>NC_090023.1:154142162-154482662 GCF_037176765.1 Anolis sagrei
TTAACTTGTTATAGCACATTTCATTCTATGCAAAACAGTATATCAGAGTTTGTCTGGGGCTGTAGGAAGCTGCAACAAACTAGGAGATGTACATTTTGGTCCAGATCAAACAAAATTCTTGCAAGATTCACCCTTTCTCCTGTACCCAGGCCATGTCCATTAATGACTGGTGAAGAGGGCATCATAGAACTCTTAAGTTAGGCTCGTATAGCAATCTCTATGGCCCCTGAGGATATCAGGAGCGAAAAACTGTCTCCAAGACCCACTGCACTTATATGCCCCTGATTTAAAGGATGTGAACCTATTGCGGGAAATCACAGAGTACAGTGTGACTCCATATCTGTTGGACTGGTACCTGTAGTTTCACCTACCTCCTCCTACCTACACATGACAAAATATGTCCTCTCTAGGAATTTTCTAGATTCTTCACGTGTTTCAATTGTATGCTTCCACTGAGAGTTATATGTGTAGTTGCAATGAAGGATCTAGTGCTGGTTCCACCTTTTGGCCTATAAACAAATATTATAAACGTCCATTTTTCCAAGCGAGTGTGGCTGCCATATGCAAAGTTATAAGGGAATGACTGTTTGGTTTGCATGAGATTTTGAGCGATTTTTACTCCAGTAATTAAGCCTCTGAGGAGAAAAAGGAAGTCTAGCAAGTATGTTCTCTATTGCTGGATATAATTCCGTCATCACTGGTGACACCATAATTAAAACGTGTACATCCTTCCTCCAGGATTTGAAGTGTATATTCACCGTGTCAGCATTTTATTAGAGGATTTTGTGGTCAGGACTTAATCTAATGTGCCATGAAAGTATTTGCAAAAGAAAGTTCAATTTACTACTTTCTGAAAAAAAAATGTCTGAGCTCAAATCTTCTTTCTAAAATGACTCTGCCTTCTGGAAGCTCCCCTCTCCTCTCGGCACACCATTTTAGATTGCTAAGACTGTAGAGTCTTCTAAACAATGAAATGGCTCTGAAAGTCTGGGAGTTAAATGAATATTAAATATAATATTTGATATTAAATATTGTTTTAGGAGAGATTTAACTCCACCTCTTTTCCACAAATAGGCTGGACTGTTTTAGATATTTCCCAGAAGAAAAAATGGAATAGAAGAACTCTTGTCTTCTAGCTCTCACAAAGGGCGAAAGGAATCTACCAACTACAGTTTTGACTGGAGTTACATTATAATGTTTTGCATCCTCTAGTTCTCAGATAACTAGCAGTCTTATTCTCTTGAAGCATAGAAAGGAAGGGAGGAAAAGAGTGTTAGAGCTCTTTTATGGCTAACGTTTTTTATTTTCGTGTTCTAAAGTACATGAGTTTATATCCACAAAAGTTCATGCTAAAACCAGTTAGTTTCAAAGGTGCTGTTATGCCTCTTTCTCCTTCTTCCATCCTCTTTTTTTCTTTAATCACAGTTTCAGAACTTGAACTATCCATCAGCAACCGTGGAGAGTCTAGAAACCACCCCTATCCTCATGTTCAGTGCCTTCCTGTGGGCTGCATTCATCATTTTGGGTGAAATTGGAAGTGGGTACTTAAAAATATATATATACCCAACGATCCAAGATACAAGAAGCTGTTTGGGAGCCGAGTCTTGGAAAGCATCTGTGGGCCACACAATTCCCAAACTAAGTTAGTAAAAAATAACTTGGAAATTTTCAAAATATTTTGGGGAATAATAATTATTTGCAACAAAAGAAAATACACATGCTAAAGTGAGATTCAGGCATTTGGGTAGATATTTAATTTGAAGAACAAAAATGTGGTGCTGGAGGAGCATTCTGTAGATACTCTGACTGCCAAAAACAATAAAAACAAATCCATGGATTTTAGAGTAAATTAAGCCTGAAATCACTGTGGATAGAAGCTAAACGACTAAACTGAGGATATTGTACATGATTCATTGGAAAAGGCAAAAATGCTTGACAAAGTAGGAAAAGGTAGTGTCATTTATTGAAGCCATGAACCTGATTTTGCAAGACATGAGCAGGGTTATTAATAATGGAGTGTCTTAGAAGTTTCTCATTTATATTGTTTGTTTAAGATAAAGTACACTTGTTGACACTTTGAACAACAGGAAAGACTGTGTTGATACCTAGAGCATGTAACCCTCCCTTCACACATAATTTCTAGGATATGAAATCAGGCACTGTGGGAAAAATATTGAAAGGATATCAGTAATTCAGAAATTGGTGGAAGAGGATACACGGAGGCTGGAAATTGAATTTTATTAGTCTAAGATCTCAAAGTTCTTAAAATCAGACTCGGACACCCATCAGCTTTATTTTAACTTGAAATATATTTCTGTGGGTCCTGTATGGCCTCTCCTCTAGTGTGAACTAGCCCATTCCCACTTCTAATCTGTTCAGGAAAGCTAGATATGATTAGGTTTATTGAGAAAACACTAAGCCTTCTGTGTGCAACCAATGCATCCCTGGATTCTGCAGTTTGGTGAGTCATTAGAGATTTCTGGCTGAGAATTCTAAATGCTGCATAACAATATAAACCTAAGAATTCCACAGAACGGAACTGTGGTTACTGAGAAATGGCATCGAAGTTAGTAATTGTATAATTTGAAAGGGCCTGAGATCTTGAAACAACCAGGTGAAGTCACTTCAGCATTTTTTTGATCCTGGGAAGCAATGGATGAAAGCACGAGCACTTATTAATAATGGAGTGTCTTAGAAGTTTCTCATTTATATTGTTTGTTTAAGATAAAGTACACTTGTTGACAGTTCGAACAACAGGAAAGACAGTGTTGATACCTAGAGCATGTTACCCTCCCTTCACACATAATTTCTAGGATCTTTGTTTTATCATGTCCAGATCTTGCTGCTACATTCAGAGAACTAGAGTTGATATCAGCCTTCCTCAACACACCTTGCTTTAGTAAAGCAAATATGAGTAAAAATGAGAGTTCCATCCCGGAGGGTCAATATTCCATGTTAACAGTATGGAGTACTCTAAGCATTCTTTGAATTCCTATCAGGAGGAAACTTAAATCAGGAGGAAAGAGCTGAAGAATGATGGAGAATTCCAAATCATTGAAGGGCCTTCGCCCTGGCTTGATGTCATGCCCTTCCATCAGCTGTACTCAAGGGCTGACACCAGAAGAGACGCTACTCTTGTGACTCAGGTCAAATAGAAACAACTGAGCATGTGCTCCTCCAGTTCCTGTTCTACAGGGACATTTGATCCAGACTCATTCTGCCTTTGCTATATAATTACCCAGGCTGCTGAGGACAATTTTACACCACCCTTCTGCTCTCAGATACCAACCCAGTTATAACCTATAATACTGCCAAGTTTTGTGCAGCAGCAATCAAAATCTGCTGGGCAATGACTGGTTCCAAAAGTTAACTATCTATTAGCTAACTGAAATGTAAATCAGTTCTTCCCATCCCAGTCCCCTAGATTTGTGCCCTTTCATCAATCTCCCTTCCTCTCTATCCCTTTCTGGTCCCTTCCATTCTCTAGTTTTTGTATTTTAGCCTTCAACATATCTCTGTTTTCTAGCCTTTGAGATTTTGACCCCACCTCTGCACTGCGGTCTGTTCTGCTCCCATATCTCTTTTGACAGTGTTTGCAAAGACTGATAAACAGAATGACCAGGGTTGCTTCCCATTCTACTGTCATTTTGTCTGATAAGAATTAATGTTGGCATAGAACACAATTGCCTGTCTGGTGTATTGAATGGCAACAGAGTAGATCAGTGGTTATATCTTTCAAAGCCACCCCAGATTTGCTGAACTTTGTTGCCTGGCCTTCCCTGTGCAGTTTTGGTGGAATGGACTCCAGGTGTGAGGTGAAAAAATGTGTTGATAGTATGACTGAGCACAGGATGGGCATGATAAACCTTTTCTCCCACCTGCTTTTTCTTCTCCCATCTCGAATGGTACTGTTTTGGCAAGAGTGATGATGGTTGCATGCCAACAACTCTAGCTTCCTTTCGGAGTCCTTTCTGTAACTTTGTACACTATATATTTTGCTTCTTGCCATAGAATAGTGGTGTTTTAGATCAGCAACTTGGAACAGTGATCAGAATGATATCCTCTTCATTTAACTGTCTTCCCGACAGGCTCCCTTAATTTGTTCTAAGTGCAGTACAGTTGAGATACTCTTGGTATGCATCCAAATTCCATGTGAGTTTATCCGTGCCCTAGCCTGATTTCATTTCCCACTTTTTCCAAGGTCTTCAGGTTACCAGTAAATTATATCCATAAATGTGGCAATTTCTTTACAAAACCAGTGTGCCTAACTACAATATCTTATAGTGTACAATATACTATTAGTATAATTGCCAAAAAGTCATGGGGAAGCTTCCATTTGAGCCTAGAGTGCAAAAGACTTTAAGCAATGACAGCCAGGCAGACTCCCCCCACACCCCCAGTGGAAGCTTGCCAAAACTTGCATTTATGTTCATTGAAACCTTAATTCTGAAATAAGCATTTAAAAGCTACTCGGATTTTTTTAGAAGCCCAGCTGCCCTCTTTTCTCCTTCTAACACATGTGTGCTAACTTTTTCTATTGTAAGTTGGTCTATGAATGTAAATTAAACTGACTTTTAAAAACTGAAAAATTCAGCCTTTCTTTGACTCTTTCCAATGTGTCTGAAGGCATTGCAGCTACTCATGGAGCACTATTATCTTACCGCAGAAGTGGTACCTATTAATCTACTAACCTTTGCATGTTTTCAAACTGCTAAGTTAGCAAAAGCTGGACCTAACAGCGGGAGCTCATCCAACTCCCCAGATTCAAACCACCGACCTTTTGGTCAGCAAGTTCAGCAGCTCAGTGGTTTAACCTGCTGCACCACCAGGGGGCCCTACATATACATGTACACAAACATATATACATACATACACAAACAAACAAACTTTGGATAGCATAGGGAAGGTTTAACATCCCTGCAATATTAGTTTTTCAATCTGCACCCCTGTTCTGAAGATTTCCCATCACTTTCTATCCCTGTGATAATTTGATTTTGAAAAGTTTAGCTTATTGTGGAAAGAAGAATTGGTGATATAAGCATCAGTTGAGACACCTTTGTTATAAAGCTTCAAAATGGTATAACAATATATATTTAAATGCAAAATATTCTGCGCATTTCTTAAAAGAACATTTTAAGTGGATGGAAGAGATGTATGGGTGAGCACATATGAAAATATTGACCATGTAGGCCAGAAGTGCACATAATAAGCAAGTACCCTGTAATGTGCTTATGAAATATATCTGATAATCTGGAGCCTCAACAACTGGAATTAGGTGCCACCTTGGAATATTTTGTTTCAGCTTGTACTACAGTGCGTCTTCCTAGTAATCTTAGGAAATAATAAACCATCACAAATCCTCTCAACCCCATATTGGTGATTTTTATTTGTGACCACAACAGTTTCTAATGAATGCATTAGAAATGTAGCGAGAGTAAATGTACCAAGAATTTCTTCCCAAAAGGCCAGCAGATGGAAGTAAGTTTTTCCAAAAACATTGTTTTCCAGACACATTGTCTGCGATGTGGAAAAACATGGCATTCTGTTAATGTTATCTGACAGTAAATGCTGTTCATTGCCTCTCATAGAAAAATGCTTCATGATGTTTCTGGTATCAGTTTATGTTTTCTTGAAGAGCTTTTTGACTGGGAAGTTCATGGCACTTTTCTGTTTTATCACAATATTCATTAATCAGAAATAAGTATTTGTAACTTTTATTCAAAATACAAGGAACGAAGCAGATGTCAGAAGTTATGTTGTGATATTCCTTTGGTTATGCAGATATCAGTCCCATTGAAGGGGGTGCAAAGCTCTGTAATCTATTAACAAAATGACTTGTAGCAGTTTTCAGTGGTTAGAAAAATACTGGCTGTAGTTTTCTGTAGATGTTGATGAATTTTCCCATAATTTAACACTCCAGAGAATTTTAGTTCTTGTACTAATGCTGTGTACTAAAACATTACATTGTTTTAATGCCACATGGTGTTCCTATGCCTCAATTACTTGTTCTACAGATAATTCCCTTGTGATAAGACATAAACATCTGGAGAAGCAGCATTTTTATTGGGACTCTTTATAAGAGTCTGCTTATAAACTCTGATGGATCTGGATAAATTCCTAAGGCCTGTATGGACAACAATTTGGACATTTAATATCGCAACTTCTATGCACTGAATATGGATTTATTTTTGTTTGCTATCCCTACTAGTGCAGGACTCTGGAGATGACAGTTTGATTTTTGGAGGGGGGGGGGGTGGAGGGGGAAGAAACTGTTATGCAAATTTAACCCAAACACTCTTTACATAGGCAGTGGTGGAAAAGAAGTAATATTTTCCCACCACTATTAGGGTAGTGGCTTTTTATAAACTACCTATCACGTAGATGTTAAAGAATTGTCAGAGGTTCACTATGACCTTTCTAAGCAGTGTAAGGAGGAAATCACTCATATTGCTTGAAGACATGTGAGCTTTTGGACGACTGACATGGCAGCAAGAGAACTTGGACAAGGCATTTGGAGAGATATGTGTATTTGCGCTTTCTTTTTTTATTTATTTATTTATTTATTATTTATCACAATTATTACATACTGTTGCATTTTATACATCAACCTCTTTAACATGTTGTTTTGTTGTTTTGCTTTGACATTTCCTCCCCTTTTCTCTTTTTTTCCCCTTTTTTCACCTCTGTGCTCCCCTCCACCCGTCTCAAGCCACATTTTTTACATTTCATCTGTCCAAAATTTCATTTCTTCTTGTGACGGTAATTTTCCTTCCTTATTTTTTAATCCATTTACCACAAATTTACCCCATATAGCATCAAAATCACTTTGTTTCCATATACCTTTTTTAACCTTTAATATACATGTCAGTTTATCATTTAATGCCATTTTCCATGCTTCCTTGTACCACTCCTCTATTCGTATATTCATTTCTTTTTTCCAATTCCTTGCTATGAGCAGTCTTGCTATAGTTAGTAAGTTTGTTATCGCTTCTTTATCCTCCTTTTTCAGTTGCTTATTGGTATATAATGATAATAAGGCTATACTAGGACTTTTGTCTATTTTCATATTCATTATGCTTTCTATTTCTCTAAATACTTTCTCCCAAAAATTATTTACATATTTACATTGCCACCACATATGTATATATGTTCCTGGTTCTTTACATCCTCTCCAACAATTTGTTGAATTGTTTTTATTCATATATGCTATTCTTACCGGTGTTAAGTACCACTTCCATATTAACTTGTAATAATTTTCTTTAACACGTATCGATAGGTTTTTTAAATGTCTTTGTCCCCATAACTGTTGCCACTCTATTTCACTTATTTTTATCCCTAAATCCTCTTCCCAAATCTCCTTAAGGGTACTCTTTTTCGTTTTCCCATCCTTCATTTCAATTAGTATCTTATAGATTTTGCTAATTATACCTCTCAAGTTTTCGTGCTCTTCTACTGCCCTTCCCTTCTGTATTATTTGTTCAAATTGATTGAGTTGGTTTCCGTTTCTATTATTTTTTTTCCAGTTTATTGACCATTGTTCTAGTTGTATATAATGAAACCATGATAATTTTATTTCTTTAAACTCTTCCAACATCCTTTCCCTCTTCATTTCCGCCTTCATCCAATCCCCTATTCTATCTAAATTTATTTCCCTTACCTTTTTATCCATTGCTTTTTTTAAATTTTTTGGGAATTTCTTTTCCATCACTATTGGGGTTATAATTGATCCTTCCTTTATTAACCTCCCCTTGTATTTATTCCATACTTTCAGTATGTTGCTCAGCATTGGGTTTCTAATTTCCCTCAGTTCTTTTCTAGTAAGTTGTTTAAAAAATATATTCCAAGTTTCATCTTCCACTTTTCCTGATTCATTACTAAGCCAATCTATTCCCTCTTTTTTAACCATTCCTTCTATAACCAAATTTAATCTACTTGCTTCATAATATTTTTTTATATTAGGAAGTGCTAGTCCACCCTCCTTTTGCGATCTATACCATAACTGTTTATTTAGCCTATTTCTTTTACTTCCATTGCAGTACTTATTAATCATTTGTTGCCATCTAATTAGCTCTTCTTCTGTAATTTGAAGTGGTAACATTCTAAATATAAAATTTATCTTTGGAAGTATTTTCATTTTTACTAATGCTATTCTTCCAAACCAGGATAAATGTATACCTTCGTACTCTATTAACTTTTTCTGAACTTCTTTTCTTAAAGTTACTACATTTACTTCCTCTATCTCTTTTAAATCCTTAGTTATTATTACTCCCAAGTATTTTAATTTATTCTTAATTCTTATTCCCATTTTTCTCTGCTCTATAAATTTTTTTTCTTCTTCTCTTGTATAATTGAGTAGCATCATTTCTGACTTATTCCAATTAACTTGTAATCCCGTTGCTTTCCCAAATATCTCCAAATGTTCTTTTATTCTATCTATTTTCTCCGCTATATTTTCTATAAATAACAATGTATCGTCAGCGAATAAGCTCACCTTCTGTTTCTCCTTTTTTCCTAATCCTTCTAAATTTTTATCGTTCCTTATATTATTAGCAAAAAGTTCTATCACCATAGCAAATAATATCGGGGACAAAGGGCACCCTTGTCTAGTTCCTCTAGTCACTTTTATTTCGTTTGTCACTCCATCATTTATAGTTATCACTGCTGAATTCTTTGAATAAAATTGTTTTAGTACTCCTTTTATTTTATTTCCCATTTGTATTTGCGCTTTCAAGTTGCCTGTCGACCACATGAACCTCAAGGTATGGACTGCCAATTGATCACTCAATTAATTCCCCTCCCCACATATGACATAAAGAGGAAATGGACTATCTGGCTGAGTTCAAGAAGTTCTAAGTGCCTTTATGCAAGACGAGATGGCCTCAGGCTTTGAGGGGAAGTGATTGTGAGACCACTTTGAGAAAACGCCTCTGTGTCCTGCTCTGGTTAATATTCAAACCAGTTGTTAATACTCAATTTCATGGGAGGGATGCTGAAGTGAGCCATTGCTTGGTAAAACCACAGACAATTTTGGGTTTATGTAATTTATCTGGCTCCATTCCAGTATGGTTTCTGGCTTGGGTCTGTTATTTAAAATGCTTTAAAAACATATTTTAATGTTGTTGAAAGGCACTCTGAGAAACTCATCAGGGTTGGAGATGGTGTGGTCAATAACTAAAGCAGAAGTGAGGGCATAAGATGGTGCTCCCATTAGTCTCCTGACCCTGCACTCACCTCACACCTGCATAACTTACTGCTGTATAGCATAAAATACTCCTAGATTATTCAGTTGCCTTGCAATACCCATAACAATTCATCTGAAGGTTAACTGAGATAATAGTTACTTTAAAAGAGTAGGTAGGATAGAAAGGCAACTATATTCTCATCTTAATCCTTCGCATTAGGAAACCAAGGAAAAGGAGTTTGGTCTTTGGTTTTTGCCTGCTCACCATTTCAATTTTTTCTCCCTCCTGAAATGAAGAGTAAAATTCTGAAATTTCATGTCACATTCTGAGAGATGGTCAACCTGTTGGCAGTTTCCCTCTGGATCTTGTTTCCAGTCTGAACTGTTTTGCCTAGAGGGCTCTGCTACATTCTCCTGGCCAAATGTAGTTGTTGTGATCTTCATGTGGATTATGGTCCTGTGCAAAACCACCCAAGGGAATGGTTCTGCACTACTCTGACAGACCTCTGAGAGAGCAAGTGTAAAGTGGTGGAACTGGTAAATATTTTATTTTTAGGTGGGATTATTTGGCTTCCGAATTGTGCAAAATAATTCACTCAACTTCTGAAATCAGTAACTTGAAGTACAGGTAATAGAGAACTTATATAAAGCCACCGTAGCTTGTTTCATAGGCTTTCAACTGACACTTCCATTTATAGGGGGCTCTGTTCCATGCTAGATTTGTTCCAGCTAGAGATGTTGGAGGTCTCGTAATGTTCCTACCATGTGTTTGAAATCAAAGGTGGAAAAATGCAGCATTTTCCTATTTTGGGGATAATATTCCATAATCTCTGCCATGTCTTAATAGAGTTCTGTTCTTAACATTATAAATACATTTCCTAGTTTTGTTTTGTTTTAGTTTTTTGGCCAGAGTTGTCGCAGGTGTATGTTTTTCTTTCTTTTATTGAAGCCCCCCCCCCCCCAACGCACATTGCAGATCAAGTGCTCCATCATGCAGTAAGCACCAGTCTACTGTGTGTGTATTACATAGTAACTAGTTCTGATGCCTCCATACATAAGGTCACAACCTCTCAAATTAATTCTGTCACAGGAGAAAATTAATTAGAGTCTTAATTGACTATTTCCTTGCAAATAAGCAGGAAGGAACTTCTAGAAAACAAAGTAATTAATCAGTAAGCAATGTACATAAATCACATTTCTCAGCAAATTAATTACAAATTGCAAAATACATTACACTTTATACAGACAACACACACACACACACACCGGTTGCCCTGCCTGGTTCTTCTGTCATGCTACTGAATTATATCAGTGACAACTGAAGACTGAAATCAGTGCTATGCCTTCATATAGGAGCAAGCCAGGAAGTCTTACCAGGAACTTGACTCTGTCCCCCTGTGTAAGCTACATGACTGGTGTGGTATGGCATACTGTGCTGATTTTACTCTGCTCAAGCAAAAGAGTACAAAGTTAACACATCAAGTAACTCATACATTGAGAAAAGAATCCAGGGAATCGGGAAATAATAAGCATTATAAGATCAACTATCTAAACTAGCAATATTTACAAAAACAAAGTAAAATGTATCCATCGTCTGTGCAGTGTACTGCTTTAGAAAAAAAATCACATTTGAAGATTCTGCTGGTTCTTTTCTGTGCAAGATCAAAGAAATGCACATGAAATCAATTTTGTGGGAATTCCCTTCAGAGATGATCAACAAGTCATGCTCACCCACTTCCCGATTTCATGCTGGTTGGTAGAAGATCAAGCAGTTAAACATTTGCAGTTGAATATAGCTGTCACTCATGATTAATAACAGTAATCATTTTAAGACCTATCACCCTTCTACTGTCAATCCAATTGATTGCTGAAATCTGATGCTTAGCCACAAATATGGGGATTATTACTTGCAATCATCATGTTTGTCTGGTTATTATCTCCTCCATATAAAAATAAAAAGTCATGACTTCAGAATATGAACAGATAGGGATATAATTACATTAATAACATGGTCTGTTTTCAATAAGATGTGGTAAATTACTAGGGATGGTACATTTAATTTGTTTCACACAGTGAGAAAAAGTTTGCCCCCAGTAAATAAAATACTGTGCTCTGATAGTAGTGCAAAGCTGCTTGAAGAACATTTTACTA
Organism: Anolis sagrei; assembly: GCF_037176765.1. Lineage (NCBI taxonomy): Eukaryota > Metazoa > Chordata > Lepidosauria > Squamata > Anolidae > Anolis > Anolis sagrei. Next base: position 154,153,495 of record NC_090023.1, read on the forward strand.
AGAGTTGCAGGTTGTAAGTTTAAAATACAGTGGGTGTTTTGAAGACAACCCAGTGCCAGAAGATGAAACCCCCAGGTTAGAGGGCACTCTATGAGCTACTGGGATTCAGCAGAGGACAACTATAGATAGCACTGTGATTAACTGGACTCCAACTGAAAGGATGTTCTCAGAGGCAAAAAGGATGACCAAAGCTACATAACACATATTATATAGGAACATGGAATGTGAGAAACATGAACCAAGGAAAAGTAGGCACAGGAACCAGTTTAATGGAACCAGTGGTGAGCAAGCAAAAGTGAACAAGAACAAAGTATTTTCAGTCTGATAATTACACAGTATTTTACTCACAAAATGAAAATCTAAGAAGAAATGAGTTGGCATTTATAGTGAGAAAATAGCAGCAGAAGAATATAATGCAAGATCTGACTGAATCATGTCGATAAGAATTTAGGGAAAATTCCACCAACATAACCTTAATTCAAATCTATGCCCTACAGAGTCAGACGATGTGATTCTGTGCTGAAGTCTCAGAGGAAACTGATCACACACTCAAACGGGACTCCTTGTTACTCATAGAGGATTGAAATTCAAAAATAAGAAACAAAGTAGAATAAAAGATTGTTGGAAAACTTCACTTAGGATCAAGAAATGAAACAGAAGAGTAGCTGTCTGAATTTTATGAGGCTAACAGTTAGTTCATCATAAATACATTCTTCAAGAAGTCAAGAAGTGATTTTATGCTTGAACTGATGGCCTATATAGAAATCAAATAGACTTGGAAGTATTTATCTCATTTTGTTTCATATAATATTAAATAGCAATAAAACTTTATTTATACCCTGCCCCATCTCCCAAAAAGGGACTCAGAGTGGCTTACAACCATGAAATAAAAAAATTAGTATAAACAAAATACATAGCATATCAAATTAAGATAAAACAAAAAAAAATAACACAAAACACTAACCATCAATAAACAATTATTTTATAAGAGCACTTTGAATAACGTTAAAAATATAGACCTTATACACTTAGCCAGTGTAAATTAAACCAGCAGAATGTAAAATTGTCACTGGCCCCATCTACATATACTGCAAAATCCAGAATGATGTGGTTTGCGGGGGGGGGGGGGGGGTAGTTAGAAAATGCACGCCCCTAAAGTGTGTTGCGATGCACATCCACATGGAAAACACATGTTGAAAAAAGATAGGAGAAAGTCCAACATTGACTATAAAATGTGCTGAAGCTGATCAGTGTATGGATGCTTCAGTGCAAAGATTTGGGAGGAACATGTACAGCACTTCTGTAAGTAGCACCACCACAAGAAAATTCAAATAAAGGAACCAGATATGGCACCCTCAGGAAGGTAAACAAAAACCTTTTCCTTTCTCCCCTAAAATAAATTTTTTCCCCTTTTTGTTTGGAAGATGAGCTCTATTGCTGATTTTCATCTGATGGGCTGCTGCAATTCAGCACATTTCTACAAACAGGATAAGAAAAATAATAATGTGATCGTTGAATTTATTTGGCATAAGGGGGAGGACTTTGTGGATACTGCAGGAGTTTTTCATGAGTCTCAGTGTGTGTGTTTGGGGTGGGGGGACGGGACTCTAGAGTGGAACTGGCTTTTTTAATGGCTATGTAGATGTAAATACTATCTCAGCCAGCCCTGTGGACAGTTTTAGGTTAATTTAGATTTTAGATAAGGAATTCTCAACCTATATAAAGATATATGAATGAATACCATGATATTCCATATTCCCATGTATTACTGTAAAAGCAGTAACTGTTAGGAAGGAAATCAACTCATTTGAGATGTGGTGCTGCAAAAAAGCTCTACAGATCATATGGGCTGCTAAAAAGACAAATAAATGGGCCCTCAAACTGATCAGGTCTGATCTATTCCTAGAAGCCAAGTTGACAAAATTGCCACTGACCTGTTTTGGCTATTTCAAGAGAAGATATAACTCGCTGCAAAAGAGAGTGATGCTTGATATAAGGTAGGACAGTTGGTAGGCTGTTAGGAATTGTGGGAATTGAAGTCCAAAACACCTGGAGGGCTGAAGTTTGCCCATGCCTGAGGTAGAAGATAGTAGGAAAGACTGCATTTCTGATTGATAAATTCAATCAGGGAAGCCATGGCCCTGAATTTACAAGATGAGATACAAAACAAAATGGTAGTCATAAATTCTCTCAGAAGGGAAAGAGCAAAAACAAAAAGAAAACCATCCTCTCAAAAGCTGAAATTTTCCTTTCTTTGATCATATGGTTACAATATTAAAAACTAGGTAAGTTAAAATGTTAAGATTTGTGTCATACCTTGGCAGAAAATCTCTTTTTGGCAAAGAACAAATTCTATCCGATGTACTGTTTTAGTCTAATTTAACATATGGATTAAAGATAATTAGAACTAGACTTCCTGAAATTCCCTCCTTAGTGATGATGAAATCGAATACCTACTGTCTCTAATCAGAAGTTTTATTTGTCTTTCATGTGTGTGTGTACGAGCGTGTGCCTTCTTGTCACATGTTTACTTATGGTGATCCCATGTATTTTAAAGGATTTTAAAGGCAAGAACTACTAATAAGAGATGGATTTGCCAGTTGCTTCTACTAAAATATTGCCTACAGCACTTGCTGTTTGTTGGTGGTCTCCCATCGCGGTACTAACTAGGGTTGAGCTTGCTTAGCTTGCAAGATCAAGCTAGATCTGATGCCTTAAGAGCATTTAGGGATTGCACTAACTCATATATCTGTATTTCCTTTATTTAAGGGGTGAAGGGGTCAGGAAACAGTGCTTTTGATGTCTGCTGCCCAGGTCCTAGAGTGGTTCAAACCAATAGAGGTTAATGAAGCAAGGGCCATTCTTGCCTATATCACAACTTCACAGCTTTCCTTTATCTGTGTCTCTTCATTAACAACATTAACTATGGTTAGATTTGTCTACAAGATGAAAATGCTAAGATGGGGGAAAGGAAATAACAGAACTACACTTCAAGGCTGCCTGCTGAGTGAAAAAGGAGCTGTAGGAAATGAGCTCTTATTATGCTGTAATTAAATAAAGTGCTCAGTACCAGGGAGAAAAATAAGAATGGTACTGAGACAGAGTAGGCCTGTTTTCCCCATTGCTTCAAGCTGATTGTTTGTGCTGTAGGCTCGATCAACAAGCATTTTGACCTTTTCTGTGCATCATTATTATATATGGCTGGAAATTACTATTAGATTATACTTACAGTCCAGATACTTCAGAGAAGTCAGTCTGATTTGATATAGTGTGAGGTGATTCTTGAGTCATTGGAAGAATGGTGTTCTAAAAACTGGGTCTTGAAAATCCAGGAAGAAGCTTGAGATGAAAATAGAAACTTTGAAAGGCATTTAGATCATTGTGACCCGCAGATTGATCACAAAAACCAGTAGCTTGTTTTTCTCTGTCCTTTCACAGCATATGCATTTTTTAAATTTCGTATTCATTTGAATGTTCATTCTAGAAAGAGTTTCACAAAGGAAATATTCCAACAGTGCTACCAATATAGCTCTCTTTGGTATAATGTGGAAAATAATAAACTGGTTGAAAATTGCCAGAAGCATTCAAAATAATACAGAACTTGAAAGTGTTTATAGTCACGATCTACAGTAGCTCCATAGAGAAGTGTCTTGATAATCTCTGAGTTTCCATGCACAGTAGACTGTGTTAACCAGCACTCATGGGGATTGGTAGATGCTGATTCTGGTTGCTTGAGAATTACTATTAAAAATGGTCCTAGCTAATATTATGCTCCATATTACACCACACCTGTATTCACTTGATGTTAATATTAAAAGCAAATAAAGACAAATAAAGACAAACTTAACTTAATGTAACATTTAAATAAAATTGGGTTTATTTTAATTTAAACTTAAAGTGTTGTGTCTTTTGTTTGTTTGTTTGTTTTGTTGCTGATTGCTCAAGAGTTCTGGTTAAATGAAAGTCCACTGTATTTCAAGATAAATACCATTTAAAGGTTATACAATTAAAAATGTATAAGTATTGGCAAAATTAGTGTTTAAATATTAGACATAATTAGGTTAAAGGCAAATGACTATGAAATGTTAAGAACTTGATGTTCCAGTCTGATCATAAGCAATGTTGCCAAGACAGGTTCTTTGTTAGGATGTATGTCTGTGCCCTTATTATAGTGTGTTTTTCAAACATTAAACCAGAAATTGTACAAATAGTAACAAATTTGCTTATTTTCCCTCACTTTTAGTTGCCTTTGGCCTCTACTTTCCCAGGAAAGACTATCATGAGAACGTCTATCTTGACCAGCCTGGAGGATCCCCACTGTTGCGGATCCATGCGTTGAAAGATTCTGAGGAGGAAAAGATCTACTTTGGGCTTTGCCCACAGCTCCACATCCCAGGAATTGGAACTAAAGACAATCTCTGGTTTCAAATTAAAGAGAAAACAGGACTTCTTTTCCTCAATAAGAGTCTGGACAGAGAAGATTTCGAGACACTGTGTAAGTCATGCACATGAAGCCCTCGCCGCAACAGCATGAATATGATGTTAAGCTTCATTTCCATTTGGTAGGGTTTGTTCAGGTAGAGATGGATATCATTTTTTTTTCTTTCCAGTGAGTGGATCATAGTCTAAATCTCTTCATTTGTAGTCTATTACTGGAAAATATTCCTAATATTTGTGAACAAGAACAGTAGCTATGTTACTCTGTTGTAGCAGAAATAACAGAAAGTGTGGGACATCACACACTTAATTGATTAGTTGTGGTATACATTTTTTGTATTAAGCTGCCTTTAAGACACAATAAACAAATGTTTTAAAACTGCCACAATAAGAAAAATGTGTTGATCATGGGATGATTTAGATGTCTCATGAGAACCATAGCTTCAGAGCAGAAAATGTATGCCAGACTAATTTGAAACATAGGAGAACAGCAGACCTCAAGGAGCACTTGAAACTAGCAGTTTACTATTCAAAGATGGCATGTTATATTTTTATCAGTGGCCCCTTCATGTATACAGCTATCATTATATAAATTAAAAATACTCACTCAGATAATATACTTCAGTACAATGTTCTAACTAATTCTGCAGACACCGATATTTTGCAGCAGTTTCCCAAGAGTATATTTTTGAGCTGCTGTTTCTTTTTAGTTGCGTGCTGTCTTTTTCTGTATGTTGATGTTCGTTGGTGACTTGGACTGCCAGAGAAACTAGATGGGAATAGATAGGAAAAGAGAAGGTAGAATACTTTTTCTACTGGTGAGATGACTAGAAAGTTGGACTTCACTGGGATATGCTGTACAGTCCATAGATTGCAGTTTTGTAATCTTTCAAAATTTCTCATAGTTGCAGGGAATTGGATGTCAATGCCAAAGCTTATGCTCCAAGTTTATCTAACCACCCAACCATTACAAGGGAAATATTGCCGAGAATCATACACCAAAGCATTTGTGAAGCTTTCCATCATCAATGGCACCATGCCAGCTTGCGGTGCTGTGCCTCCAAGCCAGCTTTGTTTTGCCAATATGGACCTCTCCTTTCACATCAAGGAGAACAAACCACCGGGAACATTTCATCAGCTCCAGCGGCTTTCTCCACAACACCAGTGCCACAATACAAGCATTTCCTATAAGGTGATAGCAGGTAAAGCAAATTAACTTGGTACAGGGGTCATTTGTATTAAAACAATTTCAGACGAGGTTTTCAAAATGTCTACTTAGCCCACCCCTTATCTATTGGGACTACTAGGTTTTATTGAATAGGCCATGAATATGGACTGACAAAAAGTGCTTTTGAAGACTTCTGAAGGATACTTAGGCAAATCATTGGGAAACCTATTTTGCATAACTTTTAATGTTGTTTTCTATATTTTTGGTTATTCAGCAGCTTCCTTTAAATGTTCATTGAAAAGATAGCAACATATTTCATGCCCACAACTATTTTATTAACAATGTTTCATTATTTTTATCAAAGCATTGAGTAAGCATTGTATCAGTCATGGTTAATAATCATTCATGTGAGATAAACAATTGGGCATAGAACATGCAATTTCTCAATTGGATTATTGCAGAAAAAACATGGAAAATGTATATGTCTATTTTGCTAAGTAAAAGTACAGTAAAATAGCTAAATAGAAGGGAATTCTGGAAATAGTCTTCAGTGGACATGATTTTAACAAGCTACACTAGGTAGGAATCCTATGTAACTAGGATGTCATATTAACATCAAGAAATACTAAATCAGTATGTATTGTTTTTAAGGACTGGATGTCTATTGCATTCAGACAGGGGGCATTCAAATCCCATTAGATACGGTTTCTAGCTTTTGAAAATACTTCATTTTGACTCATCACACCACAGAAAGCTGACTCTTCCCAATCCATTTGAATGCCTCCCTATTTCACTTCTTTATATAAAAGAGAAACGATGGCTGCTTCCATTACAAAGACTCCTGGGGGGGGGGGGGGGTCAGCAGAATCCGTCCCCAGACATGTACCCAAAGAAGATGTCACAGCACAGACACAATTCCAATCCCGTGTGTAATTACTTTGTTTCTGAGACATTTTGCAGACCGATTCCAACGGGTTGCAGATGGAAAAAGGATAAATATAATGTGATGGGACCAGTTGGGAGTTGTATGTAATGGGGCCCAGAAATGGAATATAACCCAATGTGATGAAATAATTCCTCTGTTTTTATTTGTTCATTGAATGTATATCCCTCCTTTCTCCTAAAATGAGAGTTTGCTATATAGATTGTCAGATACATTATTTTAAAATTGTATTCCGAGCTTGTTTTAGAAACTATCTATGTACATAGGCAATGATATCTAGGGCTCGGTGGAGGCATTACTGCTTTGTACCAGCCCCAGATTCAGCCTTGGTGTTTACACCACTCTTCCCTTGAATCACATCCGTAGCGAGTGCAGAGTCCTCACTATCTAGTCAGGCCAAACCCAGTTTGTTTCTGCTGGACAGTCACCATTACCTGTGTAGTTTCTCCTGCCATTGAACCTCCAGAAAGCTCATGTTCCAACACTCAGCAGCTTTGCCGATGTAAGCAAAGGTGACTGTGCAGTTTGGGGAGGGTAGGGGAGAAAGGAAAAGGCTATCACTTGACTTTCTCATGAGTCACTTGGCACCTTCACCTACATCAGTAAAGGTGCCAAGCAATTGTCATAAGCTCTCTTGTTCCAAATCGGAACGGGCCATGCTGTTCACACACTTCCTAAAATGTGGGCCTTATCTGGAGCTGCAGGGAAGCTCCAGAATTTTTCCTGACTTTCCCTAATACTGGCACAATTGTGTTAAGCAGCTTTACCTCACTTGGAGGACAAAATGATTCTGTGCACCATGTGAACATCATAGAGTTGTTTCCTGTCTACTTTGGGGCGTGGCACCAATGTAATGTGCCTTTACTATCCTGGAAAAGCGAAGGAAAGGCTTTGTAGGTAAAAGGTGCTCAATTTTAGTAAGATACTAGAGGTCTTAAAAGGAGAACTTGAGCAATGAGGAATGGGGACTTTATTCTATATGATACTGTTATTAATTGTCAGAACACTAAGGGCCCTTCCACAGAGCCATATAACTCAGACTATCAAGGCAGATAATCCACAATACCTGCTTTGAACTGGGTTATCTGAATCTATAGAGCCAAATAATCCCAATTCAATGTGGATTTTATACAGCTGTGTGGAAGGGGCCTGAGATAACTCCTTTACTTTGTTGTTGTTCATCACCAATGCTGAGAGTGAGCAGGTGCCCTTGTTCATTTCAGAAATCATCCAGGATTTTTAAAATGTTGATTGACCTCTTTAAAAAAACTACGAATTGTTATTAAAGAAAGAATGCAAAGAACAGGTAGTGGACCTATCCAGTTTTTTTTATTAAGAAACCTCTATAAACCTCTATATCTATCTACCTACCTACCATAAAGTTGAGCTAATTTAGCAAAAAAAATAAAATAATCATCAGCTTTAAAATCATTATTAGGAGCTAAAGGTCATCCAGTAATAATGTAGCAAAGTCATGCTAGAAAGGAAATATTGATTAAGCCATACTGTGGGAGGGTGGTCTATTGCTATAAAAAGAGTCATGTTGCTCTTTGTTATCCATGGTTCTTTTGACAACAAACGAAACATAGACCTCCAAGGATGTTGTTAGTAATAGGACAGATGTGTGAAAATATGTAATTCTTAGGATATATTGATCCTCACTTTTTTAGAACTGGAAACATTAAGTGTCTGCCATCAAAAGTATTTTAAATCCTGGCAGATTTACAAATATAACTCACTAGCTTGGGGACCCGGCGCTGCCCGGGTTATTAGAAAAAGTGGGTAATGGCGGTTCTGTATGCCAAGTTTGGTCTGTATTGGTCATTGGATGACGGTTGCATTGTTTTCAGGAAGTGAGTGAAGGTACTTGAAGTCGCATTGTCCATGGTCAACCCTCCTCCAAACAGCAGCAGGATATAGAGTGAGTCATGGGGGCTCTGTGTGCCAAGTTTGGTCTTTATCAGTCATTGGTTCAGGGTCGCAGTGGTTTCAGTAAGTGAGTAAAGGTACTGCAAGTCCCATCATCCATGGTCAACCCTCCTCCAAACAGCATCGGTATGTAGAGTGGGTTATGGGGGCTCTGTGTGCCAAGTTTGGTCTTGATCGGACATTAGATGAGGGTTGCAGCAGTCTTGGGAAGGGAGTGGAGGTACTTGAAGTCCCATCATCCATGGTCTGTCCTCCTCGAAAGTGCACCAGGATGTAGAATGGGTCATGGGGACTCTGTGTGCCAAGTTTGGTCTGGATCAGTCATTGGCAAGGGTCTCAGTGGTCTCAGGAAGTGAGTGAAGTGACTTCAAGTCCCATCATCCATGTCCAAATGTTTCTAAACTGCACCAGGATGTAGAGTGGGTCATGCGGGCTCTCTGTGCGAATTGTGATCCTGATCCATCACTGTTGGCACTTGTAATGGTCTCAGGAAGGGAGTGCAGGTATTGCAAGTCCCATCGTCCATGGTGCATACTCCCCCAAACCGCACCAGGATGTAGAATGCATCATGGAGACTCAGTGTGCCAAGTTTGGTCTTTATCGGTAATTGGATGAGGGTTGCAGTGGTCTCAAGAATTGAGCAAAGGTACTGCAAGTCCCATAATCCATGGTCCATCCCCGGCCAAACCACACCAGGACGTAAAGTGGGTCGTGAGGGGTCTATGTGCCAAGTTTGGTCCTGATCAGTCATTGGATGAGGTTAACAGCGGTCTCAGAATGCGAGTGGTGGTACTGCAAGTCCCATCATCCATGGTTCATCCTCCTCCATACTGCAGTAGGATGTAGAGTGGGTCTTGCAGCCTCTGTGTGCCAAGTGTGGTCTGTATTGGTAATTGTCTGACTCAGCCCCCTCTGGCCTTTTCCTTTCCTCTCTTTGCCATCTCGGAATCTTGGAATTGAGGCTGGCCAATCAGAGACCATATGCAAATTTCCTTCTCATGTCCTCGTTTCTGCCATGAACTCTTTTCTCCACCAGGGGCTCCTATTGAAGCTGGCTAATCAGAGACCATATGCAAATAGCACCACTGCGGCAGCCAATCAGAATGTTGGAACTTTCAGGCTGGCCAATCAAAACGCTGGCACATACTCCTCCCGTCGCACCGCCACACTTTTGTCCTCCGCATACAAACTTTCACCTTTATTATATGTATAGATTTAGCAGAGTAGATCATGTTCCTACTGATGCGATTCCTGGGCACAATATCTTTTAACAGAATACTTGGTATCAGCAGCAGAAAGAACATGGAAAGAATGGATTATGTTTCTGTATCAACAAAAGAAGAGTACTTCGACACATTTCTGCAAGCGTTTTATATCAAATTATCAAGATTCACATGTAAAATGAAACAACTAGGTTGGATGAAATAAGCTTGAGTGAAAAAAACATTTTTTTTTCCAAAATGCGTTTAGATTTATTTAATTTTTTGTTCACCCCAGCCCTCATCTTTTTAGTTTTGGGTGCCATGCTTATAGATTTATGCCTATTTAACATGCTGTTCTGAGTTGGTAATGCTTATTGGAGGCAGGAGCACACAGCTACAGTAGGCATATCTAAAGCAGAAAATCATTCTTTCACAGCCCAGGTATTGACTCGAGTATAAGCCGAAGGTGGGAAATGCAGCAGCTCCTAGTAAATTTCAAAATAAAAATAGATACCAATAAAATTATATTAATTTACGCATCAGTAGGTTAAATGTTTTTGAATATTTACATAAAACTGTAATTCAAGATAAGACTGTCCCACTCTATATAAATATGCTTACATGTCCTCCAATAATAATAAATAGAGTAAAATAATAATAATAATAGAGTAAAATAATGGAATGTAATAAAAACAGTAATAATAGAGTGAAATAATAAATGTAATAATAACAATACAGTAAAATAATAAATGTAACAATAACAATAATAATTTGAGTAAAATAATAACTGTAATAATAATAACAATAATAAAATAATAAATGTAATAATAATAATAACAACAACAAAGTAAAATAATCAATAACATTGACTCGAGTATAAGCCGGGGGAGACTTTTCAGGCTAAAAAAAGGACTGAAAAACTAGGCTTATACTCAAGTATATACAGTATATGGAAACAAAGTAACAAGAGTTTCCTCATACAGAAGCTTCTCTGTTTTCCTGACTAGGCATAGAAATGTACTATAGAGCAGACAGTAAAGTTGTAAGAAGTCACTTTATTTTAATGATTAGCCTGCTTTAACCTTTAACTCCTGAAAGATGCAAAATGGAAGCAAGCTAGTATGGAAGTAAGTGAGAAATTGATGGTTTCACTTAGATCGCCCCCCCAGCTTGCCTTGGACAAAACATTTGAGCTCCTAGGAGAAGATAAATGCTGGAAGGAAACAAAGTGATTTTGATGATGTATGGAGAAATTTTATTGAGAAAGGGCAGAATTCTTAATTAGAGGAGCAGTACTCTCATTCCACTCTGCTCCCTCCTTACCTATGCCTTTTGGGGATCCTGCTCCTCCTCAATGGGCACCTCATATTCCACAGTCTGCATTGGTGTAAACCAGTGGTTCTCAACCTGGGGGTTCCCGGGTGTTTTGGCATACAACTCCCATCCAAATTACCAGCTGTTAGGATTTCTGGGAGTTGAAGACTGAACCATCTGAGGACCCACAAGTTGAGAACCACTGGTCTAAACCATGTTGCTAACCTCATCTCCACAAACAGAACAGTACATGTTTATGGAACAGTGTTGCCATGGTAATTCAACTGTTGCTGGGATTGAGGAATTGAAGTGGGGAAAGGTTGGTGGAAATAAGTTTTACTTGCGCTAGTATTAGTAATTTGAAGAAAAAGAATTACAGTAAATTGAAATAAGTAGACGCTTGAATAAACTAAGCAAGCCTCAGTTCTGGAACTAATTTAGAAATACTGGTAGTTGAAACAGAAAGGGGGAAATTATGTGGCGTAGAACAAACTATCAAAGAATAGGTGAAACCCTTTCATTCCTAGATATAGCCTTTTCTATCAAAGCTCATTTCTCTATTACTAGTAAACTAGTCATGAAAAATTCAAAGGTATGTTGGCATCAGCTGAGGTTTGGTTCCAAGACCACACGGTTACCAAAACTCACAATTCTTAAAATTGCATTATATACAGTGACAAAGTAAAGTGGTGTTCCTTAGTAGCAAAATGTGGATCCTTGACTGTGCAGAATTCAATATTTCAGGGTTTTATCATAACAACTCCATTTATGTTAGTACAGTAGACTCTTGCTTAACTGCTACCCATGGGGATTGGAAGATGCCAGATAAATATAGGTTCTGGTTGCTTGAGAGTTATCAAAAATAGGCCTAACTACTAATACTATACCTCATATTATACTATGCCATAAACTCTGTATTATTTGATATTAATATTGAAATACAGTAATTAAAACCCATTTAAGAAAAGAAAGACAAACTTAATTTGTATTTTTCTGTATTTTAATTTAAAGTATTATCTCTTTGATTTTTGGGCAGTTGCTTGAGAATTTTAGCTGCTTGAGTTCTAGCTAACAGAGTGTCTCCTTGCAGTAATGCATTTTTTATTGTGTTTCAGATGAAGGAATGCCATTCCATTTCAACGAGGACACCACGAGTATCAGAGTGGCACAGCCTCTGGACCGGGAGGAGAGAGAGAAGTATGAGTTGATTGCAAAGTGTACTGTGAGAGAAGGGTCCAAAGAGACTTCTCAGGAAATGGCCTTACTTGTAAATGTGTTTGATGAAGATGATATGCCACCCTTCCTGCCCAATGGAACTAACTCAGCAGATGCTGTGGTGGAGTTCAGCAGGAAAGAGGTAATATTTCATGAGGATGTAATGCACCACTAGACCTTTACAAGAATATGGAGTGCTGTTGTGCATGAATATCTTGTCCACTTTGCACTTTCCACGACACTTATGGAATCGACAGATTCATAGGTTAAAGCCTTCTTCTAAGAGTGTATATATTTTATTTGCTTACTCATTTAAAATGTATTAATTTACTTAAAAACTTTTTGCCAGGTAGGATAGAGTAGCTCATAAATATAAAAGTAATGTTAGTATGCATGGGTGTGAAAGATATTTACCAGATTTCTCACCCATGCTGGGAATGTGTTTTGTGGCAAGCTGAGACTGCAGAAAAATTAGACAGTTTCCATGAGAAGTTTTTTTTAATCCTCCCGTGTAACAACAGATATCAGAAACATTTTTCCCAGAGGGGTTCCTGCAATTTGTTAAAAAGCATCTGTACAAAACTCGCACCCTGGCCCTTTGTAAAGTAAACCATACCATCATATTCCAACCCCATCCCCAATTGGAAATGGTCATCTTACAAATTTAAGTACTTAGAAAATGTGCAAAATCCCATTGCCCCTTGCCTGACAAGAATTTTTTTTAAATGAGGGCTTTTAAACATTCTGCTTTTCTGAAACATAATATACAAGGATATGCCTCCTTGTATATTATGTAATATTCCCTGCCACAGATGTATATCTGGGAATTATCTGACCTGCCAGGTATTGTTGAACTGGAGCGTCCATTGGTGCTAGTTAGCATAGAATGATGGGAGCTATAGTTTGTGTGAAATCCCGTCTTTTAATCTGTCTTTTAATAACATGTTTTTAATCTGCTTTTATATCTGACATATTTGAGAACTGCGATTCCCTTTCCATGGGCACCTGTGCTGCATTCTATGTTGTGTTGGTCATAGACCATAATAAATCATTGATTGGGAGCTATAGTTCAGTTATAAGCAGAAAACCACTAGAAAAAGTAAAATGTCATATACTTTGAAACCATTGGAACTTTTCCCCCCGCAGGATACAAATTGGACATTTTTTAAAAAACGTGAAAATGTGATGTCAACACTCTAAGGCCCTTTCTACACTGCAATATAAAATCTAGGTTATCTGATTTGATCTGGATTATATGGCAATGTAGACATATATAATCCAGTACAAAGATTATAATGTGGATTATCCATTTTGATAATCTGGATTATATGGCAGTGTAGAAGGGGCCTCAGTTAAATATCACTTTACTTATTACTTTAGGAACTTCAATGTATTATGACTATAAAACAGTAGCAACATTTTGTTCGGCACAAAAGATATCATGTTTGGCGTATTCAGTTTTTTCTGTTGTTACAAATGTAGCTGCAGTAAAAACTTACTTAGTTTTGTCAGTTTGTTAAGAACAAGTTGAAACTGACACAAACAGAAGAACGTGAGTAATACAAAGGAAAATATTCTCTACTAGTTCTCCATAGCATCAAACAGGCGTAAGGCATTAATTCTCATAGAAAGAAATTAGAAATTATGTAAGGACTTACAATGATCAGATAATGTAAATTGACTATGTATGTTGTACTGTCACATAGTCCTTTACTTATATATTTCAGTGATAATTTAAAAAAATCTATAATAAATTTTACCATAGCTTTAGAAAACAATGGAAGAAACTGAGATTTTTGTGAAATTTTTCTGTAGGGCATTTCTGGCTTTTTATATTGGGAAGGACTATACAATTTTTCTCTGCTCCCTGCCCTTTGTCTTAGAATCTTAAAGACAATAAAAAATGAAGGAGATGAAGATCGAAAAATGGCAAGTGTAGTTTCCAGTTCATGACCAATAGGTGGAGACAATTGAGACAGGATGATGGCATGGTTACCAGCTGGTTTGAGGAGGCACAAAGGTGCCTTCCTCTCAGCAGAGAAGATGGAGTGTGGAGATAAGGGTTTGGAGTTGCTCATCAACATAAATTGCCTGTGATTGTGTTATATGTAAATAAAGAAATCCATTCAAAAAGATTGAACAGGGCAACTAATTTCACCTGAATGTATTTCTACTTTCAAAAGCAACTCACTAGTGCAAAACTATCTCACTGCAATCGAATGTTTCTTCATATATGTTGCTTATGAATTTGAGTGCAAATGCATGTGCATATTCAGGGGGTTTCTTGGGTATGCAGAAATATATACAATATAATTAAAAAGGGTGATTAAAATCAGCCAGAGACCCCATGAGCTTCTTGGGCCTATGAAACATTAAAAGGACATGGACAATCAAGCCTGCAGAGCAGTGGTTCCCAAGCTGTGGTGCATGGACCACCAGTGGTCCCCAAGAACTAAAATATGATCCACAGCCTCACTGTTACTTCACGGCTACAACGAGAGGAACTGGTCTCTCTAAACCCTCTTATAGTGCCAAGGCAATGGGGACTACTGGATGGCATATGTTCTGTATCAGAAACTAGAGCTGATGTTGTCTATCCAGTGCAATTTTCTGAATCAGCTCCAGAAATAACCAAACAGAATCTAAAGTTGACCAAAAACTAATTTGTAACTCTTTTGGTACTAATGTTGGAGAGTGGTCCCTGGTCAAAGTGGTCCCTGAAAAAAAAAAGGTTGGGAACCACTGTTGTAGACGTTTAAAATGTATCTTTGAGTAAACCATGTCATTGTCTGCAAAGGAAACCTTTGGGTTTATGTTTGCTTTTGTGTTTGTTTATAATATTTAATGTTAAACACCAATCCATATTTTGAGTTCAGAAAAACAGTGATGGTATTTTCAGACTTTTAGACACTTCGTTATTTCAGTTCATAACATTCATTGCTTTAACCTATCATCTGTCTTCACTGGTGCACCCTTGATCTCCATTGCTGCCACAGAATAATATGGTTATACACTTTGGGATCTACATTTATGTATCTTCAAAACTTCATTTCTTTGCAAGGGTGCACAGAATCATGCAGTTATTTTTGATAGAGGGATGTGTGAATCCGTTCATTTTTCTTTCTCACACATTCAAATGTTTCTGATTTCAAGTTCTTTCTGTCAAATTTTGAAGAGAGCAGCAAATCTGGGAACTTGTTAGAGAAAATGAATGGAAAAAATGTCCTCCTTTTATGCTACAAAATGAGTAAAGTATAGCTTTTCTTAGCAACTAGAGAACCATTCTCAAAGCTGAACAGCCTGGTAGGGAAAAGAGGTGTCAACTTCAATTCAGCATAACAAAAGTTGTGCATTACAAATAGTTGATTAAATAAAGATTCAAAGCCAGACATTTAAAGTCTGTGGTTTGAAACCGGGGAGCAGGGTGAGCTCCAGCTTCCCATGCAGGGACATGAAAGAAGCCTCCCACAGGATGGTAAAACATCTGGGCGTGTCCTGGGCAACGTCTTTGCAGACAGCCAATTCTCTCACACCAGAAGCGACTTGTAGTTTCTCAAGTCGCTCCTGACATGAAAAAAAATAGTCAAGCTCCTTAAGTTTCATACCTCACCTTCATTTCTTTTTATTTCATGAAGAAATATGCTAAGTTCTTTTTTAAAATGAGCTAAATAAACTCATCCATCCCTAATTGGAGCTCTCACTAATACCATTTCAGAATTTATATAAAATATCCCGATATATTACAGTGGATGCAATATTTTAAAGGTTGGCAGGCTATTTACCTGGATGCCAGATTTTGCTGAAGACAAACTTCACATGTTTGAGTGTTTGCTGCCACCAGCAGGCCAACATGATCTTTATTCAGTTTCCACATCTGCATCTTCTTTTTAATCTATAGCACTGAAAGTGAAGGATCAATGGATACTATTAAATGAGTTAAATAACTGGCCATCAGCAAGGGTAATCATAACATGAAACAACATATCTGCAGAGGGCACAACCAACAGTCTAGGTCATATAAGAGTCCCTTTCTGAGCAATTTAAAATAAATGGGACCTTCACAGTAACACAACTTGCTGAATTGGATTCAGAGCTTTCATATTTCAGTCCTTTAAATAAGGGATTTAAATGAGGACTGGATATGGCAGCTTTTATTGACCATAGCAAATTTGTTTTAGAAGTGTGAGTGTTATTGTAAAGCAGAACTATTCCCTGGTATTACAGTTCTGATGTAAAACAAGGCATGTGCTCACCATTCCTTTTGTTTCCCAAAGAATTTGTGTGTGAACATATATAAGATGCTGACACCTTTGTTGTACTGTTAAAGTATGTCAGATAGGAGAGTAAGTTTAGGGGAGTCCAGTGTAATCCCTGACCCTGGGTGATTTCCAACCGCTGAGCTGCTGAACTTGCAGACCGAAAGGTTGATGGTTCGAATCTGGGGAGTGGGGGTGAGCTCCTGCTTTTAGCCCCAGCTTCTTCCAACTTAGCAGTTCAAAAACTTGCAAATGTGAGTAGATCAATAGGTACCACCTCAGCGAGAAGGTAACAGCACTTCATGCAGTCATTCCGGCCACATGACCCTGGAGGCATCTATGGACAACACCAGCTCTTTGGCTAAGAAATGGAGATGAGCACCACTACCACCACCCCTCTGCCAGAGTCAGGCACAACTAGATTTAATGTCAAGGGAAAAGCTTTACCTTTACATAAATAAATTCAATGTAATCTTTCTGACCACATTCAAAAAGTTGTATAAAGAGAAAATCTTAAATTAATGTGATTTCCTTTCTAGTCACATATTCATTGACTGTACAGCCAGAGCTTGATAGCATTCCTTCTAATTTCAATTTCAGGGTCCACAGCACTGGAGCTAAAACCAGTCAAATGAGAACATGAATCTGTTGAAGGTGGGGGTAGGATTGTCAGCTTACTTGCGTGAACCCCAATATATGTAGATGTGCAGAACATTTAAAAACAAACTCAGGGGGATGCTTCTCAATAAAAGCATCCCAGTAAAGGCAGAGGATGTCATCATCATCACTATCAAAATCTAAACTTTCTCCCAAAATTGGGGCATAAGGTGATTCACTGGCTTCTTGGAAATATTTCAGTGTTTCAGCTGAAAAAGAAAGCAGTGAAATGGAGGTATTAAGGGGGAATGGTTGAGTCCCTCACGGTTTATCCTAGAAACCTTCTAGAATGGATATGGCTCTCAACAGGAATGCTCCTTCTACATTGAGACAGAAGCAGTAAGACAGCTTCTTACTTGTGTATACTAATGTGGAACATTCACTTCTGCTCTGACATTGAGTACTCCCTGCTACATTTTCCATGTAAGAGAATGCAGTAAAATTTGCCTTTTTGTTTTTGAAAGATACACCTGGCAGGAAGCAGTACCATCAACATTTGGGATAGTTTGTGTTTGTAGCTTTTGGTTTGAAGTGTTGCATCTGCAGTTTTGCCAAAACTAGGTGCTGGTGATAGCCAGTAGAACTTAGGAATTTCTGCCTTTGCTCTGCAGTTGGGAAGGTTCAGTCTTTTCATCAGGGAGGATGAAAATATTTGGCACAGGCAGCATATTTTTGGATTGATATTGTAACTTAGGAAGAACTTCCTAACTGTGTGAGAACTGTTCAACAGTGGAACTCTCTGCCCCGGAGTGTGGTCAAGGCTTCTTCCTTGGAGGCTTTTAAACAGAGGCTGGATGGCCAACTATCGGGGGGTGCTTTGAATGTGATTTTCCTGCTTCTTGGAAGGGGGTTGGACTGGATGGTCCACAAGATCTCTTCCAACTCTTTGATTCTATGATTAGGAACATATCAGTCTTATTATGACATGTTTATTTACCATTAGCACATAGACATTTGTCTTTTCTGGCACAAACATTAAACTGTTTTAAATAGTATGTTTACTGTGAAATCTGGTTGATGAAAGGTAATGAGTACTGTGTGCTCTGGTCTATCAATGACCAGTTCACTATCTGGACACATTTATTACAAAATCGTAACAAAGACTGGACAGTGTTCTGCTAATTCTGGAAAGATCTCTTATCATATTGACATAGCAGAGGGTTTTATTAAAAGTGTTTATTATTGAATCATTTTCAGAAAATGATTTCTGCAGTGTTTCCACAATTGCTATAAAACTATATGTGGAAAATTTGTTTTTTTCCCATTTGTGTGAAATGTGAAGCAAAACAAGCATATAGAGGTTAAAATACTGATTTGCCATGCTAGCTTTTTGTTAATGCTGTTTCAGCTTTTTAATCTGCTTTAACTTGTTTTACTGTGTTTAGTGTTTTTATTATTATTCCTTTCTTCTAATGTTTTAAGTTCTATATTCTTTCAATGTATTCCAAATATACTGTATATACTTGAATATAAGCCTACTTTTTCAACTCCTTTTTTTGGCTGAAAAAGCTCCCCTCGGCTTATACTTGAGTCAAAATTATTTATTATTTTACTCTGTTATTAGTATTATTTTTATTACATTTATTTTATTCTATTTATTATTGTTGTTGTTATTATTACATTTATTATTTTACTTTATTATTGTTATCATTACATTTATTATTTTACTCTATTGCTATTTTATTACATTTATTTTATTCTAAGTATTATTGTTATTACATTTATAATTTTACTTTATTATTGTTATTATTATTACATTTATTATTTTACTCTATTATTATTGGAAGGATACGTAAGCATATTCGCACTGAAAAGGATTAGAATAATAGTTTAATCAAAATTGGTCAGTCTTATTTTAAATTACAGTTTTATGTAAACATTGAAAAACATTTAACATACTCAATTAATGTAATTTTATTGGGTTCTATTTTTATTTTGAAATTGACCAGTAGCGGCTGCATTTCCCACCCTCGGCTTATATTCGAGTCAATAAGTTTTCCCAGTTTTTGAGGTAAAATTAGGTGCCTCGACTTATATTCAGGTCGGCTTATACTTGAGTATATACGATATATTATTTCCAAACCATCCTAAGATCTTACAATATAGGATGGAATATAAACACGGATATTAGCAATTATAAAGTAAATAAGTGTTGACGTAAACAATCCTTTCAGTGTTTCTAACACATTTTATTAAAATCCATACAAGAAAGTGGCAATCACTGTAGCACACCTATGCAATTTGTAACATCTACATAAATTGCACAGTTGATGCAAGTTCTGCAAAAATGTTCTCACAAATGTAAAAATTGTCTTCAGCCAAACAGAAAGCATTTTCTTAAATTTATTAGATGAGGGCATGTGTGTGTATGTGTTGGGAGGGGGGGTTGGGGGGGGCTTTCATGTCTAACTGGAAATGCACAACATGATTCAATTTGTCTCCTAACTCTCTTCTCTTTTAAAGGGCACAGTTCTTGCAGCATTAATGGTGTATGATGCAGACACCACTCCTATTTTCCCTGTAGAAAGTAGCAGAAAGAAGTACACTGGCACCATAAGTTCCTCTGATCCATGGATAAAAGAAACATTTCGGGTGGAGCACAACTTCCATGAGATCTATTTCAGCCCAAATGGCAGCCAAGTGAGGGGAACACGGCATGAATACAGTAAGTTGACATAAAAGGTAAAGGTAGTCCCCTGACATTAAGTCCAGTGATGTCTGACTCTGGGGTGTGGTGCTCATCTCCATTTCTAAGCCGAAGAGCCAGTGTTGTCCGTAGACACCTTCAAGGTCATGTGGCCGGCATGACTGCATGGAGCGCCCTTACCTTCCCGCCGGAGTGGTACCTATTGATCTACTCACATTTGCATGTTTTTGAACTGCTAGGTTGGCAGAAGCTAGGGCTGACAGCGGAAGCTCACACCGCTCCCCGGAATCGAACCTGCGACCTTTCAATCAACAAGCTCAGCAGCTCAGTGCTTTAACCCACTGCACCACCGGGGGCTCCAAGTTGACATACACACTCTTATAACTAAAGGAAAAATTATATGCTGCCTATAACCATTTATTTTAGAATTATTAGGTGGAGTAGTAACATAATTCTCCGATAAAAACAAAACTCAGTAGACATGCAATAGCTGCTGATACTCTGGAAACAATGATGGCCCTAACACAGAAGTAATTTCTTTTCACCAATACAAAACAGTAGAAGATAATACAGTCATACTTTAACTTAAGAGTGTAATTTGTTCTGTGATTGAGCGCTTAACTCAAAATCCTCTTACCTCAAAGAGAATTTTTCTCATTGCAATGCATTGAAATGATATTAATCCATTCTGGGCCCCTGAAAACCCCTCCCCATTTTTATTAGGTGTTTTTAAATAAGAAAATGTACTTTATTAAAAAAATAATATATAAATGCACATTCACATGGAACAATTAAGAAGAATTACCAAGTTGTGCTTTTTGCACTGCTTTCTGTTTGTCTTATAAAAGAGATCTTTGTACCACAGTATGATGGATCAGATGTCATTACGAGGTTCAATTTTTCCCATAGTCCTTTTTTCCATTTTTGTATATCCAAAAGAAATGAAAAAGAATTTTATTAGTGTCAAAATCGTGATGAGCTTTGTTGTGAAATGAAGTGTCTTTTCTATTAAATGCCTCCACATTTGTGAAGTTTATATGGTTGTTTTAGAGTAATGAGATACACACAAAATGACAACAGTTAAAAATGCAAGTATCAAAACCTTCTATAGTTGAGAATTTTAAACAAACATGCTTTTAGTCAGTTGGAGAAAGTGCATGTTCTGTAAAATAAATGAATATGCACATTAAGTAAATGCATAAATATGTGAACACATTTCAGTGCCTGTATCCTGATGTGAATTAAAGATGGGATAAGAATGTAGCTGGAATTCAGAGAACTGGAACAAAACTGAGAGCTTTTAACATCCCTATTGGCCAGACATTTTCCCCCTTTCCTCTTCTTTTTTTTTGTCCACTGGATGTCTCCCTTTGCCAGTTCTCCGCTTTCCCAAGGGAATCTTGCTTCAGTGCCTTGTTTATTATGAACTGATTTGTGATTTCTGTTTTCTTTTTTCTTTTAACAGAACTAGTATTAGACAAGAACATTTCAGTTACTGAAAGCCGCTCCCTCCAGCTGGATGTTATTGTGAATGACACGGAATATCAGGGGGCTAACAAATCCTTAATGCTTCACTTCAATGTCACAATTCTTCCAATCAGCATCCAGTTTTCAAATGTGACTTATCAGTTCACAGTAAACAGAAATGCTGCCAACTTTTCACAAGTAAGGATGTCTTACTCCTTTGTTCCTGTTTTTTGAAATTAGATTTTTAGAACTAAGGCCGCATATAATCCAGTTTGAATTGCATTGTAATGGTCAGTGTAAGGATGGATCTACACTGCCATATAATCCCGATTATCAAAGCAAAGCAATTAATCCACAACTACCAAGCTTGCAAATTTTGTTTTGTGTCTGTTTTGTTCTGTTAGAAATGTAATTGCCCCTGACACAATAAATAAATAAATCCACATTATCTGCTTTGAATTGTATTATTTGAGTACACTGCCATCTAATCCAGTTCAAAGCAGATAATATGGATTTTATATGGCAGCGTAGATGGGGCCTCATATAATGCAGATTGAACTGCATTGAACTGAATTATATGAGTCCACACTGCCATATAATCCAGTTCCATGCAGTTAATTTGCATTCTGAAAGTGGATTAAATGGTAGTGTAGATAGGAATAGCCTGCGGAAATGTGTATATGATAACTTGGGTTTTAATGGCATTTGAAGACAGTAGAAATCCTGTCACAAGTTTAGTTTGTATTTTAGAGAGGCATATTAAACTATTGTTAGTTGATTTCTGTGGCCACTTCTACGCTGTCGTATAATCCAGATTATCAACACAGATAATCCATATTATCTGCTTTGGACTGCATTATATGAGTTTACACTGTCATATAACCTAGTTCAAAGCAGATAATCTGGATTTTATATGGCAGTGTAGAAGGGGCCTATGAGTCTGTATGCTTGGCATACTCTACATGCATTAATACTCATAGTTGTGGAAGTATGCCTGCTCTTGAGGTACAGGTTACGTATCTATTATTTGAAATACTTGGGACAAAAGTGTCTTGGATTTCAGACTTTTTACTTTATTCATGTTAACATACCTACATTTGCATATATCTACATAATGAGGTATCTTGGAGATGGGACTGATGTCTAAACATGAAATTAATTTATGTTTCATGCACACCTTATACACAGAGTTTGAAGGTTAATTTATACACACCATTTTAATAGTTCATGAAGCTACATTTGTGTGCATTAAAGCATCAGAAAACAAAGGTATCACTATCTCAGCTATTTGGGATTTAAAAATTCAGGATAAGGAATGCTCAACCTATAATGTGCTGTTCATATGGCCATCAACAAACATCTCTTTAGTGATTTTTCATTATATACATGGAATATTTATGAAACTGCTTATGTTTACAGTTTGATTTGTTGCAAAATTGAGTTTTTACATTTTAAATTAGCCTATGAAAAGCTGTATATTTCCTCCAATAATTGAAATTTGGTTCATCTGATCATTTGGAGGGAAGGTAGATGGCCTTTTGTGGAAGTGCCTTCAGTTTGACTATTGTCTTCAAGCCCTAGTTCCTGGATGGTTCACTCTCATGCTCCCATTCCATCTGGGAATGGACACTCTACTAAGTCTTTCAGAATTGTTACTTAATCTCTACATATCCTTTTGGTTTCACTACACTCCAGCAAGAAGGAATAAAGTGTAATATAACTAAAACCGCTTCTGTACTCCCATATAAAATCCAAATTATCTGCTTTGAACTTGATTATCGAGACTCCTATATTCCAGTTGGATAATCTGGATTATATGACAGTGTACAAGAGGCCTGAGAGAATGCTACAGTGGCAAAAGAGACAAGCTTACTCCTCAGCCACATAAAACTGATACTTCCATGGTGGATGCCTGAATTGGATTTGAAGTATTCCCTATATTTTCCTTGATTTCAATCTGTCTTTAAAATCTGTTCAAGCATTCTGATCCCTATAGATTGAAGCATTAGGCATCATTTTGAATAATTAGACAGTACAGGGAGCAGTACCTGATGGGAACTAATGTGAGGACTCATCAGCTTATGCCCTAAAGAAAATGTGATAGTGTGAGGAAGCAATTAACCTTTGGGCTGATGCCATTTCTCTGTTTGACAGCCAAGTGAATGAAAGCAGCGGCTAAATGAATGAATGAAGTATATCCCAGAAGCAGCTTGTCCCACCTTTGAAATAAGATTCAACTCCTTAATGACTCCAGAAACCAAAACCTCTTCATGTTTTCTCAGATTAAATAATAATAAATATTGCAAGTTGATCATCTGTTATCTGGAATTTCAAAATACCCCCAAAGTCCTGAGGAGAAGCATAATCCAGAACTTATAAAATCATTTTGAGAATTATACAGGTTGAGTATCCTTTACAGGGAATTCCAAAATTCAAAATTGTCCAAATGGGTGGTTGAGATAGTGGCACCTTTGTTTTCTGATCTTTTCCTGCTTCTTGGCAGGGGGTTGGACTGGATGGCCCATGAGGTTTCTTCCAGCTCTATGATTTTATGTGTAAGATTGTAGGATCTATATAGCAATATTAAATAACCACTCACAAGTCATTTTTGCTTTGAAGTTGATATATTGCTTGTATCTCTGAAGCAAAGAAAGACACTACTGACTTTTTCCCACCACCACTTCCTTTTATACACCTTTCCTGCCCATCTCCCCCCTCTTCTCAGTTCACAAGTTCCAATACAAAGTTTCCAGTGCCCTCTGCTGGCTTCAAAATGTCACACAGAGAGAATTGATTCAGCCAGGATGATTCAGTCAGGATGTCACGGAGGGAATTTGTGGTGTCTTTATGCCATCAAAAATTGACTCCTGATATTATGTTTCTATGATTCTAATGTATACAAACATTGTTTCATGCACAGAATTATTAAAATATTGTATAAAATGACTTCAAGATCTGTATATAAACATATATAAATTGTGTGATTAGACTTCAATCTTATCTCCAAGATATCCTGTTATGTACATATATCCAAATACAGATATTCCAACATATTAAAACAATCTGAAATACAAAGCACTTCTGGTCTCAAGCTTTCCAGTTAAGGAATATTCAACCTATATTAATGAGGGAACATTAACTGTGTTAATGACTGTGACTGCCTCAGTGGTATTTTGTGTTGCAATAAGAAACACATATTTAAAAAGTGGGATATTATTTATAATGGCTTTTTTATTGTTTGGCTGTGCAACAAAATATCTTATAACACTTGAAACAGTCCAGCAGTTTGTGTAAGGATTTGAACAGCCCTAGATATTTGGTTACTTTTATTGTTTAATGTTTTTGCAAAGAGACAGATGCATGTGGTCATTTTACTCTATCCTTGCATTTTATTGTTGTTACTGACATGTTTATTGGATTATTCTTCTTTTCTTTTCTTTTTGAGCCTAGATAGGAAAACTTTGCATTGACAACTGTATGAGATTTTATGGTGTCAACATCACGTACAGCTTACAAACGCCTAATATCAGCTGTTATGCTATGGAAATCACTCAAGGCCATGAGGATAAGTTTGGAAGCCTCTATGTCAATGATTCTTCTGTGTTACGGAGACCCGAGTGCAAAGAAATACAATATCCTGTGCTAGCTAAAGAGGAGAGGAGCAAGAAGGAAGCTCACACCTTTCTGACAGTTGTGCTTGATGGATCACGTAAGTTATTGCTGGACTATTATCTTTCTATTGCAGCCTTTGCTGCCAGTGTCCCCCAAATTTGTTATATTCCAACTCTACTCATAGCCAGTAACTTTGCTGCCTAGGGATTTGGTGAGATGTAGCTTATCACATCAGGAGAGCACTGGCTTGGTAAGGCATGTTTTAGTTATAGATGCTCTAAATTCTTCAAAACGGAACAGGAGAACCGTTGGCCCTCCAGATATTTTTGAACTACAATTCCCATGATGTTTACTAGATGGTAATGCCTCTATTGCTTTTTCTGTGGATGATATTGCCAACCTTCTTCTTCTGTTTGTAGTTATACATAATGATGATGACTGTCCAGACTCATGTGCGGTGAGCAAGACCCGATCGGAATGTGAAGAGTGTGGTGGTGTTGGAGTGCTAATGGGAAAATGCCAGTGGAGACAGGGAAGTGGGAAAGGTATGACCAGATATTCAGCAAGTGAATGAGAATCTAAATTAATATTGGCTCTGATTTGTGGCAAAGATAGAATCAAAGAATGTGGATAGTTCTGGTAATTTTGACTTCCTCCTAATATTCAGAAGAGGAGCAAGTAGGCCACATAGTTCTCTGTTATTCCCAAATCAAAAAAGTGATGCAGTTATTCATGATTCTGTCCCCTATGAAGGGCTTTTACTAGACTTTACTCTGTGGCCATGTCCTTTGTGTTGTTCGTGGGCTGAAAATTAAAGATTTTCCAAAATCAGATATTGTGTAACCTGTTGGAAGTAGTTCTCTACTGGTATCCTACCTATATGAAATATTGTATAGGACATTGTATATCTGGACACTGGCCAGAGTATCACAATTTATATTGTTCCTCTTGTTCATTGATCCTGTTATACAATGGTCACAAGATCTCTTAAGTAGCATAATATCATGACAGCCCCTGGCTGAATAACATGTTGCAAAACTGCTCAGTTCTGTTTCTCACAGCCAACTTATGAAGTCATACATCCTTCCTGAATTCCAGCCATAATTTATGGATGAATCCATCTTAACGTTAACCAGACACATATTTATAACCATTGCAAGTAGTCACAAAGGTGGCTTGGTTAAATTCAGTTCCCATTCTGATTAGAAGAATATCTACCAAAAAAAGTAAAGTTCCCAAACTCTGCATAATACTTAGCATTAGAATAAGCTAAATCAATAATGGGGTCATTGTCACAGACACTTGACATGATATAGGTTGTGAAGGTCAAAAACAGAAAGTAATAATAATAATAATAATAATAGCAAAAGGCTACCTTTTCACATCATCTGTGTTGTGTTACATTGAATTTTTTGTATCCAATAGTGCCAGGACAGGGAGTGTCTTTGTTACCAAGGCAACTGTGTTGATGATAGGAACTGTATTGTGATGACACTACAGGGGAAATGAGCCTGACATTCCTCCCCAGAGTGAGAGCAAGATGGCTCCCCCCCCCCCCCCTTATTTACTTTCCCAGAAGAATGTAATTGGCTGTGTAGCATTGCAGTGTCATCAGAGCCACTTTAATAAATGTCGATTGATTAAGGTCATGTAGTGCAGAGAGTGCGCTGGAAGAGCAACAGAGAGCCAATAGCATGGCTAAGAAAAGTCATGGAGAGAACATCAAGAGTGTGACTTTGCGATATTGGAAAGAACATCTTGTTATCCTCAAAATCTTAATGTGTACTGAAAGTATCTGAAGGCAAATTTTTATCACAACTCTGATTGATATTGCAGTTGTGTGTCTTCAAGTGATTTCTGATGTTGGTAAGCCCTAAGGTAAACCTGCCACAGGATTTTCTTTGCTAGATTTATTCAGAGGAGTTTCCATTTCCTTTCCTCTCAGGCAGGGAGAATGTGGGGAGAATGTGAACCCTGATCTCAAAAGTTGGAATCCAAATTCAAGCCACTACACTACGCTGGCTCTCTCTAATTAACATACTAGAAGATATTTATTCAATTTTCAAATTCTGAAGATAACCTCAAATGGAAAATATGTAAATTTGTATTTTTTTTCCTTTGGCATTTGCATATGTAGAATTTCTATGCAGTTTTAGTAACAGTAAAGATTTCAGGAGATTTTAAGTGATTATTTGCAACAAGAGCAAGTCAAATGCCAAGACTTTTCTCTCCTCTGCTTCTTTCCTTAGGAATAACTACAAATTATTCCACTTGCAGTCCTAGCATCAAGACTTGTCCTGATGGTATCTGTGATGCTGTTGAGAACAAAGATAAAGGGATATGTCCTCAAGACTGCACAAGTATGGAATCAAGGTTTTTAGTCATTAGTTTTTCTGTTGATAACCATTTTGCTTTTCTTCTAGACTAAATTCTTCCTTAATCTTAATTACAAAATAGAGTCAAAATGCAGACTTTAGAAATTTTAAAAGTTTTTTTAGATAGGTGGCAGTTGTAGAGCTCTTTAAAAATGTGTGCCTTCATGTTGAGAGAAGTAGGATTGCTTCAATTATTTTTGAACTATATGATGAAGAAGAAATGAATGGCATTGTGAAAGTAGGGTGAGGGTGACTTTTTAAAATATGCAGAAAATTACAGTATTGATGATGTGTTTACATTCACTGCACATGCAGATCTGAAAATATGCACAGAAAAGGAAACAGAAGTGTCACAGAGCAATTTGTTAGCTCACAAAAAATATTTTCAGAAGTAGTGAAAAGTTTAATGGAGTGATGGAATCAATTTGTCTTTGGTTTGGCCATTATCCATAGTCTTCCTGTAGGAACAAGAAAGAGATTTCAGTACTAGCCTCTCCCTGCTCCTTTTTCCTCTGACTGTTTCATTTTCGTCTAACTATAGCAGTTCCACGTTAGAGGCTATTTCAGAACCTGGCAAAATTTGCACGATGGTTATCTAACTGATACAGGAGTGCATTAAAAATCATCTACACGCAAAAAAATACAAAAATAAAGCTCATATTTTAAGGGTGATGGATTTTTATTTTTATAATTATTTTTAAATAATATTTTGTATTGTTATCTTAGTTTGTAACTAATTTTCATAGTGAAATCTAGTTCTGTGGGTACTCCACTGGGTGATCCTATTCAACAATAAGGCAGGATTAAAAAAGTATCTAGATGCAAAAGAATACAATGATAAAGCCTATATTCTATCTGTATGGTTCATTTAAAAGATTGTGTAATGCAGTTATACTTAGCACTTGTGCTAAGTGCTTTTGAGTCAGAGTGTCTGTAAGTACTCTGCAAAAGCAGTTAAGTATCATTATTGTCATTTCAAGAGAAGGAAATTCAATAGCAACATGGCTAAACTGACTCATCAAGAGTTACTTTCCTGGTAGTGAAATTGCACTTTGGGCTGTTGGTTGTAATGTGCTGTATGCCAAATTTGATTTTTATTTATGAATGCAATAAATTTGCATTGTAACTAAACCTGTAAGTACTTGTATGCATATTTAAGGAACATTCTTGAGCTCTTTCTATTGCATAGACTAAAGCTCATTTAAACTCAGAGAGACAACTTCTGAATAGATGCACATAGCATTGAACTATGACGGTTCTGAGCTAACCTTCCAATCAAATCCCTCATTCTGATAGATTTCAAAAGGTGGAGATGTGCAGAGACTTTTGACTTCAGAAAATAACGGCACAAATCAGTCCCAGATAAACCAGTCCCTGGCCTAGCTACTGCCTGTTTTCCTCACAATGTTTTGTACGATACTAATATTCCAGTTATTAAAGGGATGCCCCTCCAACATCTCTTTAATATCTCTGATATCTCTGTGTATTGCTGCCTGTGTTTGATATGAGTCTCATAACCTGATGGCATTTTTTAGACATTTTTGACAGTCAAAAAGCAATTTTCAGCCTCTCTAGTCCTCTCTACACTAAGTTATCCTAAAATCTGAAAAATTTGGATCCCTCCCTGGAAACATCGAACCAGAAGTGATTTCCATTCCACTTCTATGTTTCTTTCTCAGCATTTTGGAGATGTGGAAGATGGAATGCAGAATTGCACAAGATGGATACATATCAGAGGGATTCTTGTCTCACCATTCGAAACAACCAGTGACCCTGGGCTTCATTTCAAAACAACTCTCCCTTCTGCTTATTCACTGACCTCTCATGATTCACCCATAAATCTCTTCTTAATAGGGCTGGGACATTAGTGTGAATACGCCTGTGCTATGGTATCATTGGCTTCATTTGTCTTTCTTATTCCTTAGTACTAAAGGAACTGGGGGAGAGCAATGCACCATTTGAAAGACAGTCAAAGAACTCGTGGTGGCTTCTCATTTAACCCACACTGATAGGACCTATATACTAGCTGTTAGTATGTAACATATGCAGCCTCTACTCAGTTTTAATCTGTGAAGAGTTTCGTTTGAAATGCATACATTTATGGTTCACAGTACATCGTGGTTGCAATGGTATAATGATTTCAAATTGGGTCCATCCTTGTGAAACCATCTGTGTTTTTTTTTTTAAGAAAACTAAATTGACAGCTTTGATCCATTTTAAAAGAAATACTTTTGTTCTGCTACTAGGGTTGCCAGTTGAAAAGCAGGACAGGGTTCTTGCACCACTCATGGTTTGGGAAAGAATTTATTTTAGCAAGTTGGTTAAGCTTCCCATTTCTACACAGCTTTAACAAAATACAGGAGCTCTATCCTGTTGTTCACTTAGCAGCATTATGCACTACTAACTTCCTACTTAAATGGTATGTTTACTCACTGCTTGCTGCCTCAGCTGTTCCCTTCTGCCTCTAGAGTCCATGTTGCTTTCAGAAGTTATACATTTCTTACCCCACACCTCTTTATTATCCCCCTTTCCTGATTCCCAAACTGTATCCCAACATTCACATCTCCATAGCAACAGTTGCAAAACCATCTGTGGTCTCTTTCTCCCTCCTTACATTTCTTTGCATGTAGGAATGGAAGTAACAGTTTAAACATATTCTAAACTTCCTCTAAATGAGACAATGTTTAAAAACCATCAACAAAAAAAACCCACTGTGTAATAAAATTTGGAAAAAAAAACAGCGTTCCTGGTTTGAAAGTGTTATTTCCTGTTTAATTGTGCAGTACTTTAATTGTGCAGTACGTACTTTGAAAATAGTTGTTATACTCCAGAAACTTCATTTTTGTGGCTGTCACAAAATATGTGGTTGTGACTGAATGTGATATCATAAAAATTGGAAAATATTTATTAATTATAGAATCAATTAGGAAATAACATTTATAAGCCAGGAAAGAAACCTGTTAAATGGGCCCCTTCTACACTGCCAGATAATCCAGTTCAAAGCATATAATCTAGATTTTATATTGTAGTATACGCGGGGCCATAGTGTAATCGGCCACACTTGTAAGCAGTCATAGCAGTTAAGGCCCCTTCTACACTGCCATATAAAATCCACATTATCTGGCAGTGTGGACTCATATAATCTAGTTCAAAACAAATAATGTGGATTATCTGATTTGATAAACTGAATTATAGTGTTGAAGGGGCCCAAATTTTCCATCCTTTACAAGTTTTCTTGTGCTTTAGCCAATATATGGATTACAGGCTATGGGCATGGCTTAGACCCCTTCTATGCTGCCATATAAAATCCAGATTATCTGATTTGAAGTGGATTATATGGCAGTGTAGACTCATATAATCCCATTCTAAGCAGATAATGTGGATTCTCCGATTTGATAATCTGGATTATATGGCAGTGTCGAAAGGGCCTACAAATATTGTTATGTACAGGTCCTGACTGCCAGTTAAAATTGGGCTGTTAAAATGTCTAGTTCAGCATCTATCATATGCGGCAATTTTTTCCCCCAGAAAAGCACTAGTGAGCATAAAGCAGTCCTCCAGATATTATTGGATTGCAGGTCCCAGCATTCTTTGCCATTACTTATTGTGAAGTCTCTGCCTGTTTATTTCCCAGTTGGACTGTTCCATTTTGCCAAGTTTAGGGGAGAAGCTTAGGTTCCCCCTAGAGGCCGAGCTCGGTTGGTGCAGCCCATTCTGACTCAGAGTCAGAATGGGCTGGTGATAGAACTTCTTATCCCATTCTTTGTTGGTCATAGCTTATAGATAGTTGCCAGATAGTGTCTGGTCTGGCCTAGCAATTTGAACAGGCCATCCTTATCACATATTTGCCAAAGTTTATAGATTATAGATAGATAGTTCATATACATGTAATAGTTATCAGTTATATTTGCCTTAGAGTTTATAGTATTTGTAATAAAGAATAGATAATATTTGCCTTATAGATAGATAGTTCATAGATAATACATATTTGCCATAGAATAGATAATATTTGCCTTATAGATAGATAGTTCATAGATAATACATATTTGCCATAGAGTAGTTATATTTACCTCATAGAAATTATAGTTGTTACATCAGAGTTTATATTTCACTATTCAAACTGCACTTTTATACCTTGATTATTTAGTAAACAATTGTTGAATTTAGTCTTGTTTGTAGAGTTTTATTTTGAGGTATTAAAGTAATTTAGGGCATACTGATGGTCACTGGGAAAATAGCCAGACACATTTAGTTTCTCATTAGATCTTCCTGGTGTGCCATCATACTTATGCTGGGTAAAGCTAAAGACTAAAGATTTCCACCGTGCTTCCGCTCTAGCTCATCATTCTGATCAACTCATTTTTTTTCAGCAACAAGGAAGCAATTCTCATTCTGCTGTGGGTTTATTGCTAGTCTCTTCCCAGTTTAAGAGCTCCATTGGTTCCTTGCTGCTTGCCAGCCCCACCTCAGATTCATTGGGTTCATCAACCTGGCTTGCTTTGATCCCTTTGGACCTCTTGTCCTAGCACAGGCATCACAAACAAGGCAGTAACTGGAGGAGACAGCATCTTTCTTACTCAGGGTGTAGGTCATAGTTCAATGTGGAAAAAAACCAATGTATTCAATTGGACTTTTTTGATGTATAGCAGTGAGCAAGATTACAACTTTAAATAATATTTCCTGTAAAGCTAGCCCTGGTGTGACTACTTTTGCATATACTGCAAATTTATAGACCATTAATGAATTCCATTTCCATGTTTCATTCCTACATCATTCTGTAATATCAGATTCAACTGAGGCGATTCTGCTCCAGCAGTTGTTAATCATCATGATGACCACATTTAATGGGCCATCATGCAGTCTTCTTGGATCTAGACGCACTCCTTTATTAGTCAACCAAGTATTGGACAGATTTTTTTTAATGTTTTATATTGAGTCTGGTTTGTGGAATGGAGCTTAATTACCACTGTGTTTAATTTAGGGAATAACATCATTGGTGGCCATCAGAAAGGAATTATGGGAACTGGAATCAGGGCAGGACATGGGGTTTGCCACTGCTTTCCAGAAGCAAGTTGTTATTGTGAGAAAGATGATATCAGAGGTGAGTCTGATGTTTATTTGATGATTTCACTGCTGAATTTTTGAATGTTCCAGCATTTTTTTAATACTACAGTGCTTTCATCTTAGGTAATTTGAATGCAATATTCCTGCTTCTTGGCATGGGGTTGGACTGGATGGCCCATGAGGTCTCTTCCAACTCTATGATTCTATAATCATTGTGCCATTTAGACAATCACTGTCAAACAGAATTGAAAGTCAAGAAGAGGCAAAAACTTATTTTTAGAGAACATATTGGGACCATCATCTAACTTTTGACCAAAAGGGAAATAACAAATTAATACTAGAAGGGGACAATTCAAGGGATAGGAATGAGTTGTCTGAGTTTCTGTTAGTCATATTGGTAACACTGGTCAATACAGCTAGCAAATACAAGGCAGCAAACAAAGCAATAGCCTCAACTGAAGAAGGAAAGATTTCCAAAGTATAAAGGGTAGAGATTCTTCTACCAAATTTACCCCTTTGTGTTGTCTTCCAATGCTTGTCTTTCTGGAAATGATGTGATTGTGTGTATTAAATGGAATGGAAATAAAATTAATTGCAGCGAGTGGCCTCATTAAATTCTTCTCTATCTGCAGAGCCGTTGTGTGATGATATGTGCAAAACGGTGATTGCAGGGGGAGTCCTGCTGTCCTTCATCGTTTCAGTGCTCCTTTCTTCTTACTTCATCCACCGTTACCACAAGAATTCTCCAAAGCCACCCATTGCTTCAGCAGAGATGACCTTCCGGCGCCCAGCTCAGTCCTACCCTATAAGCTACTCATCTACTAACGTCCGCCGACCATCAATGGATTCTGAGAACCAGATGTCAGTAGACAATTTTAAAATACCTGTAAGTTCTTTTTGGGAATCATCTCACTGATGTATTAATTACTCCACATTCATGTCACCAGAGAGCATTTAATCAACAAAGAAGTAGCTTCTCAGAAAATTGGGAGAAGGGAAATTTCAAATGCAGGAGATCGCAGTCTTCATAGCATGGTAACACACCAAAGAAACTTTATCACCTGTAGATGGTATGCAGGTAGAAATATGTTGAATCTCTAGTATAATAAGAATACCCTTTTTATTAAGCAAAACTTGCAGAAGATTTATAGTCCAAAGACAAACCAGATTTTTGCGTGTATCTGATTGAGTAATAAAGAAGTGATTAGCATAGTTTGTAATTTCAACACATAAATCAGTTCCAACATGTGATGGAAGACAATATTTTAATAAAATAAAATTAATGAGGAAACATTTATTATGCTCTGCCTGTATAATAAAGCTGTATTTTCCCTGGAAATATTTACTTAAATTTTCTCCTGACCTCTCTAGAAAAATTCAAAACAAATTCAAATCTAAAGTAAATATTTAGTCATCCTCTGCTGAGAACTGCCCCCAAAACACTAACCCACAGGTGCTTTGGCAAACTTCTAAGCCAAACTTACCTGTTCTTCTAATTCTTAATAATAACAGCCCTACTTGATGGCCAGGTGGATTCCCATTTGGAGTTTTCACCAAAGCTTTACCTCAAACAACAGGCAAAACACCCAAGGAGTTGTGGCACACTTAATGAAGTATCCAAGTTATTGTCATGGACCCGGTTTTACCCTACCAATCCAGAAGGGGAAACCTAACTCTATAAATGGGCTTCTGCATCTGCAGTCATAGTGGAGGTTTCTCATGGATGAACATCTGCACCCCTAATATGATATCCATACAGGGCATACTGAAATAGCTAGATATGTCTTTTTCATGAAGACATGCAGGTTGATCTAGGACAGTGGTACCCAACCTGTGGTCCGTCGACCACCAGTGGTCCACAAAAACTAAAATATGGTTCACAGCCTCACTATTACTATTACTCCTCAACCCTGTCTTAACAGTGTAATTCTTATGCAGAAGGGTATTGGCCAGTCCATTGAAACGAGAGCAAATTGGTCTCACAAAATCCTCTTATAGGGCCAAGGCTTATTAAATATGGTTTTCTGTGATCAAGCAAATGGTGACTACTGGATGGCTTTTGTTTTGTATCCGAAACTAGAGATGATGTGGTCTATCCAATACAGTTTTCGGAATCAGCACCCTTAATAACCAAACCAAATCTAAAGTTGACCAAAAACTGATTCATAACTACTAATGGTGGAGAGTGGACCTTGGTCAAAGAGGTCCCTGTTCAAAAAAAAGTTGGGAACCACTGATCTAGGGCATCCATTTTTCATTTAGCTGGCGGGGAAACCCCTCTTGACTCCACTTTATTCAAAGAAGTGGTTTCCAGGGTAAAGCATAAACATTAACACACTAATCAGTGATAATGTAAAAATGCAAGAAATTATCAGTTCATGAAGCTGGAAATTTTTTTTTAATAGTTTAATAGACAGAATAAACTAAAAGAGTTTGAAAAGAGAAATACTGGCGCCTAAATATTTCCTTCAAGATAGTGTGTTGGGCCATGTAAAGAAGCGCTAATCCCACTAGATGCCACCAAAAATTATGTGAGGAAGCATTAATCTTCTTTAATGCCACCAATATTCTGTGAGGAACCTTCTTTTAAATATCCATTAAGCTGCCACCAATATGTTTAGAGACGCTGGTTTATGTCTCTGTTTATCTTTAGTTGGGTTGTGAGGTGATTTTGGTAGTGTGGAATGCACCAAGCATAAAAGCAATGGAGGAGGCAGGTTTGAAATAAAAAGAGAACAAGTTTTATTGTTAACAGAACGTAATTGTTGCAGTTTTGAGAGTTTGAACTTGGCACAAGGCTTGATGTTACAAAATGGCTGGTTTGAGATACTTTCAGGCTTCTGAATGTTACAAATCTACAAACTCCTTCTTTAGTGAAGTGCTTATACTATTTCAGAGTTCCCTATTGTGAATGTCCACACTGTTTGCCCTATACTCGGAACAAACCACTGATCACCAGTCTTTCCTTACTGGCGATCCTTAAAACCCCCTCTGTTAGATTCTTTAACCTAAGCAATCTAACAAGGTAACACCTTCAGCTCTCTTGCTGAAGAAATATTCACAAATTCTAAGAACTGCTGAATTCTCACAGCTTCACAACCACAGAGCCCTAACTGACTCTCCTCTTCCCCGGGTCTCATCCACCGGACTGAAATTAACTGACGCTTTCAAACCTTTTTCTCCTTAAACTCCGCCCACCTCCTCTGAGGCTGTGTTACCATGGCAACCTATCTCTCTCAGCTAGGCCCTGGCAACAAATGTAATACATAAATACAGATTTAAACACATTATAGATAACACTTTATAATAAACATTATAAATACAGTTTAAACACAGTACATTAAACACTCTATAATAAACATTTCTCTACAGCCCCTTCCAAACAGCTGTATTAAATCCACATTGAACTGGATTATATGTCAGTGTGGACTTAGATAATCCAGTTTGAAGCAGATATTGTGGATTATCTGGATTGATATTCTGGGTTATATGGCTGTATGGAAGGGGTCCATAGAGCTAGGGCAGAGCCACAGGAAGGTCTCCTCAACCCTGTCTTAACAGTGTAATTCTTATGCAGAAGGGTATTGGCCAGTCCTCTTTACTGCACTGAAAACTGATTATAGTGGGAGGCACTTCTTAAAATGTTTGGGATTTGGCCATTAAGGGTTTTATAGGTAAGCACCAATACTTTGAACTGGGAGCATTTAGGCATCCAATGCAATTATTACAGAATTGGCTCTACCAAAACAAATAGGTCACAATTCTGCCTGCCAAATTTTACATTAGTTGAAACTTCTGTGCCTTCTCCATGGGCAGTCCCACATATAGGCATTACAGTAATCCAATCTGGAGATTACCTGGGCAAGGATCACCATAGGCAGACTCCCTCTGTCCACGAAAGACTTGGGATGGTGAAGCAACCAAAGCTTATGAAGATATTCTTGGTCACATTGAATAAAAATCCCAGGGTGTGTACCTTACTCATTGAGGGAAAAAGCAATCCCATTCAGAAAAGGTTGACCATCTCCCTCAACCTTAAGCATGACCTATCCATTATGTTTCCACCTTGTCAGGATTTGGCATCTGTATTTTTTGCACATGAGCTTCTGTATTTTTTGCAATGGCATTAGTCAAGCGATTCTTTTTCAATCTCATCCTCCCATCTGCACTCTGTAGAAAATAATTACAGGGTTGTAGTAAGGATTACAGAAAAATAATGTTTGTGGCGCTCTTTGAACATTCAAGAGTGCTCCATATAAATGGTATGTATTATCACCACTCCGTTTCTTTCCTTTACATGTGCACAATTTCCATATGCATGTTAAAAGCTTGAAAAACAACTTTCACATTTTTCTGCTTGAAAATTAGATGCATAGGATTAGAAAAATGTTCTGCTCACATCTTTCGTTATCCTATTTAGTACAATAGGTTATTTGTTAGTTATATGCCAGGATGTCACAGAACCATAAATGATTGCTTGTTCTACTGGAATGAACAATTAGATTACAGTTAACTAGGCCCTTCCAAATCTGCAACTAATTATTGGAATGCTTCCTAGTAATCTCACTCGGCTATCCCTCATTACAGCTGTATGAGCCATGGTAGCACAGGATTTAAAGCTCATTCCCTTGCATCTTTTCAAAGAGCAAAAGAGAGGATGCGTTTTGGCTTGCGGTTATCATGGGTCATGCAACTGAATCATGCATTTCCTTTACTTTGACAAGACTACATGCTATACCACAGATAACCAGAACTTGGCAATGTATGTTTTTCGAATGAGAACTCCCAGAATCTCCCAGCAAACATGAGGTGTACGTCTCAAATGGCCCATTGGCATTTACAAGTTAGGCCGGAAATGGTTGGTCATGTTGCACTCCAGGCCTAGAAACACCTATGACCACCGCACCACACAAGAGTCTAGGAATATAATCAAACAGTTTATTCTAAAACACATAAAAAGCATATGAAAAAGCAGTAATCAGAAAGAAGATATATAATCCAAAAAGGTTTAGCAATAGGTGGAACCAAACAATAATTCAAATATCTCATAAAGTCCCAGAGATGACAAGGTCCAGGAACAACCAGAAATCACAGGTATAGCATAAGTCCACAGTAAGAAGATATAACTAGGAAAACTTGAACAGGAGTACATAAACAGGAACACTTCCAGGATTAAAATCCAAAACGAAGACTTGACTTGAATCAAGAACCAGAGAATTCAGGCCTAGCTTCTCACTCTGATGCATCATTTCCTGAACTGCCCTTGAGGTAAATAACTTGTTTAATAGACACCCATGAAAGCATTACATCTCCCATGAATTTTCTCCTCTACTTTCCCATGTAATCTCTCAAACTGGCGTAATCTATTTTCAACTTTAATTTGTAAATGAAGACTTTTGTTGATCTCTGTAGCTATAGGTGGTTTCTCCTGGGAACTCTTCACTCAATTCCTTATCTGCTGTTGCTACTTCTGATTCTTTGGACTTTCCTTGAGGCCTGCACTTTCTGAGTCATTTTTCTCACAGAAAGAAACATCATTTCCCAGACCTGAATTTCCCAAACTTGAGGACCCTTCACTTTGTGCCACAGGAAGTGCCACAGGAAAGCTCATAATCCTCTCTAAATCATCAGTTAAACCATCAGTGTCTGGCTCTTCTACAACAAATCTGTCTATTTCAGTGGGTTTTCCTTGCTCCTTTCCAAGTCAGATTGGAATATGCACATTACTGCTTCTTTCTCAGCAGATATTTATTAAAGCTTTCAAGAAGAATAGTGATTGATAAGGACATAAAGAATATTAACAAACTGTCTCATTTT
This sequence comes from Anolis sagrei, assembly GCF_037176765.1. Lineage (NCBI taxonomy): Eukaryota > Metazoa > Chordata > Lepidosauria > Squamata > Anolidae > Anolis > Anolis sagrei. The sequence goes on from NC_090023.1 coordinate 154,191,598, forward strand.
CCCTGAACCTTCTTCCCCACTTTACCCCCAAAAGAATGATATTCTTCTCCCCCCCCCCCAAGAAAATAAAAGCAGTAGATACCTTGGGAGAAGAAGTGAGGGGCAATTTAGGCTCCTGTAATAGACCACACAGAAGACATCTGAGGGCTGTGAGCAGTCTGTGGATTGCCCATATGGGACATAAATATTGGATTAGGGTCTTAGTAGGTTGTGCTTAGCCATAGAGTTGTTTGGTGTTCTTGAGAAGAAAATATAATCAACCTCAATTCCTCTATTAAATGAGAAATAGGATTTTACTGGGATGTGAAGAATATGATTTTCACATTTCAAACTACATTTTTATGTTAAATTAGTGAGGGAGACAGGATAAGGTGCCAGGAACACACTTCTGGAGTAGTTCAAATAATTCCTTGCCCAGACAAAATGACCCATCTTTTAAAGAACCAAGGGTCACAGATGCAAATTCTTTATGCCTGATTATAGAATTTACATATGTTCAGATCTGCTACCATTCTAGAGGATAGAGTATAGTCATAAATAAAGTGTTACAAAATAATAATTGATATTAGTAGAATCAGTAACATGGTCAAATTCATATAATACCTCAGTTCTCCCCAGATAATCAAATTCATGAATACAAAACTATAAGCTATCAGCTGAAAAAACATGTCTCAACATTTTCTGGATGAAAATACAATTTGCAGGCCCAAATTAACATTAGCCACATTTGAAGCATAATTAAAAATAGAACAACACATTTAATACTCGGCTCAGAATTAGGGGCATAATGATTAAAATCCTTTGTGATGTAAGTATATATTCACAATGTCACTTCAATGTTGACGGCATTTAGGGGAGTCTTTACTAGTGAAACACTGTCCTTTTTGCAACTCCTATGGCTCCCTGTGATATTTTTAGATGTTGGGGTTGATGTTTTCATAGAAGCATGTATGCTGTTTGCTTTTATTTCTCAGTTCATTTAACCAGACATCCCTGTTCAGTAACTGTCAAGCTTGATATAATCCCAAGACAGAAGGGCAATTGTCTGAGATGACTGGATGAATTTTAAACAAAGTCTTCTTGCTTCTTCAATCCCTAAAGTGTATAAATCAAGCAAAATATTTTGTGCAAAGCATTTATTTCTTAGCTGGCACCACAGGTACAGAAAAGTCAAGCTAGATCCCTTCTTAAATGCCACCTACCATGCACAGATGCTAGATTCATAATGTAGAGAGTCTGTTGGGGAACCTGGGGCTGGGACTTAACCAAGATAGCTACCATGGATTGTGTGTACTGTCTTTATATACAGATGTAGTGTCTAACTTTGTCTGCTAACTTTTGGCAAGTAGTGAAAATCCTCTAGGTTGGCCGAGTCTGGTATATAAGTAGAGAGTGGCCAGCATTGGCCTTCTGTTTCTACCTTGTCAATACAGCAATACAGTATCCTTTGGAAATATATAGCGGAACTTAACATGGAGACAGGAAACTGTGGAAATTAGTGATCTTTATTGAAATTGGAGGCTTTGTGAGTAAGGGAAGTCACTGTTGGGGGAAGCAACCTTCTCAAGCCTCCTCTATTGTCTGTTTTGTAATATGTTTTTTTATGACCTGAAGTATATTTCTTATTTGATTTGCAGTTTCCTTATCTCTATGTACCTAAAGCAGTGGGAGGGGCTGCAGGTCATGTGACTGACAGTGACAGTTTAGAATGTTCAGATTTAAACATGATGACAGGAAATTTCAGTTGAGAAATGACTGTTAAAGAAGTGTGTTGGTTTTTTTGAATGAGCTTGAATATGGAAGTCTGTCAAAGTGCAGAAGCTCATGTTAGGAAGTCAGAAACTGTTGAGACTTGTGCTTTATTTGAAAGTAAACTCTTACTAAAGATAGCTGTATCAAGCAACATAGTTTATGAAGAAACTATTAAAGATTATAAGTTCAAGATACAAACTATCTGAAACGTTACTGAAGTTTTTAGTCTGTGACAAGGAATGTGCCTGTATCTTTAAATACACGAAGTTATCAGTAAGCAAAACTTGTTAGCTTTAAAAGAAGTTTGCTTGCATCATTGCTGAAAGATCAACAGAAACAAAATATCTACATGCCCAGCAATCATCCATTACCAAATAAACTCTGCTAACCCGAATAGGTTGTGATCCTAACAGTTCATGATCTGTACCCCAATTGTCAGTCATCCTAACAAATCATGATCCATTATCTCCAATAATCACCAGGTTTGAAGTTAGTTTGCAGTTGTTTAGCTGTGTGTAAAACTACCAACAATCGTGTGGAAAGGAGCTGGAAAGAATATAAGGGGTTGGGAGGCTTGTGTAAACCTGCTTGATTTGCTTCGCTGAATGGCTTCAGCTTCACAAAAAGAAAAGTCAGGAATAAGGGAGGTGTAGTTTTAAAAGGGAATTTTCAGGGATGTTATCGATGCCCATGTGTCCTGATTTACTGCCATATCAGGATACGATTTACTGCCCTTCTGCAGAGGGCATTCATTTACAGAAAACACTGATGGTCTGAGAAAACGTTTCTGCAGAGAGGAAGTTACTTTTCAAGCATAAAAGTACATCAGGACAAAACCAGCTAGCTAGTGACTAGTTAGAACACACATTTCCCACTTGTTCTGGAGTTATGCTTGCAACAGAAGAACAGATAAGACTGATTCATTAAGACCGTCATGGTCAGAGAACAATAGATTATAGTTGTGCCATTGTTAGTGTCCCACGTGTGCTTTCATGCCTGTCAAAATCATAAAGAGCCAATGAGCATCTGTATAGTCAGTTTAGACCAATGAAATGATTGATCTTTGAATACCAATGAGAATGTGTATTCAATTTACTTCCAAAGTGATAAAAGCTCTCCAGCCCCATTGGAGGCTGCAACAAACTTTTTGATTGCATTCCGGTATGCATGTTTGTCGATATTGCTAGGCCTGCAATAATGCCATTGTAGTTATGGTGTTCCTCCTTGCATAGCTACATTGGGCTGTTGAGGGGACTCCTAAGTTTGTGCATTTGGAGTGCCCCAACATCTTTGCCCCTTCATTATGAATGTTTGAGTTGCTTCAGGAGCCTCATATCCACCCCAACCTCAAACAATAGCAATTTAATAGGCTATTTATGAATTCTCAGTCTGTGTAGTAGGTTGGAAAAGACCAATCTTTCACTATTTTTGCTATCTCAATCACTCAAGTTCACATAATAAGACAATCAGAGAAGACAAGCAGGAATCTGTTTCAACAAAGTCCTCAGCAATAGTCTAGAGTATAGAGAAGCTTAGTTGGACTTGGACAGAGATAGATGTTCACAGTGCAAAGACACAGGACTTGTGTGAATCTGTAGCTAATCTGAGAGTTGTTAATCATATCACTTGTCTTATGTGAAAAGTGAGATATTTTCCTCCATCTAAATCAAGATTCTGGGTTTTCCCTCCCTCAGCTTCCTTTCTATGTAATCCATAAGTAAAAGAAGCAATATCAATGAATTTTCTAGGGATACTGTAGAAAAGAAAGAGATGTAGGACTTTATTTTGTCTGTCACTTATATTCATCTATTTGATAGATGTGCTTTCACTCCCCACATTTTTCCACAGGAGGATCCAAAGTGGGAATTTCCTCGGAAGAATCTGGTGCTTGGCAAGACCCTTGGAGAAGGAGAATTTGGAAAAGTTGTCAAGGCAACTGCATTTAGACTTAAGGGGAAGGCTGGCTATACTACTGTTGCAGTCAAAATGCTAAAAGGTATTTTTCTCTGTATACGCTTGAAAAGAAATGTGAACAATTTAGTAACTTCTTAATCTATGTGACAGAGGTCTAGTTTAGAAGCAAGAACAGTAGGGAAAATAAGTCTCTATTTTTCTCTGGCCAAATGTCCTAAAGCAATTTATTTATGTCCTGACATCTTCCTCTGACACAATGATGAGAGAAGTTCTTTCTACGGGGCCAAAAGGGCAGCGTGACTTAGCTTGGCTGATGCTACTTGTTTAAATTGCCATTTGACATGGGCATCTTCAAAAGATTTTTAGAGCACTCATCCTTCAGCATTAGCTGAACTTTCCCCTTGTGATATTTACAGCATAAAAATAGTGCTTCATTGTGTCACATAATGTGTGAGAGAATAATGTACCATGTCCTCTGCCAACTGACTTCCTCTGACTACAGCTGTTCTACCAAGATCGTCCCATTTCTGTTGCATTCCAGCATTTTGGTTGTTCACAATAGAGTGCAGCAGAAACAGGGAACTGGCTTTTTAAACAAGGCCTCGTCGCCACAGATTTCCATGCCTCTCTTTCTCCAATTGCTTATCTCAGGTGTCCTAAAACTAAGGCCCAGGGGCCGGATATGGCCCTCCAAGGTAATTAACCTGGCCCTCGCTCAGGTTAACCTAAGTCTGAAATGACTTGAAAGCACACAACAACAAGAACAACAATCCTATCTCATCAGCCAAAAGCAGGCCCACACTTCTCATTGAAATGCTAATAAGTTTATATTTGTTAAAATTGTTTTCGATTTTAATTATTGTAGTGTTTTAAAGTGTTTTTTGCACTACAAATAAGGTATGTGCAGTGTACATAGGAATTCATTCATGTTTTTTTCAAACTATAAGCTGGCCCTCCAACAGTTTGAGGGACTGTGACCTGGCCCTCTGTTTAAAAAGTTTGAGGACCCCTGGCTTGTCTCTTTTCTCGGGGGCTGAGTGGTGGTTATAGACTTGTTGGCCTTCATGTATCCAGGACAAAGAGATGAGGCATGCAGCACCAGGGAGGAAAACAAAAGCAAAGGGGAAAGTCAAAGCAGGACTCTCCATCCACCACTTACTCCATCTCCATTAAATCTCATAGACATTTAATTCCGTTCTAATCACTCCTATCAATTATATTCATTCTCTTGAGAAAACTGAGGCTAAAATATGTCTTTTTGCATTGACAGTGTCATAAAACAGAGCTTTTGGTGTCTTCTTTCTACATGTTGTTGAAGGTACAGCAAAGTGAAGGAAAAAGTAAGATAATATAAAGCTAGAAAAATATATAGTGGCAGCATTAGAAAATGAGACAAAGACAAAGATAAGGGCCATCTCTGGGTGGGTGAATTATGTCTCACATATTAAATTTTTGTAAGTGAAATACAAACATTTCTCACTTTTGTGGGGGTTACAAGCACAGTTCCCCTGCAATTGTGAATATCTTGGGGATGGGGGAATGAGATGTTGTGGCCTCAGCAGGGAGTAGGCTACCTGTGGGACGGATTGAGTTTTTCAACAAGATTCTGTACTTGGTTCAGTCTAGAAATTTTCTTTCTCCCAGTCATACTTCTCCAGATCCTTTAGACATAATCACATAATCCTGCTTTAAATATATCTGCATCATCACTATAAAATTTGAAGACAGTTTGCTTTTTTGTGACCAAGGAAACCGTAACACTTAAGAATGTAAAAACTCTGCACTGTTCTCTTAAAATCAAAAATTGAGTAGTGAGATCAACTCTTGGAAGGAAACCATAAATTGCAAATTGCTGTCAGTTTTTTTGGAATATCATTTATCCTGTTTTATTTAACAGCATACTTTTGAATTGAGATGTACAACTTCTCTTTACTTAATTTAAATTTTGATTATATTAGAAATATGATGACCTATCTTTATAATCTTCCTATTTGTTTTTTTATCAGTTACCATCTTGACATCAGCCAATTTTCATGCTACTCTCAAATATTTTTAGTTTATCAATAAATTAACAGCTACATTATAGCTTGATTTATGCAAGTATCTACAGTATCATTTTAAATTCAAAGAGCACTTTATTAAAATGTTTCATTCCAATCATTAGCCAAAGTATATCTCACTCAGAAGGCACAAACCCTTGTTTTTCTTTCAGAATTAAATATATTATTAATCATATTCAGACATAATAAAATTATAGCAACTGTAGATTTCACAACTAAGCATGATGTAATCTGACACACCCAAGAAATGCCTACAGCTCAATATTCTTGGTTGTCTTTTTCTTTGAGATTCAGGCCCCTTCTACACTGCTCTGTATCCCAGGATCTGCTCCCAGATTATCTGCCTTGAACTAGATTATATGAGTCTCCACTGCCAGATTATCTGGGATAAGAAGATAATCTGGGATCAGAACTTTTTAAACAAGGCCTCGTCGCCACAGATTTCCATGCCTCTCTTTCTCCAATTGCTTATCTCAGATATAGGGGCAGTGTGGAAGTTCCCTCAGTGGACATTCATAAAATGAGGTACAAATACATAACAATTGTTGGAGAATGCTAAAAGAATTTCCAACCAAATCTGCAATCATCTAATAAAGAACTAAGCAATAAATTGAACCTGTGTTTCATGTCATGAATTTAAATGGCTTACATATCTTGGGCTCCTTCCACAAAGCTGTATAAAATCCACATTATCTGCTTTGAACTAGATTATATGGCAATGTAGACTAAAATAGTCCAGTTCAAAAGAGCCCCTGGTGGTGCAGTGGGTTACACCCTTGTGCTGACAGGATTGCTGACTGACAGGTCAGCAGTTCGAATCTGGAGAAAACAGGTTGAGCTCCCTCTGTCAGCTCCAGCTCCCCATGTGGGAACATGAGAGAAGCCTCCCACAAGGATGGTAAAATATAAACATCTGGGCATCCTCTGGGCAACGTCCTTGCAGATGGCCAATTCTCTCACACCAGAAGCAACTTGCAGTTTCTCAAATTGCTCCTGACATGAAAAAAAAATCCAGTTCAAATAAAATAATGTGAACTTTCTGCTTTTATAACCTGAAATATCTAAATTAACTAATTTATGAGGCCATAAAGAAAAGATTCCGGGGAATGTGGAATGCGGAAGAACTTCATCGGTGTCACTGGTAGACGATGAAAGCAGCAGCTCCCCTGGTGGCCAGAAAAAAGTTAAATAGCCTCTGTGTATTGTCTGTATATTTTGTTTGTCAAACTGGCATTGAATGTTTGCCATATATGTGTATACTGTAATCCGCCCTGAGTCCCCTACAGGGTGAGAAGGACGGAATATAAAAAAAATTGTAAATAAATATCTGGCAGTGTAGGTGGGGCCTTGAAGAAACAGTAGCCTCATCTACACTTCCATACAAAATCCACATCCAATTTGAACTGGATTATATACCAGTGTAGACTCATATAATCCAGTTCAAAGCAAACACGCTAAATTATCTGTTTGGTAATCTTAATTATATGATAGTGTAAATCCAGCCTGTGACTACATTTTGAGCTTCACTTATATTGCTACCAATAAAGAGAGGAAATTTAAGTTATTTAGGGGTTTTTTTAATCATTCTGCAGTGTGTACTGATTTCCCAGAGAACAGAGCAAGAGAGCAAAGAGAGATGAATCAGACCACAAAGTGAAGAGGAAATGGGGTGGAACATTCCTTTTACTTCCCCCTTTTAAAAATAAATATTATTTTTGTTGTTGTTATAGCACTCCCAGAGACTTATAAAACAGTGTATTTCAGATATAACAGAAGATTTATAATGTGTGTAGTTAGTTCCTCCACCAGGGTTTTCTTGCCAATATCCCCTTCCCCGTTTTAGTAAAAATGGTCTGGATTTTAGACCTGTTATCAAGGGGAGAAGAACAAGACTGCATTTTGGTTTATCAAAGCCTGGCAAGGTGCTGGTGTTGCCATTAAATTAGTTAGATGAGTTAGGCTTTCTAAAATCATATTCCAATAAAAAAAATAGCAGGAATAAAATCCAATGAATATGATGGAATTTACATTCTAAACACTTAATCTCAGCACTTTAATTCACTCATACCTGTGAGTGGGAGTGAACCCAAAATATCTGTAACATGGATGGGAATCTAATGAATCTGTTTTATTTCCCAGAATTTTGTCGTCCTCCTTACCAAAGTTCTTTTACACAAGGCTTGTCTACACAGGCTTAATAGTCTGCACTCACAATTTCAATTGCTCCTGGCTGTTCCTACAACATTCTGGTCCTTACTGCATATTAACCCAGATTATCCCCACATTAAGAGGTGTCAAGGGGTACTCTGAAGTTTGCCCAAAACACTGAAGTATCCTATGGCTATGGTACAATCCAGACAGCAGATGTAGGCTATTCCCCTGTCCAAAAAGGTTACTGCCATCATTCCTGTGTTGCCATTTCCAGATGGCCTTCCCTGAGCCATGGAAATCACTGAACTTCTTGGACTTGTTTCTTGTCAGTTTGAGCCACTGTATAGAGTTGTCATCAGGATAACAATAGGGAGCAATACAATTTTGTTTACTGTCTTGAGCTCATTAAAATACTGTGGAGGTATAAATGTAATTAATAATCAGATAATAATGAATAGAGTCAAAAGGAAGGAAAGCACATTTCCTTTATCTTACTATAGACTTCCCCAGTGATGTAGAGAGAACGGTTTACTAACCTGCTGTCCTGAAAACTATAAAGGGCCACTAAGAAGTGAAAATACTCTAATCAGATTTTCTTCACAAGGCCACACATACTAAACCTCAAATACATTTTTCACACTAGCTTGGTAGCATCCATCTAATGTTGTGTAGGAGGAGCCAGTCATGACAGTGCTGCCTGCAATCATATCTACATAAACAATGAGAAGTTTTGTATCTCTTTATCGACTCACACTATGTTCTGTTGAAAATACAGCTATGATTCTTTTTTGTTAAAGTGAGAGGAATCTTTGCCATAGTTTTCTCTTGGAACAATAAATTGTGTTCAGAGTTTCAGGGGATAACTTTCATATTGATTCTGTCCTCCCATGTCATCTTGTGAATTCCTTAAATTTCTCATTTATCAAATCATCTCAACATTTTTTAAAGCAAGAGACTCAAAAGCATCAAAGAACAAGTCTACTTTGGAGCTAGTATAATACAGTTCAGCTTTCACCAGTTCTACTACCTACCTGCCATATAACCTATTTCACTCCATTTTCCTTTGTAGTGGAATGTTGGGGCTGATGGTTATGGAAACCCAACTGCAAAAGCTTGGTGTCTGTTGATGGATCTAATAAAACATGTGTTTCAATCTATCTCAGGCTTTTTTCATAACCTTTTGCAGAGATATCCCTAACAGGCTTTGTTTGAGTTTATTGACTATCCATCTCCCTATTTTGTGGCATTTTATTCCATCCGATCCTGAAATGAAAATGAATACTTCTTTATACATAGTGAAGGTAAAGGTTTCCCCTTGACATTAAGTCTAGTCGTATCTGACTCTGGAAGGTCAGAATTATCTCCATTTCTAAGCAGAAGAGCCAGTGTTGTCCGTAGATACCTCCTAGGCCACGTGGCCGGCATTACTACATGGAGTGCCGTTACCTTCCCACCAGAGTGGTACCTATTGATCTCACATTTTGCATGTTTTCGAGCTGCTAGGTTGACAGAAGCTGGGCGTAACGATGGGAGCTTACCTCGCTCTGCAGATTCAAACAATTAACCTTCCAGTCAGCAAGTTCTGCAGCTTAGCAATTTAACCTGCTGTGCCACCACAGCCCCTCTTTATACATACTTGATCTAATTAACAGATATGGACCTTTACAGCAAATAAGTACTCTAGGTTAACTGTGATGTCTTTCTTTTTTTCTTTTCAGATTATATAAATATATTAGCTTTACAACCAGCCAGTACACTCAACATATGTCAAAAAGTAACACTTGCAGTCTGATTTACACCCTCATTTTTACAACTTTTTATGTATTCACCAACCTGTTTCATATAATTTCTTGTCCTCTAACACATGCTAGAACTGGTGTAATCCCCCCCCCCAAAAAAATAAATAAATAAGGAGAACTTTCCATGTAGGTATAGCCATATCTTCCGCAGGAACAGTGCTTCTTTCCTCAACATTTTAATGTATATTAAAATGTGTTTTTCTCTCCCCCCCCCCCCCCCCATCCACCATGTAGTTTACCAGGAAATAATGAGTGACTGTGACAAGCCTGGGCTAAATATGACAGGCTTTAGCTAAAAATACATTTCTCTTTTGCACCTCATGTCTTTATGCAGCATGTAGAAACTCTTCTCCTGACACCAAGAACCATTGACCTCATTGCTGACGTCCCCACATCTTTAGGCTTACTTGTATAACTTGAAATAAAGTTAGGGCTGGAAACCCTAATAGTTAGGATGATTAGGATGCAAAGAAAGACACAGATTGTCTTTCTTTATGACTTAGAGAAGAGGAAATTTTGGGGAATTTTGGGGCTGTATGTATTTGTTTGGGTTCGGTTTTTGTGATAGCTGATAGGTGTTTTAAATATACAAGATGTTTCCTTGTCTCACAAAATATGAAGTCCCAATACTCTGAATTTGAAGATGTAAAGTACTAGAGGTCTGCAAAATATACTCGTATTTTAATATGACGGAACTGTGTTTTTCTCATTGCTTGGTTCTGTAGAAAATGCTTCCCAGAGTGAACTCAGAGATCTGCATTCCGAATTCAATCTTTTGAAACAGGTCAACCATCAACATGTCATCAAACTCTATGGAGCTTGCAGCCAAGATGGTAAGTGCCGGCACTACACATGGCTAACCATCTGAGCAAGAGATGGGCAATTTCCCAGAATGCATACCACAACAGAAGTACTTGAATAACAAACTCATCAGTTGGCAACATCACTTTTGAACACAAATTGCCCATCTGTTTTGACTTCTCATCTGGCAGATTCATTATTCTGGCTTGAGTCTCTTTTCTGTGGGCCCATGACACTGCCATATGCGTACATTTGGTGTGATTAAACTGATATTTGAAAGATCAACATAATTAATTGCCTTGAAAAAAACGAATAGTTAAACAGTGATTCTAATAAAAATAGACTGGGTTCTAAAGCACCTCAGTGCTCTAGAATATAGGGATCCACAACAAGAGTATTGCCATCTTGGATTTCACATGAATAAAACTCTGACCTATAGGTAGTGTCACTACAATGGTGATGCTATTACCAATAATCTTATACACTTCCACTAAGAGCTCCTGGTGGCGCAGTGGGTTAAACCCCTGTTCCAGCAGGACTGAAGACCGACAGGTCGCAGGTTTGAATCCGGGGAGAGCGCGGATGAGCTCCCTCTATCAGCTCCAGCTCCTCATGCGGGGATATGAGAGAGGCCTCCCACAAGGATGGTAAAACATCCAGGCATCCCCTGGGCAACGTCCTTGCAGACAGCAAATTATCTCACACCAGAAGCGATTTGCAGTTTCTCAAGTCAATCCTGACACGACAAAAAACAAAAACAAACTAACAAACAAAGTGCTGCTATCTTTATCCAACTTCTTCATTAACTTGTAGAAGCATGGTATATCCATAGAGGCATATTATTAACCTGGTACCATGGGTATCTGAACAGCTTTGATGATGATTGCTGTTGCATAGCAACCATTACACATTTGAAGTGAAGCATGCCATGAGGAACTGCAGTGTTATTTGACTTATTCCCATAGTTCATGTTATTGATTTGTTTGGTAGTAGACCAAGTAAAGACCCTTATCTGGAATTCCTATTTAGCCTTAGTCATCAAATGTTAACTATTGCATTAATATATATACATGTTATTGCTCTGCACACTGCATGCATTATTATGTTTTTGTCCCAAGTACTAAATTCAGCTTCCAGAAAACTAAGTACCCCTCTTCTCTCTATTTTTTAAACAAAGTATATTTCTACTTGTGACTGCATATTTAAATGGTGTTTCATGTAATCCCCAAAACCATAGAGGTTGGGTTTCATACGATTCCTCATGGTCACGGAAGTGGCACTTTAGTGCTCTGTGTAGCATTTTTCTTCTCTGTGAATATCAGAAGTAAAATACATCTTGTAGGCTTGTTTTATTTGTGTACACTGTATATAGGTTGGAATATTATGCTTTTGTTGATGTGAAAGTTGGGTTGAAGTGAGGGGCTTTACAGAGCCATATCTCATAAATGCAGGTGAACAGAAAAAGTGGTGATAGCCCTATAGTAGGGGGTGGTTAATGGTGGTCAGTGGGCTGTATGCATAAATTGGATCCAATTTTATGGCCTCTGTAGTCTTCAAAGCCCCCACCTTTCCAGTGTAATTGTTTGGCAATAGTTGCTCCCAAGCATGCAGAACCACATAAGAATATCCCAACCTCATTTTCACAAGCAGCTGAGAACACTATACTACCTAAAATACCCCAGCTTTCTTCTGCAGTCATTTCAATATGATCATAGGAAGTGAGGGACAACAAGCTGGGTAAGGACAGCCATCCATCTGTGTGTCCTAGAATAAATTACGGTATTTACTCTACCCTTATGAGATTGCATTGTGAAACAGCAACTATGAAATTGGGACTGTCTTCTCTCTTCTTACTAAAACTAGATTGCAATACCTTCTTAAGGGGGTCTTAATGAATGGTATGGTATCTGCTGTGGAAAAGACATAATGATGACTCCTAGCCGGTAAACTGGTGTGGATGACTTTTTGTAAGGGCTTGCTTCCCTACAAACTGGCTGCGCTAAAGGCAAAGCAGACTGAGGCCCCTTCTAAACTGCCCTATATAAGTCTACACTGCCATATAATCTGGGATAAGCAGATAATCTGACATCAAATCCTGGGGTATAGGGGCAGTGTGGAAGGGTCCTAAGATCAAGCAACAGTAAGGAAGCAGGCAAAGTCTCTGAGTACCCTTATACTCTGCCATATAATCCAGATTATCAAAACAAATAATCCACATTATCTGCTTTGAACTGGATTGTCTGAGTCTTTACTGCCATATGTCAACATCAAAGTAGATAATCAGGATTTTATATGGCAATGTAGAAGGTGTCTGAGAAGCCAGAGTTTGACTCTCTCCTTAGCTGTGAAAGCTCACTAGATGACTTTGGGCAAGTCACAGTCTCTCAACATCAGAAGAAGGCAGTGGCAGATCTTGCCATCTGATATGTTTGCTTTTGAGTCAATATAGGTTGGAAGTGATTTGAAGGTGCATGCCAACCACAAATCACTAGTAGTAGTTTTCAGTGGAGCTTACTCCCAGGTAAATGCATAAAGGATTGTAGTTATTGATATCCTCATAGGTTATCACTCAAGGTCAAGTATGATTGTCTTCCGAAGGCAGTTAAAATGACTGAATCCATATCCACTGTCCTTGTGCTGGTCCGAAGCCAGGGCCTTCCAGATTTCACAGTCCTGCCCTGGCCAATAGCCATGGGGCTTTTTTTTTTTTTTTTGGTTTGGGTTTGCTTAGAAGACACTATATGCATGAATTCGTTTTATGTGTGGGGATCGATGCACAGCGACCAAATAATAATATTCAGTAAACATTGCACTCAAAATTGTTTGCTTTTGAATTGGATTGCAGTCATAAACCTACTTACAATGAAGCAGTCCCTACTCAGCTTGTGGGACTTCTGTGTAAATATTGATAGAATTACACTCATATAATAGGGATGAAATAAACTTTGGGCAGGGGCTTCTTGTTTAAAAGAAAAAGTTAGAGAGCCTCCTGCTACTAAATTTTACTATTTGACTCTGGAGAACATGTTAATATGTTTCTGCTTCTTAATTTTCCCCAAAAGGGCCTTTGTATTTAATAGTGGAATATGCCAAATATGGGTCCTTGCGGAGTTTTCTGAGAGAAAGCCGGAAAGTTGGAACCAGCTACTTAGGAAGTGATGGAAACAGGAATTCTAGCTACTTGGACAATCCAGATGAGCGAGCCTTAACCATGGGTGACTTGATTTCATTCGCATGGCAGATATCGCGTGGAATGCAGTACCTTGCTGAAATGAAGGTATGATGTCCACTACTTCTGCTCTGTTTTCTAGCATTTACAATAGCAACCGTGATTGGTAAATTATTTTCTTTCCTCTTCCTAAAGCTTGTGCATCGTGATTTAGCAGCCAGGAATGTCTTAGTAGCAGAAGGGCGTAAAATGAAGATATCTGATTTTGGTCTCTCTCGAGATGTATATGAAGAAGACTCATATGTCAAAAGAAGCAAGGTAAACTGGACAGCCATTAATACTTGATATTGATTTGTTGATCTAGAAAAATGTCACATTTGCAAAGAATATGTGAACATAGAAGACACACACACGCTCTCTCTTTCTCTTATCTATGCTACTGCTTTACAAGTCCTGGCTGCCTCCCATGGTAATCTTTCCAGTCTACTGATTCTAAGCTATCCTTTTGAGAAAGCTCTAGTGCACTTCCCTGAAGTGGTACTTGGTTCTTGATATGCCAGAGGCTATGACTCTTAATACTGCTGGGCCAATTTCTGACTTATGTTTTGGCCTCTTGGAAAGAAGATTCAGTTTCCAAGGACTCTAATGACAGTAAAGAAAATACTCCTGTATCGTATCTGATCTGTATATTCAGGCATCTTCTTCTGTATTTTTATTGCTAAATATATTCAATTGCTAATACTTGGGGCCCTTCCAAACAGTCCCTAATCCCAGGTTTTCTGCTTTTTTGCGTCTGATCACAGGTTTTCTGCTTTAAACTGGATTATATCAGTCCACATTGCCAGATAATCTTGGATAATCAGAAAACCTAGGATTAGATCCTGGGATATAGGGCTTGTCTGGGGATGGTTCCAGACAGCCCTTTATCCCAGGAGCATCCGTGTTTAAAAAACATGGATGTTCCTGGGGGCCTGTCTACACCCACCTCAGAAAGCACACGGTACAACTTCTAGGAATCCTCCCTCCTCCCTCACAGCCCCCAAGCCCCATTTTAAAATAAACTTACCTGGCCTCCATTATAGTCTTGCTGGAGCTCTTCTGGCATGTAGAAATGACATGCAAGGAGAGCGGGGGGGGGGGGGTAGCTTCCCCCCGCTCTCCAGGCACATCATTTCTACATGCCAGGAGAGCTCCGACAATAATATAATGGAGGCCAGGTAAGTTTATTTTACTTTTAAAAGGTGATTGGGGGCTTAGGGGGAAGGGGGTGAGATTCCCATAGTTCCCCGGACTAATTTAGTCCAGAAAACTGTGGTAATGGTATCTGGACTGCAGTCCAGACACCGGAAGTAGTGGGTTTATCCCGTGCCTTCCAAGAAGGTGCGGAATAAATCCATTGTCAAAATTAATTTGCCACAAATCAGGGTTTTCCTGGTTTGTGGCAAATTAATTCGAGAATTTCCAGAACATTGTCTGGACAGCTCCCTTTTTATTGTACTGTCTGGATGGGCCCTGGAATGGCCCTTGGATGCAAGGTCTTCATGTGAAGCTTTACTTCCCAAACATATTTGGCCTACCCCCTGGAAATCAATTTTTCTAAGTCTTCTTTCTTTTATGCTTTCACCGCCCCCTTACAGTTATTCATCGCCCCAAAATGCACCTGTGGCCATTACCGCCCCCCGCCCCCCCCCTCGATCGCTGCAGCACCCACCAGGGGGCGGTAACGCCCACTTTGGGAGTCACTGATTTAGAATATAAACATTCTTAGCCATTGAAGTGGATACTATCATAGTCTTCTTAACCTTTCTAGCTCACTCCCTTGCAGCCACAATTGTAGGCAGAACCTCCATTTGGCTAACACATTAGAATACTTGTTTGCATTCCAGACCCAAATAAGCAGACTTTATTATAAAGCAAAGTGTTCATTTTGACAAAGGCTCTTAAGGGACAACCTGATCAAAACAAAGGACGAGAAAAGCTATACCTACTATGTAAAAAACAACAGCAAACAAACCAAGGTAGAGAGTCCTGGCTCCCCCCCCCCCCCCTCCAAAAAAAAGTCTGATCTTTTTTCTGTTCGAGAGATGTCGGGTCATTCAAACTCACCTAGTCTAGGGTTGTTGTAGGTTTTTCAGGCTGTATGGCCATATTCTAGAAGCATTCTCTCCTGATATTTCACCTGCATCTATGGCAGGCGTCCACAGAGGTTGTGAGGTCAGTAGAGAATGCTTCTAGAACATGGCCATACAGCCCAAAAAATCTACAACAACCCAGTGATTCTGGCAATGAAAGCCTTTGACAATACACCTAGTCTAGGTTTCATTTTTCCTTCCATTCCTCAAGAGACCCATACAGGAATACTTCCCAAGATAGCCAACATACTAAAACAGACTTTGTGATGATCTCTCATCCAGTAGATATTGAAAACGATATATTGAAAAGGTTATGCAATGCAATTCTATCAAAAGGCAAATTGCTAATTTCTCACATAACAAGTCCCAAAAAATCTCAAAGAAAACCTGCCAGGCCATAACTTGCCTCTTGGATGTAGGAACATAACAAAAGAGGCTTTTGTTGGGGACAAGTTCAGACCTTTTAGTATCTCATCACTTCCCATCTTGAGATCACCACAATGTGTTACATAGGGTTCAAATATCCCCTTTCAGAGTCTATCAAGGTACTTTTTCTTATGATATCAATGACAGCCAGGAGGATCTCTGCAATGGCTGTCCTTTTGTTGGAACCATCTTAATCAATCTGTATCTGGCTTGATCCAGTTTCTTCTCCCTTACACCACACACAAGCCCATTGTTTTATCATCCTTCAGTCTTCATCCAATCCGCTCTCTAAAAAAGCAACACCATGAACTGAATGTTAGGAGTGCTCTGTCACCGTATATCAGATGGACTCGGTCATTCTATGGCTGTATCTATATTTTCCTAAAGCCAAGGATCTGATCCCAGATTATTTTCTCTTTATCCCAGATAATCTCACAGTATAGACTCATATAATCCAGTTCAAATCAGATAATCTTGGATGGATCCTGGGATATAGGGCAGTGTACATCCAGACTTTTGTCTTCTTTTTAAGGTTAGACAAGAAGGTCTCTCCATGAACACTTAACTTGTTGAATAGAGATTTGGGGCCCCTTCCACACAGCTGAATAAAATCCCACATTTTCTGCTTTAACTGGAATATATAGCAGTGTGGGCTCAGATAACACAGTTCAAAGCAGATATTGTGAAATTTTCTGCCTTGATATTCTGGGTTAAATGGCTGTGTGGAAAGACCCTGGATTTCCTTAGCCCATGAATCTGTTGTCTACCAAAAAACCCCACAGTTCATTCAACCAGATCAGGGACCACTTTGGGAGCATTTTCAACTAAAGCCCCTTTTGAAGAAGTTTGGACTGTAAATTAAGCTAGTCTTTTCACCTTTACAAAATATACATTGGAAAAAAATAAATTTCTTAGTAGACCCTCTAGTAGATAAGTGCTCCAGCAGGTCCTATCAGATTGCCCAGGTCTTGTTTAAGGTGCAATAACTCCTCTTCTTAGATGACGTCTTCTCTGTTGACTGGGAATGGCACATTAGAGAACTTATCATGAAAGTTCATGTTGGTGTCAAGAGTAATTTTCATTTCAGGAGATCCTTTCTGTTGTGCCTTTGTTTTCGTTTTCTCAGTTTGGAAATGAATGGAACAAACTAGGGATCTCAAAAATAACACATGATCCTTAGCTTTGTCTGGGCAATGACTTGAATTAACCCTTTCTTGGGTGGCTCATTTTCCTTGGCTAAAATGGACCTTCGTGGTTAGTTCCACTAGTATCCGTCTCCAGTGACTTACATCTAAGGAAACCCGAACCCCGTGTAAGCTCTAGATCCCTGCAACTTCTCATAATTTTACCTTATCCAGAGTCTAAAGAGCTTGCCAGTGTTAACACCATAGACAAATCAAGTTTGAACATAGTCCCCCCCCCCCTTTTCTCACACACACTGCCAGAGGACTGCAATTTTGTTATTTGGCTCATTTTTATTTTTACAGGGGTGAGTTTCCTTTCATACTAGGAGTTGTACCATGTGATTACGAACAGTTATTTGCCAGTTTGGCAAGCATCTCACTCCCCTTTAAATCAGTTGTACTTTGCTTGTCACAGTTAATTACTTTCAGCTGCCCCAGAATAGTTGGGTTTGATTAGAAGGATACATGGCCGTGTTCAGCATATTGTATGGTTTCATTTGCAGGGTGGTGTAGGCTGTTATGAAGAGTGTTACGCTATACACATATGGAGATAAGAGACAGGAAATCAAACTTTAAACTGTATTTTAATAGATAACCATGTGTAAATCTTCTGAGCCAAAACCATATAAAATGGTCATTCTCAAAGTTATAGTGTGATCACCACATACTGAAGAATATTGTTTCTTGTTTGTTTTATTTTGGGCTTGCATTTCTGTGGAATTCAAAACATAATGCAATATAGTAATGTATACTGATATTGTACTATGCTAATAATATAATATATTGTATTAAAATATATATTGTAAGCCACTCTGAGTCCCCTTCGGGGTGAGAAGGGCGGCATATAAATGCCGCAAATAAATAAATAAATAAATAATCAAATAGCATACAGTCACACACACTGAATGGATCTACACTGACCTATATTCCAGGATCTGATCCCTGATGTTGACTCAAAATCCAATTCGATGTATATAATCTGGGATCAGATCCTGGGATATAGGGCAGTGTAGATCCAGCCTAAGTTGTAAACGTTTTCAAAACATACTTTCATTAATGTGGGCTATGAACTCTTACATCTACACAGCCTACACCACTGAACTATCACTTTATTTGCCATGGATCTTGGCTGTGGAATCCTCCGAGATTTCGGAAGTGCCCTCTTTTGTAGGGAAGGCTAAATACTATGAACCTACAACTACCATGATTGCATAGAATTGAACTATTAAATTTAAATGGTGACAAACTGCATTAATTCTACAGTATAGATGCACCCTTAGGCCTCATCTACACTGTCACATAATCTACTGTCTGATCCCAGATTATATGCTTTGAACTGATTATTTGGCAGTGTAGACTCATAAATATAATCCAGTTTAAAAATAGATAATCTAGCATCAGATACTGGATTATATGGCAGTATAGATCCAGCCTAGGATCCCTTCTACAGTAATCTAAAATCAAGATAATCTGCTTTGAACTGAATTATAATATATAATCCAGTTCACACCAGATAATCTGGATTATCTGAATTGATAATTCGGATTCTATGAGGCTGGATCTTCACTTCCCTAGATCCCAGGATCCGATCTCATCTGTTTATCCCAGATTATCTGGCTGTGTAGACTCAGGCCCCTTCTACACTGCCATATAATCCAGATTATCAAATCAGTTAATCTAGATTATGTGTCTACACTACCATATAATTCAGTTTAAAGCAGATTATCTACATTTTATATGGCAATGTAGAAGAAACCTCATAGGATTTGATCCCAGATTATCCATATCTCAGATTATATGGCAGTGGAGGCTCATATAATCCAGATTGAAGCAGATTATCTAGGATCAGATCTTGGGATATATGACGGTGTAGGTCCAGCCTTATTTTCAAAGAAATAAGAGCAGGCTAGATTCTTCTGGTGTTGAAGATTTGGCAGTAATAAACTCTGAGGTTTTTTGGGGTTTTTTTGTTGTTGTTGTTGTTTTTTTTTGCACTGTACAGATTACTAACCTTTACAGTATGCTGAATAGGTTCTGTTAAGAGCTCAAACCAGGATGCATTTGTAGTAAGAAAGAAATGGGTTTTCATTATTCTATTTGGTCATGTATCACAATCAGTATTCCTATCTATATTTTACTATTTCTGCACTAGTTCTTTCAAAACAATCATATTTTGGTGATCACTGGGAACAAAAGTGATATATTTAAACTGTGCAACATGTTCATCCATCCCATTGATCAGCATAATGGCCATCACCCTTCACATCACGTACTTCTATAAAAAGAGAAAATTTACAAAGGCACCCAGAGCTGCTTCCAAAATGTCAATTTGCCCTCAGGCTTACATAGATCAATAACTCTTACATAAATATTACATAAGATACAATGTTGCTGTGTCTTGCTGGCTGTCACCCTCCCACTTGATTTTTTCCTAGCAAAATTTGACAGTAGTATGCATGTATGAGTAAGATATAATGTGGCTCCATCTCAAGTATCTTTTACTGTAATTCAGAAGGAGAGAGAGAGACGCTCTTTATAAAATCATGTATGTGTAGGTGATAACTTGTATCAGAGAAATGTGAAAGGTGTGAAATGTCTATGACATTATGTAGTGCTATACAGTACTTGTAAACAGTATTTTCCCTCTTTCTTTCTCCAGGGTCGGATACCTGTAAAATGGATGGCAATAGAATCTCTCTTTGATCACATCTACACAACACAAAGTGATGTGTAAGTGCATATAATTAGTTGGTTTATCCATGCTTCCTGTTAAATATCCTTATTGTTACACTCATCCTGTGTAATACCACTTCAGTCTTCAGAGAGCCTTCCTACCATATATCCCTACTGTAGAAAAGAAAACAAGCAATCGCTGGCTGAGAAGTTCAGGACTAAAATCTGGTTTCTCAAACTAAGCATAAGGGATATATTCAACATCTTTCCTTAATAAAAACAGGTATCATATCCCAGATGGCTGCAATTCAACCTTTTCCTGAGAGACCCTTACCTGCCAAACCATACATAGACCTTGCTTTCTGCATTCTTTCAGAGAGAAATACTGTTCCGTTGGGAAATATATGTTGAAATGGCTTGCTGAAATCTGGGCAAACCTTCTCCAGAATTATAATATTAATATATTCCTGGGATTGCATCTAGACACCTTGCTCAGGAAGCCTGAGTTTGGGGGACCTTGTGTAGACATAAACCCACACCCCAGGAAAACAAACAGGTTTCCCTATGGGTTGTCCCCATTGCAGCATAGTAACTACCACACTGGAATGGGGACAACCCAAAGCCCACTCTAAAAGATATAAAATAAAATGTATTTGTCATGTCAGGGCAACCAGTCAGTTGTATTACATTTCTAATGGAACAAAACAAACAAAATACAAAATTTGCGAGTTTGGTAGTTGATTGTCCTTTGACCAGTAGCTGGCCACTTGGAGTGCCTCTGGTGTTGCTGCAAGAAGATCCTCCATTGTGCATGTGGCAGGACTCAGGGTGCATTGCAACAGGTGGTCAGTGGTTTGCTCTTCTCTACACTCGCATGTCGTGGATTCCACTTTGTAGCACCATTTCTTGAGGTTGGCTCTGCTTCTCGTGGTGCCAGAGCGCAGTCTGTTCAGCGCCTTCCAAGTCGCCCAGTCTTCTGTGTGCCCAGGGGGGAGTCTCTCATTTGGTATCATCCACGGATTGAGGTTCTGGGTTTGAGCCTGCCACTTTTGGACTCTTGCTTGCTGAGGTGTTCCAGTGAGTGTCTCTGTAGATCTTAGAAAACTATTTCTAGGTTTAAGTCATTGACGTGCTGGCTGATACCCAAACGGGATGAGCTGGAGATGTCTCTGCCTTGGTCCTTTCACTATGGCTGCTACTAAAATAAAACTTACCAGGTCACCATTATATCTCTTTGGAGGCTTCCTGGCCCATACCAATGTTGCACCAGGAAGCAGTGGAGAGGTGCCTGGAGTAATTTCCCCCTCCCCCACCTCCTAGCGCAACGTTGGTATGCCCCAGGAAGCCTCCAGAGAGATCCAATGGTGGCCTGATAAGTTTTTATTTTATTTTAAAGCTTTAAGGTTGGGGATTTGGGGAGCGAGTGGGTTCCCTCTTCGCTTCCCCAGGCCTGAAGAAGTGAATTGGGCTGTGGGGACAGACTACTGGGTAGTCTGAGAGTAACTGGTAGTCTGTTCCCACAGGGCCCATACTCCATTAGACTTGGGCCTTTCAAGAAGGACCGGGTCTAATAGAGTATCTAAATAATTCATGACAAAGCAGGATTTTCCTATTTTGTCACGAATTCTTCCTCTTTCATGCATTTTGGACCCTGTCTCAATGGGCCCTAAGTTAACATCTGTGTCTGAGCAGTGGATAGAATAGTCACGCAAATACCCTTGCAGCCTACTTGACCACAAGCCATCTTTCATGTCAACTATATTTGGCTCTGGCTCTCCAGTTCTTTTTCTTTGTGTCTGGAGCAAATTCCTCCAGCGTCAATTAGTCTGACCAGTGTCCAAACAGTGCTGTAATACTGGGAGAATAATGAAAGAGAAAGATGGATTCACTGCATAATCATTAGAATTTTAGTCTTATTCCAGCATTTTTTGCTGTATAGAAGAGGAGGGCACGTGTTCCATCCCCATTTCCCCTTCACTTACTGTGTTGATCAGAAAAAAGTCTGAAGAGGAGTTTGATGGTAATTTGATGAACACAATTACAATGTTTGATGCTTTCAGAAAGCTTGGTAAAGGCAGTCATGTGCTGCTCCTTAACCACATTAATTTCAGTACAGTTACAGTCCCCTTTCAGATTTTCCCCACAAACATGGAGAGGAAAATGGGCTGGAGTATATATCCCCACTCACTCTATTTTTCTACATCAATGAAAGACTGAACAGGATTTTTTAAATGAAAGTTCTACCCTTTAATTTATAGCACACCCTTTTATTAGTCTGTCATAGTCCATTTTCCCCAAGAGTCCTCTACCAACAGTGTCGTTTCAACAAATGACAAAACATAGCTTACTAGGCAAATTTGATTCGATAGGCATCTGGTGCCTTCTGACTTTGATGTTTACATAGAATAGACTAGGTTTGAGAAGGAACAAAATTTCATTTTAGAACAATTATGTCTCATCTCATGTTTTTTTTCTTTTGTGTGGGTCCTAATTAAAAGTAAAGACTGCTAATTGGAGTCTGCTACCCACATAGTTGAATCTATCAATTTCCTTTCATTTGTACATTGTTTTAGGCTGTATTAGGCAGATCCTGGGAACTGCCCTATGTCCCAGCATCTGATCCCAGATTATCTGCATTGGACTGGATTATATAAATTTACACTGTCAGATAATCTGGGACAAGTGGATAACCTGGGATCAGATCCTGGGATATAGGGCGGTGTAGATCCAGCCTTACTCTTTCTTGCTTCTGCTAGATTCCATAACTAATTGCTAAAGAAAATAGCACTTGCATGAAAAAGTCAGTTTTTTTAGTATGAAGGTGTCATCAAGGATGTGGGAGAGAGCTGTTCAAGTGGAAAAATATGCAACTTGAGGGATTGTGCTTGGTTCTGGGCATACAGGAGAATAGTTTTGTGCATAGCAAATGTCTTACTCATATTCCTGTAATTGGAGGGAAAAGTAACCACAGAATACTGGGAAGTAGCTAGCTTGAAATATAATTGTCTTGTAAAGAGAATGTCTTCTCACCAAGTGATGAAGAAAATGTTAGCCTGGTTGTTTAATCTGCATTAATAGGGAGAACAACCTCAGGCTTAGTAGGAAAGCAAACCAATTATTCAGGAGTATTGACATTCATTTAGTACTTATAAACATCTCTGTTTATGAGTTCCTTGGAGTTTTTCATTTCTTTGGGGACTTCTGTGAAGATTCCCAGTGGTAATTTCTCTTGGAGTGCCAGATGCAAAAGAAAAACCATGAGAGTAAAGGCGAAGATGCACCCAGAGGAAAAGTGTTCTTGCCATACATCAAGGGAACCACTTCCCGCATAGGGAAGCTGATGAGGAAACACAACATACAAACTATCTACAGACTCACTAAGAAAATCCAACAAATGCTACGTTCAGCAAAGGACAAAAGGGATCCTCTCACTTCTGCAGGAGTCTACCATATACCATGCAGCTGTGGACAAGTCTACATAGGGACCACCAAACGCAGCATTGCCCAAACACGAATCAAGGAACATGAAAGGCACTGCAGACTACTTCAACCAGAGAAGTCAGCCATATCAGAGCACCTGATGAACCAACCTGGACACAACATATTATTTGAGAACACATAAATGCTGGACCACTCTCACAACCACCATGTCAGGCTACACAAAGAAGCTATTGAAATCCATAAGCATGTGGACAATCTCAACAGAAAAGAGGAAGCCAAGAAAACGAACAAAATCTGGCTACCAGTATTAAAAAAACTCTAAAATTATAACAGCAAAACAATACCCCAACACAGAGAAACTCCAGAGAGGAAACAATCAAGGACAGCTAATCACCTCTCAACAAAAGATTTCCCCAGGCACTAACAAGCCACACCAAAAAACAGCCAGGTCATCAAATGCTAATCAAGGTGGTCAGTTGAAACATTCACACCTAGCTCCAACGGACAAGAGCTCTTTGTCCCACCCTGGACATTCCACAGATATATAAACCCAATTTTCTTAGTTCCAGCAGACCTCACCTCTGAGGATGCTTGCTATAGATGCAGGTGAAACGTCAGGAGAGAATGCCTCTAGAACATGGCCGTGTAGCCTGATAAAACCTACAACAACGCAGTGATTCCAGCCATGAAAGCCTTTGACAATACAAGAAACTACCATGCTTGTCATGAACTTGTCATGTAGGGCCCTTCCACACAGCCCTATATCCTAGAATATCAAGGCAGAAAATCCCACAATATTTGCTTTGAGGTGGGCTATCTGAGTCCACACTGCCAAATAAACCCAATTCAAAGCAGATGTGGGCTTTTATTCAGCTGTGTGAAAAGGGCTCTAGTGTTGAGAAAGAATCAGCACTTGACTATAGCCCATATTTTATTTATGGCCACATTTCCATATACATTCCTGCTGTTTGGAAAGAATTCACGAATTTTTAGAGAGACGATTATATTGTTTTTAAACCAGCCTCCGAGAAATTACTCCACTCCTATTCCCCAGAGACATGTCCTTGTACTTGACTGACACAACTGTGTATAATTGGGTAAAAATGCTTTCTCATATATCTCCAGACTTACAGCACTCTTCTTCCCAAGAGTCATTTATTGATTTTTATTGATATTACTGAACCCAGAACCACCCAGCACTTTCATGTTTTTGTTTAAGTGATGGGCATTGCAACATGCCTGTTACATAAGGTAGAGCAAAAAACCAAATCAAGTTCTGTGCAAGCTGCACTGAAATGAGAGAAAAAGACATACAAATATTACAGTGCTATAATTCACCCATACACCCTATGGAATATTAAAGTTACTTACATAAACAACAGACCACAGCAGTAGTCTTCACTGGTCCCATTCATTTTGATAGGACTTGTTGGAAAATGTTCTAGTGAATGAGCCCACAAATTAAACATTCAAAAAGCAGCTGGAGAGTTATGAAAAATTGCCAGTGTAAAATACCTTCTTACTACTTTTGAATATAAAATATAAAATAAATAAACAAGAGACAGCTTGTATATTAACGTTACAGTGACTCAAGTGTCAATTTGATTAAGGATACATTGAATTAAATTACTACAATTTACAGCATTAAACGATATTTTATAAGATGATCTTCTGCAGCATGAGCATAATATTTTTTGAGCCTTAAAAAGAGAGAGGTTCCTAAAGGCTCATGAAGGGGGTACTTTTGCCATGTGTTGCCCCCCCCCCCCCCATTCCCCATGCCAGCTTATAATACCCATAAGAGATCTCCTTTTCAAAACAGGAAGTGGCTGGAGGTTTCTGGTTTTGTTTCTTTTCAGGCCATTTCTAGGCTTAAAACGACAACGGGAGCCTGATAGAAATCCCCTCAAGCTTCTTATGGTGAATTTGGAGACAAAAGGGGTTTTCGATTAAAAAAAAGAAACTTAAAACATTATTGAATGCTGGGTGAGACTAAGGACTACAAACTGCTTGTGTGCTGCACTTTACCCATCCATGATTCACACTGTGGGTGGAGTCATAAATCCTTTAAACAACTAAAGCTTAATATAAAGTATATATCATGATATGAGTGTTGTTTTTTTTCACCTTTCAGATGGTCATTTGGAGTTTTGCTGTGGGAGATCGTCACTTTAGGGGGTAACCCCTATCCAGGTATTGCTCCTGAGAGACTCTTTAACCTCTTAAAAACAGGCTATAGGATGGAAAAGCCAGAAAACTGCAGTGAGGAAATGTAAGTAACATCAAAGGTTAGGATCCCAGAGAATTGTGTAGTTGATTATACCTATAAAAATATTATGCATGTTCTTTTTACCCCAGCAAGATCCTGTAAGAGCAGGAGGATAGCTAGTGAACAGTACACAAATACTAGTATGATTCCTTTTCTCCTTTTAAGAAAGTAGTAGATTGGCTCAAACTGTTGCACTCTAGAGCAAGAATGCTTCTGACTTCAAACACCACACCAGCTTGGTAAAATTGGCAAGCAGTTTATTGAAGAATATATGTAAATAAAGCAGTAGAAATGGTAGAAACAGTATAGTCCAAAGATAAAAGATGCAAGTTTGCAGCTTGAGTATGATCCTGGACTCATTGCTGAGCCTGGAAACTCAGATTTCGGAGGTGACCAGGGGGGAGCGCTTGCACAGTTAAAGCTTGTGCACCAGCTGCACCCATACCTTAGGAAGTCTGACTTGGCCATGGTAGTCCATGCTCTGGTCACATCCCGTATAGACTACTGCAACACGCTGTATGTGGGGTTGCCTTTGAACACTGTTCGGAAGCTTCAAATGGTCGAGCGGGCAGCAGCCAGGTAACTAACAGGAGCAGCACTCAAGGAGCATACAACTCCACTGATTTTGAAATATTAACTGGTATCACTCCTGTATTATCAAGTATAAGATTGCAGTCAAAAGGGATAGAAACTTGCCTTAGAAAAGAAAGAACAAGAAAGTTCATTTTTATTTTCATCATGTGTCCACACGATGCCCATGCCATGTGTCCACATGATGCCAATTTGTATGTGTGCTTGTATTTCTGCCTTTGGCCAGTGATTCGTGTTCAGGACACTCGGAACTGTGTTAATTGCTTCACAGTGCAATCCTCTGTCTTTCTGTCTGTTTGGCTATCAGTCTATATATCTATCTATCTATGTCAAAGTATGTATGTATGTAGGATCACAAAGGCTGTTGCTTAGGTGAAGTGGCCCTCTGTGATGTCACTGAAAAAGAAAAGTGACATGTGAATGAAATATCTTTAAAAAAAACATACCAAAAGTAAACCTTGCTCCTACTTCTTTTTTGAGAACATATAGTTGAAGACACAGAATAAGTCCTCGATCAATATAAAGTTTCTTGTGTATTTTCTTGCAGGTATAATCTGATGCTTCGCTGTTGGAAACAGGAACCAGATAAGAGACCAACATTTGCTGAGATCAGTAAAGAGTTAGAGAAAATGATGGTAAAGAGCAGGGTAAGTGGTTTTTTTATAGCATTGTCCTTGTGAGAACAGATTTTCCAAGGCATGCTGCTGTATAGAAATGATTGGGTAAGACTTCCTTTTATACACTGTATCCATTTTCTGCCTCTCATATTTGAAAAGAACAAGCTCAGTTGAGAAGTGTGAAGAAGTCATATTTGAAGAAGTTGAATTTCCTGGGAAATATTTAGTCTAAAAAAGTATCTGAGAAATGAATATATGGCATCTGTTTACAATAAATACATCATTTGGTTAAAGAAAGAAGAAGTACACAAGTAGAAATATAAGCCTTTTGACAAAAGCAAGTAGATTTCAGAGTAGTGGTCCATTGTCTACACAAAAATGGTGAAGTGTGACTTTCCAACACTTTAGAAGATGCCCCTATGCCATTTAGTAGAGAGGTGTGATTAGCTGTATTTCCTTTAGGAATGGGCATTTTGGAACGTAAGGTTGTGTATCGTGTGAAACTACCCAAAGTTATTAAACTAATAAAGAAAAGAAAATTTAAAATATTAACTGACTAATGAAAGGTAGATAAATAAATGGAGGGGCTAAAGGCTTAGCTCCTCAGAAAAGGAAAAAAATATTTATACTGAAGTACCTTTAAACAGATTTATCTCTGCATATTGTGATTTATTCATATATATATTTGTTACAGTTCTCAAATGGCATCCCATCATTTGCACAGTACAGTCGGCCTTCCATATTCACTGGGATTAGAGATGAAGGACACTCTCCCCCCCTCCCCAAGAAAGTGAAAAAAAGATTTTCTTTTTAACCAAAGATGATATCTCTCTAGAACCTGGGTCTTCAACCTTTTTAAGCAGAGGGTCGGTTCACGTTCTTTTAGACTGAGGGACCAGACTATAGTTTGAAAAAAATAAATAAACATGGAATGCATTCCCATGCACACTTATTTGTAGTGTGCATAGCAATAGGAAAAGCAATACAATATTTAAAATGAAGGATAATTTTAACCAACATCAACTTACAAGTATTTCCATGTGAAGTGTGGCTTGTGAGAGGGTCAAATTAATTAGGATTGCTGTTGTGTGCTTCAAGTCATTTCAGACTTAGGATGACCCTAAGTCTAAAATTTAGGGTGGGGGACAAGTAAATGACCTTGGAGGGCCGCATCCAGCCTTAGTTTGGAGACTCCTGTTCTAGAAAGCTCTAGCTCCTCCAGAGCAATTCTTTTGCCAGTTCTGTAGAGACTGACCACAAAATCACGTTAGAAAATCTATAGATGCCCAGAAAAGTGTTCTCTAGAAATGTCTAGGTCTTCCAGGACAACTCAGTAGTGGAAGTTTATTTATTTATTTATTTATTTATTTCAGGCACTTCTACCCCGCCCTTCTCAACCCCCAAGGGGGGACTGGGCGGCTTACAACCGGCACAATTGCATATCAACATTTCAACAGATAAATTACATAACAGCAATAACCACAATAGTTAAAAACAATCAATTAAAACAATAACAATTAAAAGCCAATCTAATGTCCAACGTTCACTGAGTTCTAAAATCCGTAAGTCCATTCAGCATTACCATAGTCCTTTCCAAGTTCTGGTCGTCATTACCTTGTCAGTCTGCCAGATTACCCAAAGGCCTCGTCCCATATCCATGTTTTCAGCTTCCTTCTGAAGGAGAGGAAGGATGTTGATAACCTAATTTCCCCGGGGAGTGAATTCCACAGGCGAGGGGCCACCACCGAGAAGGCCCTGTCCCTCGTCCCCACCAGCCTCACTTGTGATAGAGGCGGAGCCAAGAGCAGGGCCTCTCCCGAAGATCTTAAACTCCGAGGTGGGACATAGAAGGAAATACGTTCGGACAGGTACGCTGGGCCTGTCCAAACGTATCAAGTTGATCATTGAATCATGCTGGAGGACCTGGAAATTCAGAGAAGAAGCATATTAATCAAAACTGTAATTAATCAAATTTTCCAAAGTGCAACCTGTACATGTGGAGGACTGTATATTAAATGTTTATGGGTTACAATCTGTTATCTCTCTCAGTATTTCAGCCCCTTCAAGAATCCCTATGCTTTTAAAGCCTTTTTCTTCTCTCGGCTGCTACACACTATCCACTCCAGTTCTTCTCCAGACTCCTGTTCTCCACTTCCAACAAGTGATGATGGCAGGCTTTGGATCTTTGACAAAGTGCTTCTCACTACCATTTAAAAATACTTCAGAATCTCTTATTTTATTCTTAACTTCTACCCATTCTGTTCCTTACCTTACCTGGTTTTCAACTCTCTACAATCGATCAGCATTCTGTGGGCTTACTCTGAACTGTTTTTATCATCATCATCATCATCTTTAATTACTTATTAATCGCCCTCCATCCGAGATGCTCCAGGCGATTTACATTGCAGAAATTATACAGGATAAAACACATACATACAAATATTAAAATTAACATGGGTCAAATGCTCTAGTAAAAAGCCAGGTCTTAAGTGCTAGGATAAAATGCCCTAAGTCACGCATGGCTCTCAAATAGGGAGGCAAGGAATTCCATAAGGCAGGGGCAGAAATGGAGAAGGCCCTGCGTCTGGTGCTTTCCAAGTGCTCTTCCCTAGGACCCAGTATATAAAGCAAATCGCGTTGGGATGGTCGTGGTGACCTCCGATGATGGTAGAAGGAGAGACGGTCTCTAAGATACAATGGACCATGGCCATATAAAGTTTTAAAGGTCAGGACCAGCATCTTATACAAACCACGATTCTCAATTGGGAGCCAGTGTAGATGCCGCAGCACTGGTGTTATATGGCATTTCATGGGTGTTTTTGTGAGTAACCTGGCTGCAGCATTCTGGACAATACAGAGCTTTCGGGTTGTAGAAATAGGAAAAACATGTTTTTCACATTCTTGCATCCCTTAGAGATTTTCCCCATCCATATAAATAAAAATGTAATGTTCGTTTGTGGGATTAACATAACTCAAAAACCACTGGACGAATTGACACATTTGGACACAATACACCTATCAGGCCAACAAGTGACTGTCACTCATAAAAACATTGAAAACACAACAGAAGGGACTTTAAAAGCCAAAAAACAAAAATTACATTACAACACATGCACAAACCCAGCCACACACACACATGCAACCACACACACACACACACACACATATATATACACACAAAATACATATATACAGAGACTGGGCCACAGCAATACGTGGCAGGGGATGGCTAGTATTTTTGTTGTTCTGCAAACAGAGGCATTTCCCAAGCTTATGAATTCACCCCTCTTGTTCATGTATTTGGGAAAGTGTTTGATATTCAAATGTTAAGTCACCAATTAATTTACCCTCATTTATGACAGTTCCTGAAACTTTGCATGAGACAAGGTTTTGCCCTCCCTTATCCTGGCATGCATTTATTATGGTACCAGACTGATTGTATAAATGCAGTACTTCTGGAGTAGCTCCTTCCATGTTGAATGAAGGCTTGGCCAGAGAAGCTTCCGTGCCGTGCTGATAATTTTACTAAGTTCTCTCCAGCTCTTTTGGAAGAGGCAGAAGATGGAGGGGAGGGGGGCAGAGTTTCCACATTTGCCTGCCAGATTCACTATGTTAACTTGCTGGCAAGGAACACAACTCATAGAGAGTAGTAATTGAGCATACCTCGAAAGAAATGCGTCTAGTGTTACTCCAAACAAGCATGTCTCCAAGGATACTGCTCTTGCAGAAAGCAGAAGCTGGTGATCTCACCAAAACGAAGCATTTGGTTCCCCAGTTTAAGGCGCAAGAACTGCAAGAAGTGAGAGCCAAAGGACTGACTGTGTTGTTAATTATCCTTTTTTCTTTGTTTGCTTAGGACTATTTAGACCTTGCTGCTTCCACTCCCTCTGATTCGCTGCTTTACGATGATGGACTCTCCGAAGAGGAAACACCCCTCGTGGATTGTAATAATGCTCCCCTCCCTCGAACCCTTCCTTCCACATGGATTGAAAACAAACTCTATGGTAGAATTTCACATGCATTTACTAGATTCTAGCAACACACACCCAAAGTGATTTTCTTCTTCACTGTCCTCACGCTCTCTGTATTACCTTTTAGAATATTATTTGTCTGAATGAATCCAATCAAAATTTGCTTGGCAAGGTTTTTTTCCTTTCATTTGTCACTGTCAAACTCTGCATTAGGTTCTTACTTTAGCCGTTTTTTGCAGCTGTGTTTAAAAAATTTAAAAGGATGTGAAAACACGTAACATGAGTAAATATACATTGTATGATAAAGAAAAAAAATCTAGATCAGGGAAGTACTCTCAGGGGATGTTTTAAAAATATACTAGAAATCCAACTAAAACTATACTTTTGTCTATACAAGTGTTGGGAGCATTTAAGTGCATCACAGTATTTGGAATTTTTCATTGCAAGCAACCAAGACTTTTTTACTGCCTGAAGATTTGGGGTGTTCCTCATGTTTCACTGTTAAAGGGTCCATTCTTGTTTTTATTCCGATGGATTCCTAAGTCCCAACCATTGTTTGTATATTTTAAGTTCCCAGTCAGCCATGGCTGCTTACTAAGTAATGGAATTTCGGGTGGGAAAAGAGAAAGGAAAGTTGGAAGAATCAGCTTACAAAGTGGGGTAAAGGATCAGAGTAGAGCAAGTGCAGCTGTGTAGCTGTTTGGAAGCTGAACTGGAGGGGACCACATGAAAGCCACCTCTGCTGTTTTCACATGCTTTTGGTTTCTCATGAAAATGTCAGCATCTAAGCCATGTTTTGAATGTTGTCGCAAGTGTCTTAAAAGGAATGTGCTTTAATATTGTGGTGGTGAGATGGACAGTAAAGACGGTTCTTGCCAAAACTCCTACAATTTTGTCTCATAATTAAATGCTTTCCATCTGCTATTAATGCTTTTTTAAATTACTTCCACCCAAAGCCATCAAGGTTTTCTCCTTTGCCCATTCTTTTGATTTGTCAGCACCAAGGTACTGATTTGGAGTCTAATCCTTGAGCTCCATTTCTTAAATTCATATTTATATCCTTGAACTAATGAAAATGTTTTAAAATAGCTAAATGATAGGCTGACCCTGCTGAGGCCAAGAAGTACTTTGGATGACCCCTTACACAGTCTAGACTATAGCTATTATATTTAGAAGAGACCCTTGAATTAAGTTTTATTTATGAGTGTCTTAGTTGGGTCCTTTCAAGAAGTGATCCAGGATTTTCCCCAAAGTATACAAATAGATTCAAGAAGAGGAGGACTTAAACGTCAGATTGGACATTCATGAACTTCAGTGGTCCCTGTGGAAGTTCTTCCAGGGCCCCTGCTGTTTAAAGAAAATACTATATATATATATATGCACCCTATTGACTTTGATGGGATAGTGTTTTTAGGATTGATGCATGCATGCTAAGTGTTTAAACTATTCTGAATTGGCAAGTATATAGGCTTATTACTGCTCTGAGCACTTTATGGACCACAGGAATACTCCACTGCAATAACCAAGCTGCTGCTGTATTCCCATGAAATATAAGATTCTGAGATCCAAAGATTTACCAGGAGCAAATGTCTTAGCTTGTACTGGGATATATCAGAAGAGCACTTTATTTATTTAATTTCCATGGTTTGGCCTTCACTGCAACTTGTGCTTCAGTGCCTTTGAAACACAGTTCTCTGTTTGATTGTTGTTTGTTTGTTTTGTTTTTTTCAAAAAGGAGGGATATCTTTTGTAATTTGGCTTGTAATTTTTGAAGGGAGTTTTGCCAAGGGCCTTACTGTCTGCACATGAAGTTTTG
Organism: Anolis sagrei; assembly: GCF_037176765.1. Classification (NCBI taxonomy): domain Eukaryota; kingdom Metazoa; phylum Chordata; class Lepidosauria; order Squamata; family Anolidae; genus Anolis; species Anolis sagrei. The sequence goes on from NC_090023.1 coordinate 154,224,364, forward strand.
GTTCTTCAGTGCAGAAAAAATTATCTGTTTTCATTTTTAGGCATGTCATACCCGAACTGGCCTGAGGAGAGCCCCGTTCCACTCACAAGATGCGATGGCCCTAAGTCTGTGTTTTCAAGATATGCAAATGATAGTGTATATGCTAACTGGATGGTTTCACCCTCAGCGGCAAAATTAATGGACAAGTTTGATAGTTAACAGTTTCTTGGTGCAAGGTAACGAATTCAGGAGGGAAACAAATGTCCAAAGAATAGCCTTCCCCTTGGCTTATTCTTTGTCGATTAACAACTGGTTGAAGCAACAGGAATTTCTAGAATGGGAAACTTTCCCCTCACTTTTTAGCAGTTCCTGAAGTGTTTTTTTTCTTTCTCTTTCTCTCTTGTGATCAATACTGTATTTGCTGTAATTGACTTTCTCCCTTTTTTGAAGGCATATCAAACTGGGTCACATCAAAATACTAGTGCTTGGTTAGGTTTTTTGCCATACTCCAAGTTGTCCCTTTTGGTCAATTTGTATTAGTTGTGGCCACCTGGCTCCATGCTTACAGTATTCAGGGCAAAGGCTCAGTGCTAGAACTGCCACAAAGGGAGAGGGGGAGAAATGTTGTTGTTTCATTATCCAGTTATTTCCACTGCTAAGGAAAGGCAAATGGATCAAAGCAAGAAGCACAAATTATATGATGGGAACAATTTTCTCCCATAATCCTGAGCTTACCCTGCAGTTAAGTGTTACCATGTTGTTGGCAGTAGCAAATCCTAAATTAAAGGGGATTTGGGACCAAGAGCTTTACACGACCAAGTTGGTGTTGAGGCTCAACATTTGATGACTTGGAAACCTGTAAAATACATTGTTGTACCAGAATGGGAAAACAGATGTGTGTTTTGTTTTAAATCAGGGTTAAACTCTTCTTACCTTTAGCACAATGGAAAACTTTGATACCAGATATACTTGTAATAGAGACATGATCTCAGAATGCCCTCCTGACACAATTTACTTTCATTCATGTCCATTTCATTGATTTTTCAAAATCTGCTCAGGATGTTTTGAAATGACCTAGCATAAAGGGACTCCGATTGTAGTCATGCCTGAGTTTCAGCCCTTTCAGGTCAAACTCTGAATTTTTGGCATCCACTGCACAACTAATGGGACAGCACAGAGATGGGACTGGCTCTCTGTTAATTGTGGGAATAAGAACCGGCAATGCTTTCCCTTGGCCTCTTTAGTTGAATCCGGCTGTTCAATTGGATAAGATGAACCAATGTTTCCAATATCCCAGTAAAAGATGTTTTCAGACCACAATAAAATGGAATCCCTTATCTCAGTCACAGCTAATGTCGATCTCTAGGCCATCTGATTTATTGTGGTGAAAATAAAGAGTCTTCTGGAGAAAGCATTCATCCCAAAGCCAGATCGCATTTCGCAAAGCACAGTTAACAGATAGTCTGTGCTTCATCTCTATCTGTTCTTGAGAAACTTTAGGATACACAGTTCTTTCTTTTTTTTCTTGTGACTCATGCATAGACAAAACCTTTTATTTAATATAGTCTTTACTCTCTTTTTGTTATTTTTTTTCTCTGTGTCCATCTGGAAAATGTGTCTAAGGGTCTGCTCCTTTTTTTAGAAGAGAGTAAAGCTAATGGGTGTGATATTTTGACTTTGGTATGGTGTTTTGGAAGTTGATCTGACTTACAGAGCTTAGCTGAAATGGTTAGCAGACATGGCTTTACATTTTTGTATCTCGTTCGTGATCTCATGATGTTAAAAAAAGAGGGAGGGGTCATTTTTCTAAAGAATGCTGGAACATTAACCCACTATGTTATCCTTTTTGGATACGCTTGCATAATCAAAAGTTAATACCAAAGTATTGCTTCTGTCTCTTGGGTTTCTGCTGTGTAATTCTATGTGTCTCCATTACATGTCCCAGTTATTCCAGAAATCAATGAGTCAGATTGCCAAAACCTGTAACCACTCCTTTTACACGAGAGGTCTGAGCACCTCACTGGGAAATATGGTTTGAAAATAAGCTTGTTCCCAGACAAAGGGGCAGGAGAAAGGTTTCTTTCTGTAAGCTAACTATTACGCTAGACACTGTGTTTACAAAAAAAAAACTGCCTACAGAGATGTGAAACAATCCTCAGTATACTGTAACAAGCAATCATCTCAAATAATAAAAATGTAAATGTTCAAGCTGGCTATTTCATTGTTGTTCAAAGGACCTACTTATAAAGACTCGTGCTCAAAACAACCTGCCTTGTTTGTGACTAAGGATCCAGCTTTTATCTCCCTCCTGATTCTGGCAAATGGAAGAAGCGCCAAGTGGACCAAGCAAGGAATCATTGCTATACCAATCACCCAAAGTCAGAAATGTATGAGTTCAACAAAAACATTGTGGATCAAGCTTGATTGATCTTTGAGGCAACTAACAGACCTGCTCCCACAAAGCTACAAATCAACTTTGCGTTCCTCCCATTCCACATTTACCTTTCTTTGCATGTAATTTTAAAACATCCTTCTGCCACTATCAACTACATGCAAAATGCTATTCTTGGGAGTATTCACAACAGTCTAAATTTCCAAGAAGCTTCAGAAAACCAGAAATCTCCAATAATATGGTCAGTATAGCTGTTCCTTATTTAATTTGTCCACAGCGCAAATAAGTTTATAAACCTCTTGTTACATCTCCTGAATCCCTCCCTACTCCCAGACTAAACAGCCTTAAACATTGCAATCTTTCCACAAAGTGAAATTGCTCCTACTCTCTGATCATTTCTGTTGCTCTTCTCTGCACTTTTTCGAGCACTACAATATTGTTTTTATTTATTTATTTACTGTATTTATATACCGCTCAGACCTTGGGCGACTCAAAGCGGTTTACAGTAGGAAAATTCAATGCTTGAACATCATAAAACAGATTAAAACAATAAAAAACCATAGCATCAATATACAAACATTACAAAGTCAATACTACATAACTCATGGCGTATCTTAGTTAAAATCAAGATCCAATCTTGTCATCCAGTCGTTTCATGTTCCAATATTTGTTACACTGTCTTTTTGAATGCCTGCTCGAATAACAAGATCTTAATAACCAGCCTGCTCAAATAACCAGGTCTTAATAATCAGGTCTCTTCTTCCTACAAAATGCTAACAGAGAAGGGGCCGATCTAATATCTCTGGGAAGGGTGTTCCATAGCCAAGGGGCCACCACTGAGAAGGCCCTGTCTCTCGTCCCCGCCAAATGTATTTGTGATGCAGGCAGGATCGAGAGCAGGGCCTCCCCAGACGATCTTAACATCCTAGCCAGTTCATAGGAGGAGATACGTTCGGATAGGTAAGTTGGGCCAGAACTGTTTAGGGCTTTATAGGCTAGAGCCAGCACTTTGAATTGTGCCCAGTAGAAAATTGGCAGCCAGTGGAGTTGGTGCAACAAAGGAGTTTTATACTCCCTGACCGCTGCTCCTGTTAGTAACCTGGCTGCTGCCTATTGGACCATTTGAAGCTTCCGGACAGTCTTCAAAGGCAATTCCATGTAGAGCCCGTTGCAGTAGTCTATACGGGATGTAACCAGAGCGTGGACTACCTTGGCCAAGTCAGACTTCCCAATGTGCAGTGACCAAAATGTGCAGTGTAATTCCACCATAGATTTTTTTTTTATAAAGGCAGGATTTTTTTCTCCTAATTATTCCCAGCATCGGAATAATTCCAGAACCCACATATTAGTGGAATGTCAACTGAGATCCCATCAGTGTATATGTGAAGATGAGACTTTTATGTTGTTGTTGTTGTCTCAATACAGTTTCCACTTATTTAGACTTAACTTTCATTTGCCAATTTGACATCTATTTATTTATTTGCAGTATTTATATTCTGCCCTTCTCACCACACAGGGGACTCAGGGCGGATCACAATGCACACATACATGGCAAACATTCAATGCCATAGACACATAACATATATAGACAGAGACTCAGAGGCTGTTTAACTTTCCAGCTTCATGAGGGTATGCTTTTTGAATTCCAACCACCAGGGGAGCTGTCGCTTCACCATCCACTTGTGACACCAATGGAGTACTTCCTCATTCCTTTGCACGCTGCTGGAGAGTTTTTTATGGTGTCATAAATTAGTTAAATTAGCCTCCCCACATAAGCGGTACCTAAATTTCCTACTTGGCAGATGCAACTGTCTTTTGGGCTCCAAAGGTCGACAGCAAGCTAGACAAATGGCCAGAAGCTCACTCCGACCCGGGCTGGCTTCGAACTCATGACCTCTTGGTCAGTAGTGATTTTTTTTTAATGCGGCTGACTCCCAACTAGCTGCGCCACAACCTGATCCAATTTGGAGGAGCATTTTTGGAAATCTTCACATTACAGTTTTGTTCAAATTCCCTAAGTAGTTTGGGCATAAATCCAATTACTAGTTCCAGTGAAAATAGACCTACTGAATCACCTGCTGGTTATAGAGGAAATAATGGCTTTTCTTCTCTCCCTTAATTTCACAGTATAGTCTGTCAGGTATTTCTCAACTTACTATTTCCCCAAAGTCTGAACAGCAACAGTTAGAAAAACCTGTCGTTTCTCACTTTCTCTTAAAATTTGGATTCCGTATCAAATAGCAGCTGAGTGGTTTTTAGATCTCTGTGCCAAAGAGCTCAGGTTTATCTGTACATATTATCATCAACTTTGTCTAAGTCACTAGACACCAACGCAGGCTGTGTACTATTTCACTGATTACCAAACCTTATTCCACCACACTTACCACGGACACAATTTGTCCTGCAAATCAAAAGAGATGCAGGTTGTTAAACACATGGAAAAACTAAATGCAGAACTGACAGGTGTCCAGGGTAAGGAGCTGGTTGCAACAATTGTACTAATCCTTGATTCCCAACACTGACAGCATGTGAAATAATGAGAGAATTAATGCAAATAATCAAGAAAAAAGGTAAAATAGGCCGCCATCGCCTATTTTGTTTCTTTTATAATGATAAAACAGCATATTCTGGATTCTCAGTACTATTATAATTGCAAATATATGACAGAGCAGCTATTTTTTCCTTCTAGAATTGATCACTGCATTGGATTTCTTTGTAAATGGTTACAGTCACTTCCTTGGATAGTACATCATAATGGCTATGGGAAAAGCAAAGGAAGCTTGCCTTGGGAAAACAATCTATTCAATCTCCTCTCTTCCACCTGACAGCATATAATCTATTTATCTACCTTTTCAAGTCCACCTCAGTGGGTATAGGGAGGAGAACTCTTGTCAGCTAATAAACAAGCCCTTGTTATAACGTGGTGGAATACAAAAGACAGAAATATTCAGCATCATGTAATTCTCTAGCCAATATCTGCCTGTCTTTCTATCTATCTATCATCTATCTATCTATCTATCTATCTATCTATCTATCTATCTATCTACTATTTATCTCAGTATCACCTCATTTGTTGGAAAGCATAATTTCAGAATGAAGAAATACAAACATAAAATAGCCATGCAATTTTTTTTCAGGCAGAGCATTTATTTATATACCCCTTTCACTGTAGTGTTTTGTAATCCATGTTCACCCAATTTCATGGAGCCATGCTGGCGGAACTGCTGACCTGAAAGCCTGAAGGTTGACGGTTCAAATCCGCAAGATGGGGTGAGCTCCCGTCTGTCAGCCCCAGCTTCTCATGCAGGGACATGAGAGAATCCTCTTACAGGATGGTAACACATCTGGGCATCCCTTGGACAATGTCCTTGCAGACGGCCAATTCTCTCACACTGGAAGCAACTTGCAGTATATTCTCAAGTCGCTTCTGATATAATAAAAAAAACTAATTTCATTTATTTCCCAATGGGGAAGTACTCTGACCATTTTGGTACACCTGTAACAATGTCAGTCAGTGAGGTTCCATTCATAGGATGCTGAGTGTATAACCTTAATATTATGATGGTGGTGCAAATGCTTAAGTTATTCAAGTATTTTTAAAGAATGGGTGATCTCATTTTGTCACAAATGTGATAATTTCCTGCGGCTCTAAAACCATAGTGTGTTCCTACGTGGTGTTTGAAATCAGATTTTTTCAAATAACCAAATCTCACCCACTTCCAAATATTTTCATAATCATCAAAATGATTCACGTTCCTTTCAAAACTAATCACTCCAGATATTTTGTGCTCAGCAGCCTAGTATGCAGGTCTCTTACAACATCCCCCACCAAAAATAGCTCTAACTAGGGAACGTAGGTGTTGGAATTTTGAACACAGACTATGTTAACCATTCACTGTAAACTGAGAAAATGATTGCTGGCTGCCAATTCATTTCTAGCCAAGCACTTAAATCCTTTGATTCCATTGTAGATAGCAATTTTGCTGCATAGTTAAGTCTCAGTGTCGATAAGAATATGCTGTTTGTCTTTCACAAGAGCAAAAACATGCTGGCATTCAGTCATGGCCAATGACCCCAGAAGCCATTCAGATTCTGGCATGAAAGCCAAATTTACAATGACCATTTGATGCTGTTCAAGGCTAGCTTCAAACTGCACTGGTCACACAACTTCTACAAAAGCACGTAAAAAGTCACCAGTGATCTGTGGTTTGTGTCATCCACATCACCTCAAACCAGTTCCAGGATTTCTGATGCAATCAGATAACACAGTGAAACCACTTTCTTCAATGCTGGTTTGAAACTGCATTAAATATTGTCGATGGGACCAAAGGGATCCATAAAGCAGGAGCACAGAAGCTGTGACATCTGCACTTTCCCTCACAAATACCTCAACTTCCCACAACCCCAATTTCACACAGATTATTTCTCCTGGTGCTGTTTCTAACAACGAGGACTGAGGATGCTTGCCACAGATGCAGGCGAAACATCAGGAGAGAATGCTTCTAGAATATGGCCATCCAATCTACAAAACCTACAACAACCCAGTGATTCCAGCCATGAAAGCCTTTGACGGTTATTGCTCTCAACAGTTTAGTCTCAGGGTCTATATCAAGTCCAGGTAAGATACATATAACCACTCTCAAGATGATATAATCTTGATTTTTTTTTCACAGTATTCAAAAATGTGAGATCAGTTTCTTCTGAAGGAAATAGTATTTAAAAATCATTTACATACCTCCAATAGCACACCTTTCAGTACAAATTCAATACAAATTACTAAGCAATCTTAGAAATAAAATCCAGTAATTAAAACAGCAATAACAGCTAAAATAACAGGAAAACCATAGACTCATAGTGGCCTGAAAGCACTATGGTGATTAAAGGCTCAACGAAACTCCAGCCAAATCCTCCTGCCTAAGAAAGCATGGCAAAAAGCAGTGTACCACCACAAAGTAGTATCTCCAGTCACCAGCCACCTCACCTTCAAGTGGCATTGGCAAGCATCAGAAAGCTGCTGAAACTCTCTCAAGTACCCTGGTCCCAATCCAAACCATAATAAAGCAGAGAGGTGCAGTGTGGGGGAAAAAAAAAACACTTTTATAAGGAAGAATCATGTAAAGCAGTGGTTCTCAATCTTTTTTTTGATCAGGGAGGGAAAACTCTCCAACTTTAGTACCAAAAGTGGTACGGGTCAGTTTTTGGTCAACTTTAGATTCAGTTTGGTTATTTGGGGTGCTGATTCAGAAAATTGCATTAGATAGACCACATCAGCTTTAGTTTCTGATACAGAACATATGCCACCCAATAATAATGATGATGATGATAATAATAATAATAATAATAATAATAATAATAATAATAATTTCATTTATACCCCGCCACCATCTCCCTAGGGAACTCGGAGCAGCTTACATGAGGCCAAGCCCAAACAACACATCAATAAAACAAAAAAACAATAAGCAAAAACAATACAATTAATACAGCTCACATATAAACAGTAACACACAAGGATTTTAAAAACCTATGGCCGGGCCAAATGTAATAGTTTAAAATTTAAGAAATAAACGCTGGGCATGAACAGAGGTTTTTTGTTTGTTTTTTTGTTGTGTCAGGAGTGTCCTGTTGTGAGAGAATTGGCCGTCTGCAAGGACGTTGCCCAGGGGACACCCGGATGATTTTGATGTTTTTATCATCCTTGTGGGAGGCTTCTCTCATATCCCCGCATGAGGAGCTGGAGCTGATAGAGGGAGCTCATCCGCCTCTCCCCGGATTCGAACCTGCGACCTGTCGGTCTTCAGTCCTGCCAACACAGGGCTTTAACCCACTGCGCCACCGGGGGCTCCAGAACAGAGGTAGGATGTATCTGATAGGAGGGTTTTAAAAGAAATGAAGGGAGAGCAACCCAACGAGTAGTTAAAGTGCTTCTGAGGACATTTTGCTGGGGATTATTTCCTTATTCAGGGAAGGCACACTGGAACAGCCACATTTTCAGACTCCTAAAGACTGCCAATGTGGGAGCTTACCTTATATCCTTAGGAAGTGAGTTCCAGAATCGGGGGGCCACCACAGAGAAGGCCCTCTCCCTCGGCCCCACCAATTGCGCCTACGAAGGGGGCGGGCGCGAGAGCAGGGCCTCTCCAGATGGATCAAAGAGATCGCGTGGGTTCATACACAGGTAGGTGGGTCCCAAACTGTTCAGCGCTTTGTAGGTAAGAACTTGCACCTTGAATTGGGACCGGAAAATGAATGGCAGCCAATGGAGCTCCTTAAACAGGGGGGTTGACCACTCCCTGTAAGTTGCTCCAGTTAGTAACCTGGCTGCCACCTGTTGTACCAATTGAAATTTCCAGGCTGTCTTCAAGGGCAGCCCCACGTAGAGTGCATCTTCTTGCCCACATAAAACCATATTTAATAATCTAGAGCTGATGTGGTCTATCCAAGGGGTCGGGGCTGGTCAGCGACAGGGAAGCAGTGGCAGGTGGTGTAAAAGGAATGGAAATTAAATAAAGAGGAAGGAGGCAGACAAGATTTCCATCCTCCTGGCCCACTGGTGGTCCGTGGCCCACAGGTTAAGAACCACTGATGTAAAGGATTGACTTATGGATTTTTGTCAACTGGCTACCAACAGGTAAAGGTAAAGGTAGTCCCCTGACATTAAGTCTAGTCATGTCTGACTCTGGGGTGTGGTGCTCATCTCCATTTCTAAGCCGAAGAGCCAGCATTGTCCATAGACACCTCTAAGATCATGTGGCCAGCATGACTGCATGGAGCGCCGTTACCTTCCCGCCGGAGCGGTACCTATTGATCTACTCACATTTGCATGTTTTCGAACTGCTAGGTTGGCAGAAGCTAGGGCTGACAGCGGAAGCTCACGCCGCTCCCCGGAATCAAACCTGCAACCTTTCGATCAACAAGCTAAGCAGCTAGGTGCTTTAACCCACTGCGCCACTGGGGGCTCCTGTTCCTCATGCTCAACTTTAAATTAGTTACACTTATATCTTCCATTTTCTCTATTGATTTCAAGATAGTGGATTGCTTTCCTCCTCCCCAGTATCTGTACCCCAACTCAATGATGTAGGTCTGGCCAGGCATGTAGCCGGGGGGGGGGGGGGGCTTGGGGGGCTTCAGCCCCCCCCCCCGAAATTCTCATGGTGGTTCGTGAGAAGGTCTTACTGGTGCATTATTTAAACTGTTATGTTTATTCATATCATGATCTGATCACCCTACTCAATATATCTCAATATATCCCATATGCATGGGGGTATTGGGGTAATGATACAAAAGGTTTGTTAGGGTAGACCCTCTCGGTCTGGCCAATGAATAGGTGAAATGTAGGACTGATCCAAAGTCACCATGGTAGTTTCATGCATTGGAGATTAAAACCAGTATTTACCAAGTCCCAAACATGTATTCTGAACTTCTACTCTGTAATTATGTGAACAGTACATCATAAATGGCTTTGTTCTATTATCAAAAGGAAGTGAAGTCTGAAGGAATGGCGTTCAAGCTTCCAGGAAACAAGAATATATAATATTACTACCAAAACAAAGCGGAGGGGGCAAAGGAGGTGCCACTTTATCTGGAGGAAAATTCTTTCTGAATGCAACATTAAAAAGCATTGCACAATTATTTTGTGATAATTATGTATAACGTTTGCATATTGAAGCTATAATGCTGGATCAGCAGAATAGTCCAAAAACAATATTAGTATTTTTTTTTTAAAATAAAATGTCATGTGACACTGAATTTCCAGATGGCTTTGTATGACACACACAAATAGTAAAAGTATTTTGGAACAGATCTCATGAGTACTTTCAGATGTATTCTTGGCCCATTCGGATTAACTTGTGACAATAAAAGCAGCAGCCTTTGGGAATCATGGTTGGAATTATTCTTCCATTAAGAACTAAACTGGAATTTTGAAAAGGTCCTCTAGCAAATCAAGTTAATGACTTTCTAAGAGCTCATTGAAAGCTGAACAAAATCTGTGTTGCCTCAGAAACACTTCTTGGTTACAATTCCTGGTACATATGTTTCATTTATAGTTTTTCCCTCGGTCAGTTGTCTTGTAGTCAACTCTTCAGTCTGATAGTCCTAACCTTGCTTAGTATTTAGAAGCACTGCTTTCTCATTTGATATATTTGAGAATGGAGAACATTTACATCATCTCTTCTCCTCCACCCCGCTTCGTGAAGAGAACCTACCATTTGAACCAACTGATCTCACTTGCACAAATACCTTCCTTTTACACCACTCTCGAATAGTCAGATAACAATTCAAATGATATGAGGGTTGAATGAAAAGTAATGCCTCCACCTTTGTAACTCCTCAACAGTACTGGTATGCGGCAGGTACTGGCTTGTTTAGTAGACTCTCCTTTACAGTTCCATTTTGGCAGTAAGCCTTAACACTGAACAGTTGTGTTGTTAAAGTGCAAAGTATGGAACCCTGTGTAGATGGTCAGTCAATGCGACTTAAGCAACATGCAGTCATCATCTTCTTGACAGCAGAAGATGTCACCCCAAAGGAGATTCATCAGAGAATGCAAGCTGTTTATGGTGATTGTGTTGATGTGAGTACTGTGAGTCGTTGGGCGAGTTTCAGGCATCAGCATCCTGGGTACCCATTGTGCACAGATCTTCCGATAACCAAACAAAGCAATAGTATGACCAACACGTTCTTGTGAAATGCCAATTATGCTTGAAATTTCTCTCTGAGTGATACAATCGTCCTGAATCAATCAGTCAACCTTTTGTTTGTGATACTCAGTGGTTGCTGTCACAGGACGTCCAGCTCTTTGTCACGCAAGTCAGATGTTCCCACCTCAACATCTTTAAACTTACTTGTCCAATGATACACAGTACTCACATCAACACAATCACCATAAACAGCTTGCATTCTCTGATGAATCTCGTTTGGGGTGAAACCTTCTGCTGTCAAAAAGTCAATGACTGCACGTTGCTTAAGTTGCATTGACCGACCGTCTTTGCAGGGTTCCGTACTTCACACTTTAACAACATAACCGTTCAATGCTAAGGCTTCCTGCTAAAATGGAACTGTAGAGGAGAGTCTACTGAACAAGCCAGTACCTGCCGCATACCAGTATTGATATCTGTTGAGAAGTTCTGAAGGTGGAGACATTACTTTTCATTCAACCCTCCTATAATCATTCATTTCTACATCATCACCACTCTCATCACATCTGAAGTTTATCATTAAAGGCAGAAACTAAAGGTTATTTACAGTTGTAAATTGCCAGGATGAGGTTCAATCATCACAACATTAGATGAAATCACACATCATAGCATTGCTTTTACATTGTAAACACTATGCTAGGTCCAAGGCTATGTGAACTATCGGAAGAAAGAACATGTCTGATTCTGGTCTTTGACTAACTTATCAGCTGCATCTCAGCCGTATTGGCTGCTCAAGTTTCTGTTTAGAAAGGTCAGGGATGAGAAAAAACAAAAAACAACAACTGGACATATGGTGGCCATAGCAACAAGCTGCGAATTTGCTCAGTGGGCTGCTGAGAGTAATGTTGGTGGGATTTAGCCATTCTATTGATCGGTTTCACTATCTGGTAAATCATTCAGATTCTGACCTTCTGCAAAGCTCCTTATGGCTTTTTACAGAGCTCTCTCAGTTTCTGAAGTGCCTTGACTTGCTCTCCTGCACCCAATTTTAGTGCAAGATCCACTCCGGTAGATAAGGACTACCCTGTGGAATCCCATCCTGGCTGGAATGAGAGAAGAGTGTGGTATAGTGGTTTGAACATTGGATTAGGGCTGCAAGCTATAGGGTTTAAATCTCCACCCAGCCATGGAAACCTTCCTGGGCTAGTCACAACCTCATAGCCTTAAATAATGGCAATGACAAACCTATTCTGAATAAGTCTTGTCAAGAGAACACTTTAATAGAGTCATGATTTGCTGAAGCCAACTGAAACCATATAATAATAACAATAAAATTATCCTAAGGTACATTTATTCTACCCCAAGTCTATATAATGACAACTGTCCAAAGGAATTAACTCCTTCTACTTTACTAGAAAACCACAAAAATACTTCAAATTAGACAAAAATTAAATGGGTTTTTCTGCTTATTTTTTTTAATTTTATTTACCCTATTTATACCCCGCCATAGGGGACTCAAGGTGGCTTACATATATAGGCAACAATTTGATGCCATGCAAACATACATATACTGTATAATAAAATAAACATATATATTAAAGCAATTATTAAAACATATCAAACCTTCAAATAATTATTAAAATTATGTTATCCAAAATCGTAACCCATGGCTGTTCCACATTGTCATTGCACTATTCCATAGTTCTCTAGTAAGTGACAAACTGAACGCTTGATCCCGCATCTACAGCTTTCGCCTTTTCCTGAAGGTCAGGAGGGAGGGGGGTGATCAGATTTCATTTGGGAGGGAGTTCAATAGCCATGTACATTTTAGATACACATACACTTAGAACACAATACATCAGGGCAAAACACACATAGGCATACTACATATTAAAAACCATTGCATTATAGACTAAAAAAGAAATCGCCAAAACTAAAAATATGCAAAAGGAATCTTTGCTATGCTTAGATGGTAATTTCTAGCCTAAATTATTACACTTCATCTGTAGATTGCACTCATGTTAATATTTGAAAGCAATAACCATCACTTTTCTTCTTTTCTCAAAAAAAAAAAATCAAATCAGAGTTTCCAATAAATTTAAATAGTTACTAATGACTTTAGTTTAAAGAAAAGAATCCCTTTATTCATCTCTGCCAACTCATTTCTTTTAGTAATTATTCTTTTTTGGTAAGTTTTTTTATCGTGTCAAGAGGCGACTTATATTTCATTTATTTATTTCAAAGTTTTATATACCGAGCTTCTCACCTCATAAGAGGGACTTAGCCCGGTTTCCAACCATAAAAACACTATTTATTTATTTCAAAGAGAAATTGTAAGTCACTTCTGGTGTGAAAAAATTGACCGTCTGCAGAGATGTTGCCCAGAGGACACCCAGATGTGTTACCATCCTGTGGGAGGCTTCTCTCATGTCCCTGCATGGGAAACTGAGGCTGACAGACAGGAGCTCAACCCATTTCACGGATTCGAACTGCTGACCTTCAGGTCAACAGTTCAGCCAGCACAAGGGTTTAACCCATTGCAGCATTATGGCTCTTCTTTAGTAAGTAAGATAATACTTTTTTGTTTCTGCGCATTTCTTGCTGCCATAATCATATCTTGAAAAATTCTCCCATGGTTGTTTTCAATTTTAGAAGGAAAAGTTTAGATTCTGAACTCCATCAATGACAGAATTGAACTAAACTTGGAACACAGGACTCCAATGACAAACAGAGAATACTGGAAGGGTTTGGCTGGCATTGACCTTGAGTTTGGGAGTTGTAGTTCACCTACATCCAGAGAGCACTGTGGGCTCAAACAATGATGGATCTGGACCAAATTTGGCACAAATACTCCATATGCCCAAATATGAACACAGATGGAGTTTGGGGGAAATAGACATTGAGGTTTGGGAGTTGTAGCTACTGGGATTTATAGTTCCCCTACAATCAAAGAGCATTTCGAACCCCACAAACGAGAGAATTGGGGCTTTCTACACAGAACTCCCATGATCAACAGAAAATACTTAAGACCATCGAGTCCAACTCCCTTCACGAGGGCAAGAAAACTTAATCAAAGCCCTCCTGACAAAGATCCATCCAGCCATAGATATAGATAGATGTATATGATTCACATACACACAGATATAGTATCATAGATTTGAAAGGGGTCCCTAAAGAAGGACAATGATATGTTGTATGTTCCAGAGTAGGCAAACCAGACAATCTCTACATCAACACTTTCAAAGGAACAGCAAGCAATACTGTTTACTCACAAGCATAAAGACATTGCATATATAAGAAATCGACACTTTCTCATTACTATATTTTCCAGATCACCAGACTGGGCCACAGCAATGCATGGCAGGGGATCGCTAGTAATATATAACTTCCTCCTTCAGCCTAGGCTACCTTTACATCAAGGACAGTTTCTCAGAGCTGCCCATGGAAGCAAGCTGAAAGACACAGCAAAACACTTTCCCTCTGGGGCGACCCTCCACTGCCTTTTTCAACTGCCTTTGTATACTGAGGTTGCTTAGTAACCTGAGAATGACATCATAACCGAGTTGACCAATAGCTGCTGTTTCCTTAGGTCCAATTAAGCCATGGGGATTCTGCCTCTGACAGGCCTGGATCAGGACTTTCAGAGATAACAAGCTGTCTCTGTCGGAAAGACATAATCAAAGTCACATCAGCTGGAGTTGACACAGGAGCCGCTAAATATCTTTTGCGATCAGAGGGCAGTCTTTGGGATACTCAGATCCCAGTGTGATTGTAGAGCTTTAAAGGCAAGAGCTGGCACCTTGGCACAGACCCAGAGACCAGCTGGAAAAGAGTGGAGCTATATAGTGCTAGCACAGCATGGTCAAATTATGATCACATCTTGTGGCTGCATTTTATGCTGATGGAAGCTTATGAATGTTTTTAATGGGTAGGCTGATCTTTCCATCTTCAAGAGGGAAGCGTGAGTAAGTGCTGAAGAGAAGGAGGCAAATGAGTAAGACGATAGGAGCAACCCAGACTTGCCAATCCTTGCTGCCACCCTCAAATTCGGACCTCTTTGGAGATATCAGTCCTTGGCACAAGAAAGAGGATAATGGTTCGCCAAATCATACGAGGGTTGAATGAAAAGTAATGCCTCCACCTTCGTTATTTGGGTTTGGATTTAATAATAATAATAATAATTATTATTATTATTATTATTTTATTTGTACCCCGCTACTATCTCCCCAAGGGACTCGGTGCGGCTTACATGAGGCTGAGCCCACAATACATCAATACAAGCAATAACAACAACAATAAACAATTAAAATAAAACTTATAACCAAAAGCAATAACAATAACAGTAATACAACACACATTTTAAAATCTATGGCTGGGACAAATGCAATTAAAGTTTACAAATAATGCTAGGCATGAACAAGGTAGGAGAGATTTATTTATTTATTATTTCGTGTACTTATACCCCGCCCTTCTCACCCCCGAGGGGGGACTCAGGGCGGCTTACAAAAGGCACATCTTGGTGCCTACACAAATACAATAACATATAAAACCAGCAATTAAATGGTCAACAATTAAAACAATTAAAAACAACAATATATCACACAATCAATAGCCAATCTCAAACACAGCGTTCGCCAACTCAGAATTCATATTTCGCTCTACCTTGTCCAGTTCCTATCTATCGTCACAGTCCCTTATTCATCTGCCAGATTGCTCAAACGCCTGGTCCCACATCCACGTCTTTAATTTCTTTCTGAATGAAAGGAGGGATGTTGCTGATCTGATCTCCCCGGGGAGTGAATTCCATAGGTGAGGGGCCACCACTGAGAAGGCCCTGCTCCTCGTCCCCGCCAATCTCACTTGTGACAGAGGCGGGGTCGAGAGCAGGGCCTCCCCAGAGGATCTCAAACTCTGAGATGGGACGTAAAGGGAGATGCGTTCGGACAGATACACTGGGCCGGAATCGTATAGGGTTTTGTAGGTCAAAACCAGCACTTTGAATTGTGCTCGGAACTGGATTGGCAGCCAGTGGAGCTGACATAGCAGGGGGGTGGTATGCTCCCTGTATGACGCTCCGGTGAGCAATCTGGCTGCCTCCCGCTGGACTAATTGAAGTTTCCGAACAGTCTTCAAAGGCAACCCCACATAGAGTGCGTTGCAGTAATCTATCCGGGATGTAACAAGAGCGTGGACCACCGTGGCCAGATCCGACTTCCCAAGATACGGGTGCAGCTGGCGCACAAGTTTTAATTGTGCAAAAGCTCTCCTGGCCACCGCTGAGACCTGGGGTTCCAGGCTCAGCTATGAGTCCAGGATCACTCCCAAGCTGAGAACCTGCGTCTTCAGGGGGAGTGTAACCCCGTCTAACACAGGCTGTAACCCTATACCCTATAGATGGGGCGTTGGTGAAAGCGTACAAGCAATCCTAAATCAGTCTAAAGTGCATTTAGAGGACATAATGCTGAGGGTTCATTATTCTGGGAAGGCGCACTGGAACAACCACATTTTCAAGCTCCTCCTAAAGACTGCCAAAGTTGGGGCATGCCTGATGTCCTTGGGGAGTGAGTTCCAGAGTCAAGGGGCCACCACTGAGAAAGCCTTCTCCCTCGTCCCCACCAATCACGCCTGCAATAGAGGTGGGAGCGTGAGCAGGCCTCTCCAGATGTTCGAAGAGATCGTGTGGGTTCGTATACAGAAATGCGGTCACGCAGGTAGGCAGGTCCTAAACCGTTCAGGGCCTTGTATGGGAATATTTTAATAAATCAAACGCAGAAATAATCCTTTAACTACCACTATTCACTCTTCCACATAATCACCAGACAATTGGATACATTTCTGCCAACACTGAGCAAGTTTTCTGAAGCTGTCATGGAAGAAGATGACACTCTGTTTCCGCAACCAGCGTCTGGCAGTTCTCTCTTCATCAGAAGCATAATGATGTCTTCACAGATCTTCTTTCATTATCGGGAACAGTTGGAAGTAAGACGGTACTAAATCTGGACTGAATAATAATAATAATAATAATAATCATCATCATCATCATCTTTATGTATACTCCGCCACCATCTCCCCGATGGGGGCTTGCAGTGGCTTACATGAGGCCAAGCCCAAACAACAAATTGCAATAGAATAAAACCGAAAATGTGAACAATGGACAACAACATCATAATTACATAAAACATGTGAATACATAATATAAATATAAAATTACAGTGACACAATCACAATGACAATGGGTGGGCTACATGTAATGATTAAAAGAAAAACTGATTTAAACTAATTAAAAACTAGGGCGAGATAAAAGAGAAACATTATTTGCGGAGGAGGACTCATTATAGCGGGGGTTGTGGAATCAAGGTTTCCCACAAGGGAGGGACGTATACTCCAATGACAGAACCTTGAGGCTAAACAATAGTGTGGGATTGTATACCTACTCACCAAAGGAAGAGCAAGGTTTTAAGGTTCTTTTTAAAGGTTTCTAGGGAGGATGTCATACGGTGGGGAGATCCAGTCTCTGAAGTTTCAAGTCTGTGCATTTTCATTTTTGGCATCAGCATCATGGGTACCCATTGTGCACAGATCTTCCGATAGCCAAGCAAAGCAATAATGTGACCCACACATTCTTGTGAAATGCCATTTATGCTTGAGTTTTTTTCTCTGAGTGATACAACGATTGTCCTGAATCAATCTGTCAAACTTTTGCTTGTTAAACACGGTGGTTGTTGTCACAGTATATCCAACTCTTTGTTTGTCATGCAAGTCAGATGTTTCCACCTCAACATCTTTAAACTTACTCGCCCAATGATGCACAGTACTCACATCAACACAATCACAATAAACAGCTTGCATTCTCTAATGCAGTGTTTCTCAACCTGGGGGTAGGGACCCCTGAGGGGGTCGTGAGTGGATGTCAGAGGGCTCATCAAAGACCATCAGACAAGACAGTATTTTCTGTTGGTCATGAAGGTTCTGTATGGGAAGTTTGGCCCAAATCTATTGTTGATGGGGTTCAGAATTTCCTTTGATTGTAGATGAACTATAAATCCCAGCAACTACAACTCTGAAATGTCAAGGTCTAATTTTCCCAAGCTCCACCATTTTGGCATATTGAGTATTCATGCCAAGTTTGGTCCAGATCCATCATTGTTTGAAGCCACAGTGCTCTCTGGATGTAGGTGAACTACAACTCCAAAACTCAAGGTCAAGTGCCCTCCAAGGCCTTCCAGTATTATCTGTTGGTCATAGGAGCTCTTTGTGCCAAGTTTGGTTCAATTCCATTGTTCAATGGCTTCTCTGTGTAGTCTGACATGGTGGTTGTGAGAGTGGTCCAGCATTTCTGTGTTCTCAAATAAAATGCTGTGTCCAGGTTGGTTCATCAGGTGCTCTGCTATGGCTGATTTCTCTGGTTGAAATAGTCTGCAGTACCTTTCATGTTCCTTGATTCGTGTTTGGGCAATGCTGCGTTTGGTGGTCCCTATGTAGACTTGTCCACAGCTGCATGGTATACGGTAGAAGTGAGAGGATCCCTCTTGTCCTGATGAACCAACCTGGACACAGTATATTATTTAAGAACACAGAAATGCTGGACCACTCTCACAATCACCATGTCAGACTACACAGAAAAGCCATTGAAATCCACAAGCATGTGGACAATTTCAACAGAAAGGAGAAAACCATAAAAATGAGCAAAATCTGGCTACCAGTATTAAAAAACTCTAAAATCACAACAGCACAACAACAGAGAATGAAACAAAGACATCTAATCACCTCTCAAAGTTTGCTCTAGGCACTGTCAGGCCATTATATGCTAATCAAGGTGGTCAGTTGAAACATTAATACCTAGCTCCAGCAGACAAGAGTCCTTTGTCTCACCCTGGTCATTCCACAGACATATAAACCCTTTTTCCTAGTTCCAACAAACCTCACTACCTCTGAGGATGCTTGCCATAGATGCAGGTGAAAAGTCAGGAGAGAATGCCTCTAGCCCATGCCCATATAGCCCGAAAAAACCTATAACAACCCAGTGATTCCGGCCATGAAAGCCTTTGACAATACAAAGATCTATCATTGTTTGAATCCACAGTGCTTTCTGGATTTAGGTGAACTACAACTCCCAAACTCACCGTCAATGCCCACCAAACCCTTCTAGTCTTTTCTATTGGTCATGAGAGCCCCGTGTGCCAAGTTTGGTTCAATGTCATCACTGGTGGAGTTCAGAATGCTCTTTGATTGTAGGTGAACTATAAATTCCAGCAACTACAACTTCCAAATGACAAAATCAATTTTTTTTTAGTGAAGGATATACATTGGGTTGTTAGGAGTATGCTGTCCAAATTTGGTGTCAATTTGATCACTGGTTTTTGAGTTATGTTAATCCCACAAATGAATATTACATTTTTATTCATATAGATTAGCTGTCCCCTGCCACGCGTTGCTGTGGGAGGTTTGGGTCAATTCTATCATTGGTCGGGTTCAGAATGCTCTGTGATTGTAGGTGAACTTATAAATCCCAGCAACTACAACTCCCAAATGTCAATGTCTATCTTCCCCAAACTCCACCAGTGTTCACATTTGGGCATATTGAGTATTTGTGTAGTTTGGTCCAGATCCATCATTGTTTGAGTCCCCAGTGCTTTCTGGATATAGGTGAACTACAACTCCAAAACCAAAGCACACTGCCCACCAGTATTTTCTCTTCCTCATGGGAGAACTGTCTGCCAAGTTTGGTTCAGTGTCATGATTGGTGGAGTTCAGAATGCTCTTTGATTGTAGGTGAACTATAAATCCCAGCATCTACAATTTCCAAATGACAAAATCGATTTTTTTTGGAGTGAAGGACATACATTGGGTTGTTAGGTGCCTTGTGTCCAAATTTGGTGTCCATTCATCCAGTGGTTTTTGAGTTCTGTGAATATCACAAACGAACATTACATTTTTATTTAGATAGATAGATAGATAGATAGATAGATAGATAGAGATAGATAGATAGATAGATAGATAGAGATAGATAGATAGATAGAAGATATAGATAGATAGATTGTTCAGATCACCAGACTGGGGCACAGCAACGCGTGGCAGGGGACAGCTAGTAAATAAATAAACCTGGAGGACCAGCACTGTCCCAGAGGGCGCAGGGGAGCCAAAGGCGGCTTGCTCACTGGGAGCGCAGGGCTGGCCCGACCCCGCACTGGAAGCAGGCCCAGGCGGAGAGAGGCGCGTGCCCCTACGGGGAGGGCCCAACGGGGGAGCAGGGGGCGGGGCCCTCCTCGCGCAGCTGGGGGCCCGGCGGGTCTCCCTGAAGGGGCGGGGGGAGAAGCCTAGGAAAGAGGCGGCGGCCGAGGAGGAGGAGGCGTCCCTGGCGGTGCCTGCCGCTTTAAGGGGCTGCAGCGGCAGCCGGGAGGCGAGCAGGAGCGGCGCGAGCCAATGCCGCGGCCGCCTCGCGCTCATTTCCTCGCTGGCTCACAGGAAGTGGGGCCGCCGCCGCTGCTGCTGCTGAGCGGGGCAGCCCTTAGCAGAGGAAGAAGAGGAAGAGGAAGGAGAGGTGAGTGAGGCGCCTTTGCCTCTTGGGAGAACCCTTCGCTATGTCTGCCTTCTCCTCAGGCCTCTCGACCCTCCCTCGCTGCCTTGGCCACCCTCAGGGGAGGGACACCCCCGTTTTGTGGCCCTTAGGGACCCTCCCCGCCCTGGCCTGAAACGCTTTTCTTTCTCTGTCTGTGTTGTCAGGCGTGTAGGCTCGCGCAGAAGAGTCCCCCCCTCCCTTTGGAGCCTGTATCTTCTCTCTCTCCTGTGGCATTCTTTTCCATCACTGAATGGGGAGGGGGCAATGTGTGGAAGCCCCCAAGGGGTGAAGACGCCTCCTCGCTGGGAATAACTCCTGGCTGTCAGTGCAGACTGAGCCAAGGCTGGCATTCACTCCCAGGATCTTGATTTGGAGCATTCAAGCCAGGGAATGACTGACAACGTGCACACATCCCTTCCACACAGCTGTATCAAATCCACATTGAACTGGGTCCTATCCCAGTGTGGACTCAGATAACCCAATTCAAAGCAGATATTGTGGTTTACCTGCATTGATATTCCGGGTTATATGGCTGTGTGGAAGGACTCTTCATTGCCTGTTACATTGATTAATCGTTTTCTCTCTCTCTCTTTCTGTCCCCCCCCCCCCCCCCCCACACACACGCATACTTTTATTTATTTATTTATTTGACTTGTATATCGCTACTCCCAGTTTGGCTCGGAGCGGTTTACAGAAACAAAACAATAGAATCATAGAATCATAGAGTTGGAAGAGACCTCATGGGCCATCCAGTCCAACCCCCTGCCAAGAAGCAGGAATATTGCATTCAAATTACCCCTGACAGATGGCCACCCAGCCTCTGTTTAAAAGCTTCCAAAAAGGAGCCTCCACCACACTCCGGGGCAGAGAGTTCCACTGCTGAACGGCTCTCACAGTCAGGAAGTTCTTCCTCATGTTCAGATGGAATCTCCTCTCTTCTAGTATGAAGCCATTGTTCAGCGTCCTAGTCTCCAGGGAAGCAGAAAACAATACAATTAGCATTAGAAATAACCATAACAATAACAATAAGCAGCGAGAACAGGCATAGTCCAGGTTGTTCACCCATTAAAAGCTTGCTGGGAAAGAAAAGTTTTACAGGCTTTCCAAAAAAGCAAGTAGGTCTCGGTTCGAGTTTCGACCTGCAAGGCATTCCATAAATAAGGGGCTACGATCGAGAAGGCTCTATGCCTAGTAGATGACAAATGATAGGTCCGGATGTGGAAGAACTTCCTGAGTGTGAGAGCCGTTCAGCAGTGGAACCCTTTGCCCCAGAGTGTGGTGGAGGCTCCTTCTTTGGAAGCGTTTAAACAGAGGCTGGATGGCCATCTGTCAGGGGTGATTTGAATGCAATATTCCTGCTTCTTGGCAGGGGGTTGGACTGGATGGCCCATGAGGTCTCTTCCAACTCTATGATTCTATGCTAGGGACTGCAAGCAAATTTTGGTCTTCAGACTGGTGTAATCTCTGGGGTTGGTAGGGGGATAAGCGGGCCCTTAGGTACACCGGCCCCAGACCATATAAGGCCTTAAAGGTTAGTACTAGCACCTTGAAAGTGATCTAGTACTCAATCGGAAGCCAGTGCAGCTGTTGGAGAATTGGGGTAATACGACACCTCGCTGGCACCCTGGCGAGAAGACGAGCCGCCTCAGTTTGCACCAGCTTCAGTATCCAGATCACTGACAAAGGAAGGCCAATGTAGAGGGCGTTACAGTAGTCAAGCCTCTAGATGATTGTCGCCTGGATCACCGTAGCCAGGTCGTTCCTAGATAGGTAGGGAGCCAGTCGCCTAGCCTCACGTAGATGGAAAAACGCAGATCTGCTCACAGCAGAGACCTGGGCCTCCATTGTGAGCAGCGGGTCCAATAAGACACCAAGACTTTTTACAGAAGGTGATGGACATAGTGTCTCGCCATCCAGGGTAGGCAGCTGGATCTCCCTCCCACCCGGACGGCCTAGCCAAAGGATCTCTGTCTTCGCTGGGTTCACCCTCAACCTGCTGGCACGCAACCATCCAGTAACGGCCTCAAGGCACTGATGGAAATTTTCGGGAACGGAGTCCGGCCGGCCCTCCATCCTCAGAATGAGCTGAGTGTCGTCAGCGTACTGGTGGCACTCAAGCCCAAAGCTTCGCACCAGTCGGGCAAGTGGTTGCATGTAGATGTTAAATAACAGAGGGGAGAGAATGGCTCCCTGCGGGACCCCCTTTGAGCTGCTTCCACAGTAACCTTGTAGAAAACTCCACTGTTGCCTTCCCTTGTACCCAGTAGGGATGTGAAACCCATTAAAAATCGGTTCAAAAGTTATGACAAAACTGGGGGGGGGGGGGCTGGCATTTAATTTCTAAAGTGTTTATGTCAGCTCCACTGGCTGCCTATCCACTTTTCAGTTCAATTCAAAGTGCTGGTTTTGACCTGTAAAGCTCTATACGGTTCTGGCCCAGCTTACTTGTCCTAACACATCTGCCTCTACGTCCCACCTCATAATTTAAGATCATCCAGGGAGGCCCTGTTCTCGCTCCCGCCTACATCGCAAACGCGTTTTGCTGGGATGAGAGACAGGGCCTTCTCGGCTGTGGCCCCCCGCCTGTGGAACGTGCTTCCAAAGGAAATAAGATCAGCTTCATCCCTCCTGGCGTTCAGGAAGAAAGTGAAATTGTGGACCAGGCTTTCGGACAGCAGACTTAATTAGCACTTTGGTTGGAAATTGACTGGAATGATGATACAGCTGATGATATTGTATTATTGCTTTAATTAATGTTTTGTACTGTTTTAATTAATGCTTTATCTATTTTAATTGTGTCGTATTATTGTAATTGTTTATATTAAGCAGCATCGAACCGTTGCCGAATGTAAGCCGTCCTGAGTCCCCCTTCCCTCATTTTAAAAACTATTGGGAGTGAAATATGCCACAATGGTAGACTACATTTACCAGTGTTAGCCCACCAAATTTCAGAATGTTTCACATATCCATGGATTTTTGGGAAATTTTCAAACTTTTATTTTAAAAAACCCCTACAAGATGCTATCTATGGCTGCCAATAAACTTCTGAACCCAATTCAAAGTGCAGGTTATCACCTATAAAGCCCAACACTTTGGGTCCAACCTAACTTTGAGCCCGCATCTCCTTCTATGATCCGGCATGGGCTTTGAGATCTGCTGGGGAGGCCCTTCTTTCAGTCCCACCATCATCTCAAGCATGGTTGGTGGGGACGAGAGAGAAGGCCTTCTCAGTGGTGTCCCTCCGGCTCTGGAATGCCTTCCCTAGAGTGATCAGGTTAGCCCCCATTTCCAAACATTTCAGGCTAGTTTAAAAACATGGCTCGTCAGGCAGGCTTTTGACTCTGTGTAATCTATGGTCAGATTGAGGATTCAACAACTACTTACTCCAGCACTTTGATTTGTTAATTGTGGATAGCCAGCCTCATTCACAAGTTCTACTGTGTTTTGGGAACTTTTCAATTTTATCATATGAGGTGAAGTTGTTTTTAGACTTCTGTTGATGTTTTATATGCTATGTATTGTCTGCTTTATTTGTGGCACTTCAAAGTGCATCTGTGACCCGCCCTGAGTCCCTTCGGGGAGATGGTGGCTTGGTATAAATAAAAGATGATGATGATGGTGGTGGTGATCTACTTGGATTTTATGTACAATGCACAAGATAACCAGGGCATCAATCCCCAGAAGTTTCAGAAAGATTCACACATCTACAGATTTTTAAGGAATTTAAAAAGTTTAGACAAAAACAATTTATCTCCCTAAAAAGCGACAACAGCAATTCCCTTGAATGTCTGTTTGTCTTTATGGCACACAACCACATAACTTCAATTTAGCACAGATTTATACTTACTTTAGTCCTCTTTGCAGATTCAATAATTTTATTTATTATTATTAGACTGACTCTAAACGGCTGGCTGCTGCAGCCCTCATTTGGGCTTTCTGATCCTGAGCACTGCATTCTGGGAAATGTAGTTTAAGGCAGGGCCTTTTGCATTTTCTGCTACTGGGGGCCTTTCGTTCCCAAACTTCATGTCTAAGAATGCTGTGTTCAGTCTCCTACCCAAGCCTGCTTGGCCCGTCCCCTTATGGGGGCCTTATGGCAATCAGGTCAAATGAAAAGGATTGGTTTTTAAAACACTTTATGTTCTCTTGGCTTTACCAAACTTGCTTGATGCTTATACTGAAAATTAAACTGACCTTAGGAGGCACCTGAATATTACAGAATCTTAACAAAAATGATTGGTAAGTGTTTCAATTCCTAAATCCCACCACTTTTCCAGCATGTTTCTAATATTGATTCATATGCACAAATCTAACAAATGTGATCCATTTTTTTAAAAAAGCAAACATTTTCCCACTTCTAGTACCCAGCAGTTATTTAACATCATTCAGGATCACTCCTTTGTGTATATAATAGGGTGTGTGTTTGTCTCACCACTTATTTTTCCTTTTCTTTCTTTCTTTTGCCCACTTTTCGACTTGGAGAGTTTCTCTTCAGGACTTCTTTCTCTAGACCACAGCTTCTTACACGATGTGTTGTGGAAGGCATTTATGGCCAAAATCACTGGGTTGCTGTGGTTTCTTTAGACTATATCACCATGTTCCAGTAGCATTTCTCCTGACTTTTGGGCTGCATCAGTAGCAAGCTTCCTCAGAGATTTGTTCAGAGTCAGTTGGAAATGAGGCAGTTGGAGTGTCTGTGGAATGTCTAGGGTGGTCTGTTTGAAGCAAGTGTGAATTAAACTTTACCGCTTGAGACACTTGTCTGTTTGAAGCAAGTATGAATTAAACTTTACCGCTTGAGACACTTTTCAGTCCAATAAATGTTTACCATATATATATATATATATATATATATATATATATATATGGTATCCTTGAAGTGACTGGATTGACCTTGAAGGAGCTGGGGGTGGTGATGACCGACAGGGAGCTCTGGCTTGGACTGGTCCATGAAGTCATGAAGAGTCGGAAACGACTCAAGGAATGAACAATATTTTAAATTCATTGTAGACACAAGTAGAGTAATACAAATCTCAATAATGGAATTCCACTTACATTTTAACTTAGTATAATGTAACTGATTTACTTAACCTCACCAATCCGGATTCCACACTTGTATCCAGCAATTTTTCGCTCCCCCCCCCCCCCCCCCCCCCCGGAACAATTGTATCTTCAATTTGAGTATTATTTGAATTGATCTATCATGAAGAGAGTGTGATTTAGTTCTTTATCATTTTCTTTTCCCTTTTACTCTAGCTAACAGAGTTCCCCATTTCATGTCCCAGTTCTTCTTCCTTAATCCTGTTATGTATTTCATCCTTCTTTCAAATATATAATCCTGGAGCATACAGCGTACAGTCTGCTAAATATTCAAACCATTTTTTAATTTCCCATTTTCCTGCTCTTTCCAGCCCAGAGCTACTGTTGCTTAGGTCGTTTCTATCATATGTTTTATGGGATATCTGCCCATTTGTTGTGCTCCTTTTGCCCTAATTTTCTGTATTAAAAAAAATCTCTTTTATTTTATTCTGCTCTACTTTTTGTCCTAATAGTTCTTCCATCTCTTTCTTTATTTTATAGTAACATTTTGTCACTTGTCACAATTAAACTTTTTTTTTTGTCGTGTCAAGAGCGACTTGAGAAAGTGCAAGTAGCTTTAGGTGTGAGAGAATTGGCCGTCTGCAAGGACGTTGCCCAGGGGACGCCCAGATGTTTTTTGATATTTTATAATCCTTGACAGTTACACTACTTATGCATAAAAGAGCCAATGTTTACATGACCCCAGGTATATAGGTATCTAAAAGAGGTATAGAAATAAAACATTTACTGATAACAATTCAGCATTTGTGAGGCTTGCTAAACTGGTTGATTTTCCTTTTTGTGGAGTACAGCTGAAGTATTTTCTGCAGATTTTGGTAAATATCTAGGTGGCATTTTACTGTTGCCAAATTTTTCATGACACTAACATTGATCTAAGGGGACCCTTTTTGGTGTTGGGACAGCTTAAGAAGCAGTGCTCTAAAAGGCAGGCTTGAAATCTAAAAGGGTAAATAAATGGTATGTTGGACCATGTCTGTTCCTAAGAGGTATGTTTAGAGCCATAGAACTTTTAAAATTTCTAGGGTAGACAATGTGTGGCCAAATGTGGGCCATGCCTTCTCCGGACTGCTCTTGTTCTGTGGAAGGAAAAGCTGAGTTGCCACTATTGAAAGCCTCCAGAAGTGGCACCACATATTTTAAATTGGTCGTAGCCACCCACAGACCCTATTAAAAGACCAATTTTCCAACAGCAGAAGAGGACTTCCAGCCATGCCTGCTTTTAGGGGTGACATTTTAGCACTCTGTGCCCCCATTGGACAAAAAGGGTGTTCCTTCAGGTTTGTCAATGCAGAAACTTTGTTTTTTCTGGCCTAAGGTTTGATCACTCATTTGTAGGGGTGCTGTTTTTTTTTAAAAAAATAAAGTGTTATGTGAGGGCATGTAGTGGTTGGATGCTGATTTTCAGTTTTTACAAATGAATCAAATGAGATGGCAAAATACAGCTGAGAAACACAATTTGAAAATCTTTGGCTCATATTTCATCTTTGCTATGAACTTTCTAAGTCAGTTGCCTGAGAATCTGGAACCAGTGAGATGTAGTGGTTTGTTAGACCATAGTTCAAGTATCCGCTCAGCCATAGAAACCCACCGAGTGTATGTTGGGCATGTCATGCTCTCTTGGCTTTAGCAAAAGGCAAACTCTTCTGAATAAATCTTGCCAAGGCTGCCATAAGTCAGAAACAAAGACACACAACAAGTCTAAGGAAAGGACAGAGGCCTTTCTACACAATTGTAGTACTGTGATTCTGCCCTAACTTTTATGGCTGCATATTATGGAATTCTCACATTTGTAGTTTGATGAGGAACTACTGCTCTCTTGTTGAGAATTGTAAATATCCCTCCCAAAACTAGAAATCTTAGCATTTGATATAATCCCACTTAATTCTCTAGTGTAGTGTTTCTCAAACTCTGCTCCTCCAGGTATTCTGGACTTCAGATCACAGAAATCCCAGCCAGCTTACCAGCTATTAGGAATTGTGGGAGCTGAAGTCCAAAACATCTGCTCTAGTGTGAAAGGTCCTTGGGGCAGCCCTCGACCTCTAGAATATGGGGACAATCATATCAAGAACATTGGAAGATGCTTTATACTCATTCAGATCATTAGTTCATATAACTCAGTATTTTCAGCACTGACAGCATCTCTTCAAGATTTTTGGGGAGGATTCCTTCCTAGACCATTTGGAGATCTCTGATTATTGCCTTATGGCCTACCATCCAGTTACTAACCAGATGTAGCTTTTAAAGTTGTGTTTAGAGTGGTATGGGAGACTGCTGTTTTTCATGTGAACCAAAGCACTGTATAATTATTGGTGTTCATAATGAACACCGATGTTGATTTTAAAATTCGGGTTGTATGTAGTTACGACCCACTGCTAAGACTGTTAAAATCTGTGGCAACTTCTATGAATGAAAAAATGAAGGAGATGATTTGCAGCCTCTTTCACCACCATCATAGGGTTCCTCTGTCCACTGGAAAAGATGTGGGGAGATTTAAAGGCCTGCAAAGGAGAGGCAAAATAATCAAAAACAAAGAGGTTTTTGTAGAGACACAATGTTTATCATTCTTTTCTCCTGTCAGAAGATATGAATGGCTGTAATACTCCTGGTAGTGAATCTGTTGAAGTGGGACGTATGAGTATGTGGCTTCCAACAGTATCTGGAAGGACACAAGTTGCACACATCTGATGTAGCATGTTGACTCCTTGTTTTGCCAAGTTTCCAGGGATTCTTATTCCCAAATTGAGATAAACTTGGGGCATCCTTTTATGCTAACCCATCCTGCCATTTTTGTCTGAAACAAATGAGGTAAAAGTGAACCACAAATACAAGTTGTAGCATTTGGCTTAAGTCTGCAGCATAGATTAAAGTAACACAATGATCCATTTTTACAAACAAATTTCTAAAACCACATACAACACAGATGCTTGTTGCTTTAGTGCATTAAAGCCTCTTTTTAGTAACATTTGAAGTATGCCACACTTTCCCCCCTGCTTTTACAGAAAATATGTACCGTACCTAAATAATTGCTACAGCTGCGTTTTCTGCTTGTAGAAGATAAATCTCTGTTTTGATCTGAACTATTTTTGAAGAAAAAAGAACCACGGATATAGAAACAAATTCTGGACACTTCTGAACAATGTTAGACTCAAGTATTTGATCATATTATGAGAGTCAAAATCTTGGTTATCTTGCTCTCATACAAAGACACTGTTGAACAGATAGACATTGGATGGAACTTGTCCTTTATAATTAAGAGGCAACAAGTGGGTTATTTGTGCATTCGCTTCTTGCTTGTAAATTATCAGCAAAGAGAATAGGATCCTTTTAAAACTCTTTTTTAAAAAAATCTTCAGAAATACTGTGACAAGCAATAGTTTAATCACAATATTTTTTATACATGATTTGATGAGGAACACAGACATGGCCACATCAACCATGATGTAATATATTGTGCAACATGGCATAGACACCACTGCTCCATAAAAAAAAATCTACAAAGTGGTCATGGTTTGGTGTTGCATCTGAACATTTAAATATGATTTTAATAAACCTGAATGAGGTTACTGACTCAGAATGTGAAATTACATCTGAGATGTACTCATGTTCCCACACAACAGGCAAAAGTGAGAAAAATGTTTCCAAGATGAAAGGAAGCACATAGTTCCATACCTTCCTTCTGAGTAATTTAAACAAATGCTTGTTATGATTACATCAAGCCTTGTAAACTATTTAACTTGCAAATAGTTTAAAGTTAGTAGCGCTGCATAATGTATTTAAAAGTAAGGAAACCTCTTTATTGACAGCAAAGAATATATTCATACAATATTGCGCATTGTGCTTAGGAGAAGCAATGGATATTTTCAAGTGCTCTGTGCATGTATACATTGAAAACATTTAATATATGTAATGCAAAATGTTGTTAGTCTATCTTTTGCAGTGGAGAGTTCTAGTATTAATTATGGAAGAATTTCTACTTTTCATGCTTTTAGATCCAAAATAGAATGTACCGTATATATTTTCCCCAAACCAAAAACGTTTATTGCTGAAGTAGTACATACAGCATTGTAACTGAGAATCTAACTAGGCAACTTGAAAAAATCAGCTATATTTCCCACAACATCCACAAACCTGCCAAATTGTATGGCTGTATTGGAATCTTTGCTTTTATGACATGTGTGCACTGTGAGACACATGTTAGATGGATTAAAGAGGGAATTCCAAAGTTGACTAGCTCAATCTAGAGTAATTTAATAGTTAACATAAATCCTGTGGTAAGTTACTTTTGGATTGATTTGTTAAACATTCAGCATTGTAGTCAATGTATTGCTTTAAGGCAAACCAGAAGTGCTGTCTGTTTATTTGCTGCTGAATGATATTCCAGGCCTGTCTCTGAAATTTGCAGATTTTCTAGCTGCCCTTCGTCTTCGTGTCATATTGTCTTAGGTATGACCACTCCAGGATAACGTGGCAGTGCTTATGTTGTATATGATGCTATCCCAGCCTTCACAGTATGTTCAGTCATGGCTTTAGGCACAGATAATGGTTAAGTTCAACTGTTTTTGGCATTTGATGCCATTGTTTGTTTTTGTTTAGTTCGGCCTGTTTGGTTTAAGGAGTAACCATTAGTTCCAGGGCTTCATGGAACCTGTTGTAGTATACAATATGTGCTCAAAGCATCTATGTTATTTGCTTGTTTCAGAAACAGCATGCATGCTGGAAAATCAACCTTAATGATACAGGAGGATTTAAAAATTCATCCTTTTGCAATTTGATTTTTTTTGACATCTCAGCATAGGTGTTTCTATTAGGAGTGGCTGCAGTAGAAGGCAATACTGTGTCTTCAGCCATATTTTTTCTCCCATAGCTCAGCTGATAGTGGACATCCCTCAGATAAGAGGGAAGTGTTAGGAGTTGAGGGGTGCCAAACCTAAAGGCTAGCTTAACACCATTTCCCTAAGCTTTATCTGGTCAGTATGTAATCTGCCAAGTCGCAACAGTAAGGACTGACCACGGAACAACAGACTGGTTCAAGATTGGGAAAGGCGTCCGGCAAGGCTGCATACTCTCACCCAACCTATTCAACTTGTATGCAGAACACATCATGCGATGTGCGGGGCTGGATGAATGCAAAGCTGGGGTGAAAATTGCTGGAAGAAACATTAACAACCTCAGATATGCAGATGACACCACTCTGATGGCCGAAAGCGAGGAGGAGCTGAGGAGCCTTCTAATCAAGGTGAAAGAAGAAAGCGCAAAAGCCGGGTTGCAGCTAAACGTCAAAAAAACCAAGATTATGGCAACAAGAATGATTGACAACTGGAAAATAGAGGGAGAAACCGTGGAGGCCGTGACAGACTTTATATTTCTAGGTGCAAAGATTACTGCAGATGCAGACTGTGGCCAGGAAATCAGAAGACGCTTACTTCTTGGGAGGAGAGCAATGTCCAGTCTCGATAAAATAGTGAAGAGTAGAGACATCAGACTGGCAACAAAGATCCGCCTAGTCAAAGCCATGGTATTCCCTGTAGTCACCTACGGATGTGAGAGCTGGACCTTAGGGAAGGCTGAGCGAAGGAAGATCGATGCTTTTGAGCTGTGGTGTTGGAGGAAAGTTCTGAGAGTGCCTTGGACTGCGAGAAGATCCAACCAGTCCATCCTCCAGGAAATAAAGCCCGACTGCTCACTGGAGGGAAAGATACTAGAGACAAAGTTGAAGTACTTTGGCCACATCATGAGGAGACAGGAAAGCCTAGAGAAGACAATTATGCTGGGGAAAGTGGAAGGCAAAAGGAAGAGGGGCCGACCAAGGACAAGATGGATGGATGGCATCCTTGAAGTGACTGGACTGACCTTGAAGGAGCTGGGCATGGTGACGGCCGACAGGGAGCTCTGGCGTGGGCTGGTCCATGAGGTCACGAAGAGTCGGAGACGACTGAACGAATGAACAACAACAACATGTAATCTGCCCTACAGCATGAAACTTCGGGTTGGAATACATTGAAACAACAAAGTATAGATGGAAATGGTTACCTGAAGGCAGAGGCTAGAATCCTTCTGAAAGCATAAAACACATTTAAAAATCAGCTAGTGATCATATTTGGCCTCCCATGTTTCCCTTTGGAAAACATTCTGTACATTCATATTGAAAAATGGTTTATTGTCTCAGTATTCTTCTGGCCAAATAATGAAGTTTTTGACTTGTGCTGGATAACAGTGAGAATGTGCCATTCATCATCTTGCTGACATCCAGTGGCAGTGAAATTTGGAGGAAGGGCTCTTGTTAGGGTACAGAACAAGCCAGCTTCTGTGATAGGAAGCAATCATTCATACTGCCACAGACCAAACTGTTCCTCAGTAAAATTGTGGGTTATATAGTTATTACTAAGTGCAATAATGCATCCTGAAAGGTGTGTGTTCTGTCTTGCTGTTGCACAAAGAGAGTAGTAACGGAATAACTCCATGGCTGACACTGGTGCTAGTGTTTGGGCATCAGTGGGTGTTTGTGTTATTCTGAATGTTGAATACACCTGTAAGGTACTTGGCATAGAGAAGGGGGTGAAGTAACAGATGTCTACATGGCTTGTTTTTAAAGTAACATTCAGGGAGGCACTCTTTTTATAAAACATCTCTTATGGTGGAGATTCTTTCCAAACAGGTAACGTTTCCAAGACTGGAGAATGAGATTTGTTTTGTGATGGGGGAAATTACAAACATTGAACCCTTCCCCATGACTTCAAATATTATATCTAAAAGAAAAGCTTTCCCCCTTGATTCTACTGATTGTGCAAAGGGTGGTTTTGGAACAGGCAAAATAGTGCTTCCTAAAAGCTCTTCTCAATGCCCTGGTGGCTGCTTTCAGGCTTTGGAAGTCCTTCCACAAGTAGATTTAAGGTAAAGGTAAAAGTTTTCCCCAGACATTAAGTCCAGTTGTGTCCAACTCTGGGGGTTGGTGCTCATCTCAATTTCTTAGCTGAAGAGCCGGCATTGTCCGTAGACACCTCCAAAGTCATTTGGCTGGCATGACTGCATGGGGCACCATTACCTTCCTGCCAGAGTGGTACCTATTGATCTACTCATATTTGCATGTTTTCAAACTGCTAGTTTGGCAGAAGCTAGGGCTAACAGCGGGAGCTCATGCTGCTCCCTGGAATCAAACCTGTGACCTTTCGATCAGCAAGTTTGGTAGCTCAGCGGTTTAACTCACTGCACCATCAGGGGCTCCATTTACATTGAATAATCAAATGAGTTCAACACCACTTTAACTGCTAAGGCTTAATGCTATGGAATCATGGGAATTGTAGTTTTACGAGATTTTTCACCTTCTCTCCCACTGAGTTAGAGTTCCTCACCAAACTACAAACCCCATGATTCCATAGCATAAGCTATGCCAATTAAAGTGGTATCAAATTGCATTAATTCCACATGTACATCTATCCTAGGATAGCTCTCTCCTTGTTGCTCTACAGTTAGCGATTAAAAATGTTTCTGTTCTAAGAAGCTTTTTTTAAAAATGTAAAGGTTTTTAATAGTGTGTGATTATTTGAAGTTTTAACTCTTAACTTTGTCATGATTTTGTTTTAAGTGGTTTACAGTAATTCCATAGATAGCATAGTGACATTTTGACAATAGTGTTTTGTTATGTTTATAAGTGTTTTAGGTTTTGTTTTTTAAGAAAAAATGAGTAGATGTGTTTCAGTTTTTGTAAGCCACTTCACATTTTTGAGGGGGAGGAGGAAAGAAAAACAAGTTTTGCTCCTCCAGTGAAGCACACTGTTTTTCTTAAGATCAGACATAGCATTCTTCTATTGCCTCTAGATCAGGCATGGGCAAACTTTTTTGCCTTGGGGCTGACCAGGCAGGCTGGGACAGGAGGGAGGGGGCCCAGACACGCACTGAATGGGACAGCACTGGGAGGGGCTGGGGTCAGGAGAATCTCAGGTTGTCCTCCTAACATAAGGGCGGTGCCGTTCGCCCCATCCTTATCACAGGAGGAAGGTGGGACACATGGTGGCTGAGAGTGCTCCGAGGGCTCTCAGCAGCTACATGCCTTACTCAAGTCATCCTCCTGGTATAAGGATGGAGCCGCTTACACCTCCTTATGCCGGGAGGAAAAGGAGGGCTCTCAGCTTCTGTGTGCCCCCCTCCCTCATCTTTTTGGCATAAGGACATGGCGGGCCACTGTGTGCTTATGCCAAGAGGACAGTGAAAATGAGGAGGGCCTGAGATAATCATCCCCGGGGGGGGGGGGGGGGGCGCATCTGGTCCTTGGGCCTTAGTTTGTCCATGCCTGCTCTAGTCAGAAATTCACAACTTGTGTTTCTCTGTCAGCCCTTTTTCTTGGTATGGCATCTCCTAAAAGAAAGTAATTTTGCAACATGACTACTTTGGGAGTGATTTTATCCTTGATGTAGAGATGCAACAGAATTATTCCATCCCGTTGGTGTTTTATAAATGTGAGTCGAGTGACTAAGTATATTTGTAACATCAAGTGTTGAAGAAACAAGTTGTTGAATTCAGATAAAACAGAGTAAAATGTTAGGGAATATGAATTGGAGAATAACCTGTGCTCAAGATGGGGTAAAAATGGAAGTTGGCATCTTTTTAGATTAGCATAATATGTAGTCTATTCACTATATCTCTATTATAAGCACATACACTGTTTTCTAATAATCATCACTTACTAAGTTTACCACTTGACAATACACTCTGTAATTAATCACAAACATAAAAAGATTTTTTTTTACTGTTTATGAAATCAAAAACATTAAAATGTTTCTCATTATAAAATGGATAGAAATTATATATTGGCTTTCAACATCTAGTGGAGGGATGATGACCATTAGATTGTATGTCGTCAAGTAATGTGGAGTTTCTTATAAATGCTTTTAGAGTTTGTTGTGAATTAATAAGACCGTTGAATTCCTGTTTTCTAGTTTTGTTCAGGCCAGAATAGGTCATGAAGATGGGACAGTTGAATTGAGGCAGGTACTTGGATAATCAGCAGCTTTTTTGTGTAAAGTATCGGTGGAAATTATGTGACTTTCCAGAAGTTATTGAATTTCAAATCTGATCAGTTGCAGCCATTCGCCGATAGCAAGGAATGCTGAAGAAGGTACTCCAGCAACATTTGGGGTATCACAGGATTCCTGCTTCCATTCTATGACGTAAATTAGTGGTTCCCATAATTAGATGCTCAGATGATAATCCAACGTCACCTTTCAGAAGACCCAACCCATGTAGTTGGAGATTCTGAGAGTTTTTCTGCAATGATAACAGGGCACCCAAGCTTGGGAACCATCATCAGAGGCTCTGCCTGAATTTGTATTTCCTCGGTTTATTTGAGGAGAATTTTGGCATTCCAAGTGTCTCCCTCCTTCAGTTCTGCAGAGAGCCCAGGACTGGGTCATGTAACAGTTTGCCTATCTAACATTTCCTGTGTCTGAAAAAAGGGATAGGCTCCCCTCACACTGTTCGCACTGCTTGCAGATAGGTTGCCTTGTTATCTACTGAGACATGAAATCTTTGTTGTGGTTTTGTCTGTGACATTTAAAAAGGAGAATTGTGATGTTGTCTCTATTTTCAAAGTAAATAAGTACAATGGAAGAACTGACTGGATGTTTTGTCTCTTGGTGAGTCACACGATGTTAACCATATGAGAACAGTTTAGATTGGAATGGGGGGAAGCTAACGGGTTCTCATTTCAAAGATTCGATGGTAGACAGCTCACTGGATTGATGTGGTAGGAATTTAATGCAGGAATCTTACATTGTTTACTCAAGCACAGCATATGTCTGAAATGGTGTTCTCAGCATAAAAAGTTATAGACAAATATCTATTTTCCACATTGACAATATAGGAATGTGTAAAGGAACAGGTGTGGGTAGTGGTTGGAGTTGGACTAGGATTGGAGAATAGGGAAGCTCAATTTTTGACCTTGGGCAAGTCACTCTCTCAGCCTGAGAAGAAGGCAAAGGCAAATACAAATCTAGCCAAGAAAAGGCCATGATAGGTTTGTCTCGGATTCATCATAAATCAGAAATTACTTAAAGACACACACAAAACAAATGGATTTACTACATTTGTATGGATGTTTTGTCATGTTGCCTATGCACTGTGCAAAAGGAACATGTGGGAGTGTTTTGACTTCAAATGTGGGGAATTTGTTCTTGGTGAACCGCCTCAACCTTACCTTCTTCCAGATGCACAGACAAAACATGCAGTGCAATAGTGTGAGACGACAAGACTATTGGTTGTTTCCCACTACACTGTGTTCCCACCATCCTTCAGCTTACTTGGCACCAGAAGGTTTCCTTCTTTTCTTGTTTAATAAGTATTTGCTGATAGTGTAGATAAATAAATCATTATCCTCCAGGTGCCCTGTCTTTTTTTGCTGGTGCCCAGAAGCATTCTTCAGGAAGGAAGGAAAGAGGGTGGAGTAGCTCAAGGTTGGTGCTTTGGTTTCCAGCTTTTCAAGGTAATATTTTAAAACTGTTCTTCAAAGAAAATAAATGAGAAGGGCCTTGACAGCCCCAAGAGAAATCTCTGATTGTGCTGCTGACCTTAAAGCTATGCCATCTCTTTAATGTGAAGATGTGGAAAGATTTTGCTTGGGTTTTCTTTTCCAGTGATTAAGCCATCGTAATCTATATATGAACTGCCATTGCTGCTGCTCCAGCAGATTTCTGGAATTTGCATGAAAAATATTAAAAACCCACATAATTCCCCAAGGGTACTTTAGAGAAGCTGCAAGTAATTTTAGTTTTGCCCTCTTAAGTTTGTTGGAATTGAGATGTTGCAGCGTGACACAATAGCTATCTTTGAAATCTCTTCTTAACAGCAAAGCAACTTGCAGTTTCTCAGGTTGCTCCTGACACGACAAAAAAAAAAAGCAAAAAAAAGCAAAGAGATGCTAAATGTGTGATAGTTTATTGTGTGAGACCAGCCATACTTAGAGGTGAAGGAGCAGATTGGCCTTCTGCCATGTGACCTTATACAGTATTTATAACAATGTAAATAGAATGCTTTTCCAGTTGATTCCCTGGAAGCATCATGAAAGAGGCTATTTCTTGTAAATCAAACATCAGCATTTGCTTAGTACAAGGCATCTTCATGTCCAAGGTATAGCCTAGCACAGGTTGGCCCATTGCAACTTACATCATTGTGCAGCACTGGGCTATGTGGGTATTTTAGAGACCAAACAACAACTGGAGTGCAACATGTTTCCCCTATTAGCTTCAAATACAAATAAAATCAAAGAAAATTGTGAAAAATCAATTTTGTATCTTCAAAGTAAAATTACTGATGTTTTTTTCCAGCAGAGTCAGATAACCATAGAATCTTGACGCAAAAAACAAAACAAAACACCCCAATGTTCTATGACTATTTGAGGAAATAAAAATCACATCTTTCTATGAAGTGTGTGATGTGTGTCTATTATTGTGGTAGAAAGCTTGAACAAATGAAATGAAATTTGATTGTCTTCCTTTTGCTTGGAGTGCAAATCTCCAGATGTTGCTAGACTAGACTTTTCTGCAGCCATAGCTAGCATAACTGGTGGTGAGAGACAGTTTGAGCTGCAGATCAGCAACATCTAAAGGGCTACATGTTCTTTCATCTTGTCTTTAAATTAAGGGGGTGGGATTGTGGTCTGTGTGGGAGTTAAGAGATGCATTAGATTTTTAAATGTCACTGTGACCTTTAAACAAAAATCCTGTTATGAGCAATTCAGCTATATAGGTAGCAAGCCAATTCTCCCAGAATCTTGGCTTGATAGTATCTGAGCTTTTCTTGTTTGATCTTGGTCAGATGTCAATATTTGACTAACCTCTTGGCCATCATGCCAATTCTGATGCCCTTGCTTTTGCCTAATTTGCATATAAATAGAATTGCTGGTATCGTGTACAAGATCTGTGGGCCTATCTTCTAACTGTGCTAGAATAGCATACTTAGCTAAATCCCATGTGGGTGTTTTGTGGCTTTAAAAAAACATGCTTAGCATTCCTTTCAAACTGGACCCAGTACCCCAATTCCTGGTTCCATTTCATGTCTCTCTCTTTTAGATTCTACAGGTCTTTTTTGGTGGTGGGGGGAGGGGTAAGATAGCTTTGACTTGACCAATGATCAAATTTCCATGTATAATGGAATTTGTTCATTGGCTGAGTTGTTTCAGTTGGTGAAACCACAGAATATAAAAGCTACATATTGATCTTCATATTACAATTCATACATATCATTATAATGTATGGGGTCACTGTTCTGTCGCCACTGGGCCTATAGCTAGTTGACTTTAGATATAGGATGTGTACCCAGCGGGAAGCCAGGGGCCCTAGGAAAAGTTCTCAGAGGCTTCCTTTACAAAAGGAACCTTCAAATGGCTTAAAAGGTACAACAAAGTATTGTATTAATGAATCAAACAGGAATTGTAAAGCTTTCTTGGTAAAGTATCAGTTCTCTCAAACTTGTCCACAGGGAACAGGCACTATCTTCAATAACTTTCTTCAAAGGAAAATTCCCCTTTTTAACTTCTCCCAAGGCTAACTAAAATCCAACCCTCACTGGTGTGGGCTCCTCTGCCCGGCTGAACTGCTTCTCGAAACATTGAGAGGACCTACCAGAAAGGCAACGGATGTTCTTTAGAGTTGGCTGTCTTCCTGGAAACTCCCAAGGCTGTAGGAAGTAATCCCTGGAGTTCTTAGGAGACCCTTAAAGCTGTGGGAATGCTTCCCTGGCGTTCTTTCCCTGGAGCCCTTAAAGGTTGAAGCCTTTGTACAGGGGAAGTAAACACATCCTATACATTGGCTAACCTTGCTGTGACTGACTGGAAAAGGCTCCCTTCCCTCCAAAGCCTAGAAAGGGGGTGGAACCAGGGAACCCAATGATAATTGACTGGAAATGGCTCCCTTCCCTCCAAAGCCTAGAAAGGGGGTGGAACCAGGGAACCCAATGATAATTGACTGGAAATGGCTCCCTTCCCTCCAAAGCCTAGAAAGGGGGTGGAACCAGGGAACCCAATGATAATTGACAGGTGGCTTGCCCTATGAATGCAGCCAAAAGAAGCCACCTATCTGCAGAGTCCCTGAAACTTAGAACTATAAACAAACACTCAGTGCAAAGCACAAAATTGGAGCTCCTGGAACAGCTGTTCCAGAATAGTCACCATAAGTTAATAGACAACTGGAAGAAACATGCATGCACATTGTTCATTGGTGACAATGTCCTTATGTTAGTTAAAACAATTGTTGTTGGTCAATCTAAATTCAATTGACATGTATGGAAAGATTACTGATAAAGTGAACTGGGTCTTGGGAATCAGGTGGGTGAGCTTAGTAATGAAAATCTTATCTTAAAGTAATTGCAACGTATTATTTGGAAAATTCCCAGTTGCCTTGGAAATAGGGACTTAAATATAATGGTGTATTGTTCTTTAATGAGTATACAGTGCTCATGATTCGTCTAATAATTACGATCCTACATGATGTGAAGACTAGTAATTATGATCCTACACATTGTGAAGATGATCAGCCATGTGTGAGCAACTTGTTTGCCTTTGAAAGCTTGAGAGACCTTTTAATGCCTTTCATAAAACCTTATGTGAGCTCTTCTTGAACCCAGAAGCATACATCCAACTTCATCACAGCTAGATAGAACAATGAAACATCTGTAAAACCTGACAAATTCCCCATTGATTCAGTGAGTCAAATCTAGTTGGGACTAATGGTTAGATTTAGGCTAGAATGTTTTCCCCATCAGGAGTAAATATTTGGAATGTTGCTTTCCTACTATTGATCCCAGTGTTGTTTTTTTAGGGGGAAATATATTTTTATGATTTTTGTAAAGAATTCATGTATTTAAAAGTAAATTTTTAACAATTTCTTACCATTGAAGAATAAGACTAGATTTGAATGACAAATTGACTGCAACCAAAGCATTCCTTTGTTTATACACTGTGCAGATACACATTAATAGTATAGTAGGATACATAACCAAGATCACTTTAAAGTTCAACATAGCCTTTCCAAATAGCAGCTTTTGTGCTTACAGCGTATTTCTTTCAACAGCATCAGTACATAAGAGTAACATTTTCTGTAGGCTGCTGATGCTGGTGTCATTTGAGTTTCATATTGAGAACAGATCTGGAGTAAAATTGCATTTTGAAGGGAAGTACATTTTAGCTGGAGTCTGAGGTTTGCTAGCTTCAGGATAATTGAGTATGTACTTTTAGTACAATTGTGTCTAGATCTGGGGAACTAATGAAACTTCTTAGCCTTTTCCCAGTTTTTAAAACCTCCTTTGTATTTTGTAAGAGTTGTCTTCAGTGAAGGTTTCTGCTCCAATAAATAGGTAGTGTTGCTAGATCTGTGTCATTTAACCATTTTCGAGTGCCAGAGTGTATCTGTGTATTTGAGAGCACTCACTTCTCCAAATGCTTCAATGGCATAAAAGTGGCAGTGGTTTTTATGCCTTTCAAGAAAGCTTATGAGGGAGAAGTAATATGAAATATATATGACGGCTCATTTACTTCTATTCCTTTCTGGAAAGCTTGAACAAATGTTTCACCTTACGATAGCTTAAAAAATACCCTTAAGTCACCAAATCCTGTCTGATCTGGCAAGTTAAGCAGGGTCAACCCTGGTTAGTACTTGAATGGGAGATTATCAAGGAATATCAGATGCTGCAATGTGTATTTCAGAGGAAGGAACTGAGAAAACCTTCTGATAATTCCTTGTCTATGAAAACTCTATGAAATTCATGGTGTTGCCATAACTGATCAGGCAACCTGAAGGCACACAAAACATATAGAGTGAATACTTGTTTGCTACAGTTACTGGAAGCCAAATAATGTTGTTTTGGCATTAAATCTTGCCTTTGAGCTGCCAGTTGGCCATTTTCATTAAAAATGGAGGCTCAGTCTTGTCTCTTTCCCAAGCATTCAGCTTGTTAGGCCCTGGATGCCTACCTTATTGTTTAGGAAAAGACAGAGCTGGCTTCTTAATGTGTTTGCGCATTGTGGTGATTTGTTGAACAGTGGTGTGCTTCCTTTTAACTCTTCTTACAAAAAGTTAAAAGTGCTGTCCTCAAAAGGCGCTTCTGTCATGGTCAAGAAAGAGAATTAATGCTGTGAGAACTCCACCCCCCACTTGCCCCCAGGATAAATGAAGGGTC
Source organism: Anolis sagrei (assembly GCF_037176765.1). NCBI lineage: Eukaryota > Metazoa > Chordata > Lepidosauria > Squamata > Anolidae > Anolis > Anolis sagrei. Next base: position 154,265,192 of record NC_090023.1, read on the forward strand.
CTATGACTGTTGCCATTGTGGGTCTAATCTCTCCATGAAGCTATAAACAGACAGTGCTTTGTTGTTCCCACTTCCCCAACCCAAGTATACATATTAACAACTAGTAACAAGACAGCAATGTCTAACTTTTATGTGAATGTCTTTTTAAATGTGTTGGTTGCAAAACTATTGAGTCATCTTCTTCTGCTGGGTGGGAATGAACTTTTGAAAAAGTTGTTTGCACATAAAATCCTTATTTTGCTAAGTAGCAGATTAAAATTTAACTGTTTTGCCTGTTCTTCTTCTCTGCATGTGTTGTAAACAAATACTGAGATTGAAAACTTAGGGGTTTGTCTTGTCCTTTTGTCCAAGAGCAGCAGTTGTAGTTTCCCATTCTTTCCTGCATTGTTATTGAGTGAATCATTGACCAAATGCCAGATGTGAAGATTCATCAGTTTCTAAATCACATTTATATGCATGTGACTTTGATTAAATGTTCTCAGTTTAGCTCGATTCTCATCCTTGCAAACATTTTTTTTCTATTTTGCATAATAATTTTTGCTTTTAGACTGATAAAGTAGAGAGAATCATATCTCATCCGCATAAACATAATCCTTACTCTGCAAAGGCAAGCCAAATAAGAAGCAATTCCTTCAGCTTTAATGGGCCTAGAATCCCCAATCTTGCAAAGCCAATACTGCTGATATAGCTGTACTTATACTTTGCATACATATAGCCACTTAAAGGATATGATGACACTTGTAGGAAACCCTGGTTTGTAAAATGGATGGATGGGACTCAAGCCAATTTTAAACAGCATGATTTGCCTGGAAGTCTGTAGAAATACCAAGTAAAATTGGTTATTGTAAGATTTTAGGCTCACTGTCTGCAACGGGTTTAAATAATTGGGAATCTCCAATCTAAGGAGGAGAATGCCATCTAAATTTGTGAGATTTGTTCATTGACCATTATTGTCCTGTCCAGTGTGATATAGTGGTTTGAATGTTGAAGTATGACTCTGGAGATCAGGGCTCCAATTCCTGCTCAGCCATAGAAACCTACTATATGACCTTGGGCAAATCACTTTCTCAGTCTTAGAGGAAGGCAATAAACACCCCTTCTTAATATAAAAAAACAACATAATGATAGCCAGTAAAAGTATATGTGTATGTGTGTGTGTGGGGGGGGGGGGGGACTTGATGGCATACATCACCACTCTTTCTTTGTTGCTATTCATATTTTTTAAATTTTATGGATACGTATCAGCTACAGGGAGCCCCCAACCTAGCAGTTCAAAAATATGCAAATGTGAGTAGATCAATAGGTACCTCCTTGGTGGGAAGGTAAAGGCACTTCATGCAGTCATGCTGGCCACATGAACTTGTAGGCGTCTACCCCGGCTCTTGGTTTTAGAAATGGAGATTAGCACTATCCTCCAGAGCTGGACATGACTAGACTTAATGTCAAGGGGAAACTGTTACCTTTACTATCCTATGCAAATCAGGAGTGAAGAGTTATACTGCAAGGAGAAGTTCAGTATAGAACGGCATATAGAACAATGCAGTTTTTGGCTTTGAAACTGTGCTAAAAGGTGGAAAACCTGTCAAGGCACTAGCAATGCTTTGATTTAGTTGTGAAAGGGCACTCGTGTAGTTTCTTCTTAGGCCTTTGGCTTGTTTACAATTCTGTATATTTCTTCTGTTTTTTGGTGGCCTGTATTCTTTTTCATTCTGTGCCTGTCCATAGTTTTCTGAGAACAGGAGTTGTTGGATGATACTCTTCAGTCAGCTGGAGCATTACCTGGAGCTGTTTTTTTAAACGTTTTTGGACACAATTTGAAATTCTGGTTATCACCTATAAAGTCCTGTATGGCTTGAGTCCTGGCTAGCTAAAGATCCATTACTTCCTGTATAATACTGCTGAATTTTTTAAAAAGATGTTCATGAGAGCCCCTTCTCTCAATCTATCCAATTTCCTAGGCATATTTAGTATGAACAAGGAACAGTGCCTTCTTAATGGCTCCACTCTCACCTGGTAAAGGGGTTAGGATAGCTCCCTCCTTGATATCCTTCTAGCAGAAACTTCAAACTAACATTTAGAATTGACTGCCATGCAATTTACCTTATTTTTAAAACAGTATATTTTATTGATAACTTAGAACAGGGGTCCTCAAATTATGGCCCAGGAGCAGGATACGACCTTCCAAAATCATTTACCCGGCCCTCGCTCAGAGTCAACCTGTCTGAAACGACTTGAAAGAATACAACAACCCTATCTCATCAGCCAAAAGCAGGCCCACACTTCCCATTGAAATACTAATACGTTTATATTTGTTAAAATTGTTCTTCATTTTAATTATTGTATTGTTTTTAAGTGTTTATTTGAACTACAAATAAGATATGTTCAGTGTGCATAGGAATTCATTCATGTTTTTTTCAAATTATAATCCGGCCCTCCAACAGTTTGAGGGACTGTGACCTGGCCCTCTGTTTAAAAATTTCGAGGACCCCTGTCTTAGATTGTATTTTAATCTATGTTTGCTTTTATTTTTAAGCCATCTTGCAACCCAGAATTGAGTAAAAGTGGGAAATAAATGAATGCATCATCAACAACAACAATAGTGGGGAAAATATTCTCTTCAATGTTCTTGTAAGTTGACAGGCAGCCTAAAATTAATAGTATTCATCACATTCCCTTTCCATCCTTCTACAGCTATAACAGTTACTTCACATATGCCCAACAAATATGTACCCTGACTAAATTTTAAATCCTTCTTAAATTTGATTGACTATTACAATCTGCCAGAGTGATGAATTATTTTAGTTCTTGATTCAACAGATGACAGATAGCCCTTCAGAGTGATAGAAAATCTAATAGGAAGTAGGAGCTAAATTCACCCAACTTCCTAGTGCATTTGCTATTTTAAAGAAAAATGATTATTACTTTCCAGTGATGACAAAATTGTACAGGGAAAGAAGTGTGACAGCCTCGTTATAAGCTTGAAAAAGCTGTTTTTTTATTAGTCTTTTGGATGTGTCTGTTTCAGAAATTTCCATAAGAAGAAAATCACTGATGTTTAACTCAGTAGGGAGAGCTGAAACTTTACAACCAAGTCCTGGATCAGGACAAAAAATAAAATTTGCCATTCATCATGTCTACATTTTAAAGATATTACGACTTGCCTTTATGTGCTTTCCAGATGTCTGGTTGCTTTGTAGAACTAACCCAAGTGTACTTTTCATTTACTTTTAGGGTCTTCTTTAATTTTGCTGACTCAGATCACAGATTTCCAGAAAGGGTGAGAAAGAAACACAAATATCAAAGGAAAATATCATGGAGACTGCCCAATGAAAATGACTGTTGCTGATTTATTGACGGCCTTTGTGGGCTTTATAGATGGATATGAGTCAAAAATGTTGCTGTGTCTATAAGAACACCTCAAAATTGAGAACTTTATTCTCATTTTATACTTCTTAGCATTTGATGACTTTTCAGTGGATGATTTTGAAGAACAAAGGCATAATGAATCATTTGTAACTTTTATAACTAGATGGATCACCATGAATATAATGAGCGCCATACCTGACAAGCAATTAGCCTGTAATTGGATGCAATAATGGAAATGCTTATAACACTGTGGGTTGAGGTTGAGCAAGACAGTTGTTGCTGGAATATGACAACTGTTGAAAAAAGCCTCCCCCCTTACACAAGTGGATGTAACAATTAAGAAAATTTCTTTGATCAAAACTATGGCTCCTTTCAGATAATACTAATGACTAGGAGTTTTAGATGGAATACAATTAAAGTACTCTAAGAATGCCCAGAAGAGGCTTCATGTTTCAAGCCAGGACTCGATGGCTGTTGGTTGGACTTGCTTTACTGTTGAGCTTGTTGCTGATCATGTACCTTCTTGAATGTGCACCACAAACAGATAGCAATGGATCACTTCCTGGCGTTGTAGGGGAGAATTTTGGTAAGGAACATTACCAAGCTCTTCTGCAGGAACAAGAAGAACATTACCAAACCAGGGCTATGAGCCTCAAACGGCAAATCGCCCAGTTAAAGCAGGAGCTTCAAGAAATGAGCGATAAGTTGAAATTGTTACAGGAAAAGAAGAGCCCAAGAGTCAACAGCATGGGCTACCAAGGCACCAAAGAGCAAGCACCCAATGATCTCCTAGAATATCTGCATTCTCAAATAGACAAAGCTGAAGTAAGCATGGGGGCCAAACTGCCTAGTGAATACGGAGTCATTCCTTTTGAAAGCTTTACCTCCATGAAGGTGTTCCAGTTGGAGATGGGGCTTACCCGCCACCCAGAGGAGAAGCCTGTTAGGAAAGATAAGCGAGATGAGTTGGTGGAAGTAATCGAGGCTGGCCTTGAGGTAATCAATAATCCAGATGAAGAAGATGGTCAAGATGAAGAGGATGGGATTGGAGAAAGACAGCTATACACGGAAAATGATTTCATAGAAGGTATTTCATTAGATTGAAAAGTTTGTGTTAAGGTATTCTAAACAATACAGAATATTTAGAGGAATTGTGGATTGTGAGTTAACTTGCTTTACTTTTTAAAATGAAAGACAGGATTAAAAAAAAAACCCTCTCAAAACATTTTTAAACTCATTTAATAAACTAAATTATTTATTAAATAGCCATGAGTCCAGTTCTGACTATGGTGAAACAAAGGTTTAGAGATTCAACCATGGAATCACAAGAAGTCCCTCTGTATTTTGTCTATAATTTTTTCTTATATTTTTCTTTTGGATATGTGCCAAACCTGGCCAGACCACTGGGTTTATGAGCAAGCTACATGATAGCTGTATGATTGGGAAATCTCATTGAATTAATGGGGACTTCATTAATTGAATTCATTGAATTGATGGGGATAAATCGATGTAATTTATGTATATCAACACATATATAAATTCTATTGATTCAGTGGGTCTGTTCTATTTGGGGTTGTTAACTGGATGTAGGACTAAGACTGAATTAGCCACATTTTTAAATGTCCTACAAGAAACACTTGAGAGATCTTCTTTTTCTGGCTGCTATAATTATATTGCAGTTCTTATAATACAGGCAGCCCCCAAGATTTGTTCTTAAGTTGAATTTGTATGTAAGTCAGAACAGGTACATTTCTTAAGAGTAACTCCATCTCTCTCTCTCTCTCTCTCTCTCTCTCTCTCTCTATCTATCTTTGGATAGCATAGGAAAGGGTTAACACCCTTGTGGCGTTCTGTTTTGCTGCCTGTGCCTATGATAGGATTCCATCTCACTTTCTGTCCCTGTGATAATTGGATTTTGGAAAATTTGGCTTGTTGTGGAAACAAGGGTTGGTGATAAAACTTCAGTGGAGACACTTTTTCCTCCATGATAACTCTTTCAGGAGTTAATTTCCCTTCCTAGGTGTAGATTTCTCTCATTTTCTAGTGTCCCACCCCCGTTTTTAACTATGAGTTGTTTGTAAATCACATGTTTGTAACTCAGGGACTGCCTGTGTTTACTTTGCTTACTAATTCAAGAAAGCAAGCTGTCCAAAATTACTCATACAAAAAAGGTACATATACCTGACACTTGTGTATGAATTTTACACTATGCTCACACATTCAGAAAGTTAATAATAAATTAGATATTTTCTCCAGTTAATTTATCATGATCAATGTTTTCACAAAATACAGATATTCCGCTGCCTCTCTTTCTGTCCTCATTACATCAACTGATCACATATTTTTCAAAAGTACAGGTTGGCTTCTATACCGCAGTTGATTTACCAGCTATGGAGACCTCTACGGAGGGCCACATGAGTTAGTGTAGTTGATGGCAACCTTTTAACAATGATCTAGAATGCAATTTAATAACCCCACTTGAATTTTCCTGATACTTTACACTTGCATATTGAAATTATCATACAGTGTGATCCAAATATAAATAGAAAATTTGCCAAAGTATGAAAGAACCTGCTTGTATTGGATTCTACTGGATACTATGTGATCAATTTTTTGTGGCTTTTAAGAAGCTTGAAACTGTAACTTCATTTTACTGCTGGTTCTTAAGGTAGCAGAAGCGGCGTATTTTTCATTTTTTGATGGCATCTCACAGTATCTAAAATACAGCCATAAAAGATAGCAGTTATTAAAAATGCTCATGTCCAAGGTTGGCTTGAGATAGCCATTTTCAAGATGTCACATGATAGTGTTGAGTAGTACTTTTTTATCTGCTTCATCTTTCAATGTGTGAGTAGTTGAACAGTTTTGCAATAAACTGTCAAAATTAGAAATTGATTAATATTTCTACGCCTCTAAATTCCTCCCTCTATACGAAGCATTTTTGTATATTAAATGTAAAGTGTGTGTAGCATTTTGAATAATTACAAAACTCTTTGTAAATACTAAATGTGATTATTAATGAAGTTCATCAAAGAAGAATATTACCGGTGCAAAATAGACATATTTCTCTCATGACGAAGTGTCTTCATAGTTGGATTATAGTGTGGTTGAATTATTCTGCAACATTTACAGGAAAAGAGCTTTTGGCAATAAATCATTAGAAGATGTTAGTAGCTCACCACAGTAATGTAACTTTTGCATTATTTCCTTTTAGTAAGAGGAAGTAAAGTATTTTTAAATAGTTTTTTTGGCAGTTTTATAACTCTGAGGCAATAGTATTGGCTAAACCGGTTTGGCAATCCAACAGAATATTTTTGGTAAAAATTAAGCAACTGAAACAACTGGTGATTCAGTCTTCTTAATTTTTTGTTCCCATTGGTGTGTTCTGCCATTAGTACAATCAGTAGTATCGTAACAATTGTAGCCGAATGAGTGTTATCTCACAGGAACAAAAAGAGCAGGATTCCAGTCAAAAGTAAATTATTGTGGAACTTTCCCCCCCAAGTAAGCATTTGTTAATAGATATTGCTGTTTCTTTGTGAAACTATTTATTTTGTGCGAAAATTAATTTTGTCTACCCTTTAATACAATTGTTCATTTAAAACAAATCGCTGGAATCGGGTATTACAATCTGATATTAACTTTTTAGTTCACAAAACATATGAGAGTTCTGACCAATTTACGACTCCTCTCATCAGTTGATAACTCCTTTCATTATACAGTAAAACCTAGAAGTTATGGTATGCTTTGCCACTTTCTTTTACATCTCACACATCCTGCTTTTTTTACTGGATTAGTAAGAAAACAGAACTTTATTACTATCTCTGAAGCCACCACCAACCCTCCTCCCAAAGATCTGAAACATTATCATAACGATAATCCATCAGTAACAATTGAGGTATACTGCTAGTTTGGATTCACTCATATTTAGCATACCCACTATTCTATATTACCATGTTCCTAGTTGGATGCTTGCTATTACATAATGGCCAAAGGACTGTTAATTGGCTGCTTAGGATGCAAGGATGTCAGATATATAGGAGTCTCAAATTGTGATTTTATACTTTTTAAGTCAAGACTAACATGATCATTCTAGTACCAGTCCAAGATTGCAAGATCTGCAAGCATGTTAATCTTAGAAAAACAGAGCCGTACGCTTAAGGTCTTTTGGAAAATAGATGACTTTCTAGACTAAGCATTAAACGAGGTCAACATTCAGAAATATTTTTTGAAGGAGGAATCTGCAGTGGTATGAAGAATATAGAATGCAATTTCAATAATTCAGCGTTTTGCTTGAGGAATCACACACTTCTTCCTCACTAGCTATTTCTACAAACAGAGCCTACAGCTCTGCATTCTGTGGATTTAGCTTATGTAAGGAACATTCTTGGATGCTCCCCCCCCTTGCAAAGGAAGTAGTTGACTTTGCATATGAATCATCGCATTGGCTATTCAGGTCTCAGTGTTTATCAAGACGCAGGACTACCAACTTAGGTTTGGCCCTATCTAACTTTCTTAGAACCCTGCTATTGAAGAGTATCCCTTCATGCTTCATTGTGTCAAGACATAAGCCACAATGCAACATAACTCATTACACCATAAACCTCTTGCCCCACATAGACTTAACCTGCATACTAACTGGAATGAAGATCCTTGTGGTACATGTACTATCAGCAATGACTTTTGTGGTTTTTTGTTTGCAGCCTTTATAATCTTCTAGTCACTTTCTAGAATCTTAGCTACTACCTGTCATCAGTTATGACATATTATGCAGAAGGACAGAATGAGTATTCCATATTAAATCTAAACATGAAAAATAAATTAGAGCAAAACCACAGTTCTCAAGAGTTCTTAATATTTAGGTTTGAGCCTGTTCATAAAATTCTGATGTTTGAGCAGGTGTTTTGAGTTGATACTGGGAACGGATGTGGCACTATAAATCTTACATGGGAAAGAATTTGTCTGAAGTGGTGTATATTAAATAGTATTATTCAGATTAAATAGAAGGATTATTAAAATAGCACTGCTTGAATGAATTTTCTTAGTGTACAGCATCTGTTCTGAATGTACATTGTAGAGGAACATATAGTCTTTTTCCACTGCCTTCAAAGAGAAGATGTGCATTGAAGAATAATGTAGGAACACAAATTAGCCTGATCAGGAAATTATGTTCATTTCTCCATGTCTTTATTCTAAGAAACATCTGCTTTAACTGAGAGTAAGTGCCACTGGCATTTTTTTTTCATCTTGAAGAGCCACGGCCATGTTTTAATGAAGTTTTAAAATTGGATGAAATTGTTTATTTTTTAATTATACTTTCATTGGTAACTGAATATGTTTTGATGTTTCCTGCAAGCAATATTGATAGAAGAAATATCCTCATACTATTAGATTGACTGGTTTGAATTTCTCTGTAAAAGAAATGGATGAAAGGTTTTGAGATGAACCCAGTAGCAAAACGGAAGCACAGTGGGATCTTGGTATCTGCTAGGATTTGGTTCCAAGACCCCCATGGATACCAACATCTGTGAATGCTCAAGCTCCATTATATATACAGTAATGGCATAGTAATATTATGTCTCTTATATAAAGTAGCAAAATGAAGTCCCCCCTCCCACTCCCCAGTATAACCCATGGATTTGGAATACCAACAGTAATGCTAATCACTAATTAATAAATCATCAACAATTTGTTTTATGTAAAAGGAAGAGATAAAAATCTGGAGATTGTTTGGAAACATTGCTTAAAAATCCAAATACAACTCATTACTTGTGCATTTTCTGAAGTGGCATGTTAATCTTCTTTACAATAGAATTAAGTATCTGAGCCACACTTTGAAATGGTTAGTTGTTGCAAGACTTTTAGACATTTATGAGGACTGGTGGATAATAGTCCACATCTTATATACCATTTATATGAGTTTGAGTGTTTATGCCTATGTTCAGTCCCACTTTGCCTATGTTTGATCAAGGCCCATTAGCTTTTACAGACTATCATCCTGGGTAATATAGTCAGCCTTTGGTTTCCACGGGTTTTACATCCATGGATTCGCTAACCACAGCTTCAAAATATTCCAAAAAAGTGAAAAAACAAACCTTGATTTTGCTGCATGCAAAATCCCATCATTTTACAGATCCTCTGTCTCACTCAGGAACTCCTTTGTGTTGTTTGCCATTTTATATAAGGGATAACATTTTACTGTGCCACTATGTTAATGAGACTTGTGCATCCATGGATTTTAGTATATATAGAGACTCCTGGAAGCAAGCTACAGCAGATACCAAGGGCCTACTGTATGTATTGGATTGCAATCTTGTTTGTATAGAACGGAAAATGGCTACTTAAAAGTATATATAAACCAAGGATATATTCTGATGATATCCTCACCTCAATCTCAATATCCTAGAATGACAGTAGTGTAGGATGTAGAATAGTTTGCACTATGAGAACTTGAATACTGTCTACACTCCAACTAGCAGGGAGACTCCCAATTAACCCTCTTCTGTCAACTTTTTCAACTACTTCTAAAATGTCTCAGCTTCTCCTCCCACTTTCTTCTTCTTTTGTCCTCAGTTTACTTCAGTGTTTGCACACTGTGTTTAAAGGAAAAAAGTAGTTTGCACCCAGTTAACTTGGGGGCTTTTGGGGAGAATGAGGAGTGGACAAAAGTCTTTTCCTTTCCAGAAGACTCAAGCAAAAGCAAATTCTGCACCCTGCCTGTTATTCCTTATTAATCCCCTCTGCTATCTTGACAAAACTGTGATGCCTTTGGAGGAAAGAAATCTCTGTAGTTGCTACTACTAAAGTGAGCTGATCCACTCTCAGGATTTTTTTTTTTTGTCAAATTCTTCCTCTTCCCACTTCCCAGAAATAATCAGATAAATCATCCTCATATCATTACTACCCACAAATAGGAGCATTTTAAGAAGACCTTTTTTTCTATCTTGCACGAACAGTTCCCTGAAAATTGGCTTTCTACTGCCCTTCCAGTTAAGTAAAAGCTTCATCCAGAAGGCACCATTTGTGTATAATATTCTGCAAGAACAATAAGGTTCATTTAGATCTCTTGCAGTTGATTTACTCATGCATCCATCATGGGAAATAGTAGAGGGAGAATTACTTATCATTTGGAGTTGGTGGCTTCTGAGACTCACTTTAGGAAATGGTTTGCTACTGTTTTGTCTTATTCTAAAAGATTATATTGTTTGGAAGGAGCACAGATTTGTTGGCAATGAATGCCTAATCTATCTTCTTTTTAGTGGCTTCACGTTCTGAAGGCTTGAAGATTCAATTTGCAGCTTCCTAGGAATTAAATGATGCTGCTTCTGGCAAACTCATCGTCTTTTCCCCAGCTCTGTTGGATGAATTCTGTACTTCAGTTATATCTAAAGAGCGCTGGCATGTCCATGGCAAAATATAAGATTACTAGCTAAATAGTTTTATTTGGTAAAATAGATTATGCTGAAAATCTATCTGTTTATTTGAAACATTTATATTCCACCCTTCTCACCCCGAAGGGGACTCAGAGCAGAGCACAACATATATATGGCAAGCATTCTATGCCGGGACATAAAATAGCTATAACTCTACACAAACACTAATATCACTAAAACTTCCCAAAGTGTCTTATTTGACCAAGAGGCTACTTGGAATTTTACACTGTTCTGGCTTTACTTTGTGAAAGTCAGGAAACTGACTTTGCAATATTGATCTTCTTGAAAGGGATTAGTTGCAGCTTAACACAGTCGAGTCGAGTCATCTGCTGCTTAGTGTAGGACTTGACCTACTAAGCATCTTAATCTGTCAATAAAAATCTGCAATAGATACTGAAAGTATGTGCTTGACTTTCAGTTTAAATATTAGTTCCTATAGTGTATCTCAGCATAGTGGGAAGTACTGTAAGAAACTTGACTAACATTTGGGTGGTAACATAAAAAACGTCCTTTTTGGCTTGTATTCTTGCTATAGGAGTAGCTGGTGGGGCTGTGTGTTAGGGAGATTCGGGTCATAGTTCTGTTATAATGCATAGTAGCTTGCAGAGGTTTGATTGAGGTCTTTTCCCATCTTAGTATCTGAAATCCTTTTGGTGTGAATGGAAGATAATTCAGTCTGGTCCTTGTGAAGCATATTTCTGTCACTGATTTTTTATTCTTCCTTGTGTTGTTTTGAGAAGCTTTTAAAATAACATACCTGATTGAGCAGCACTCTGAATGATCCTCATCATGTATAAGCATTCCTGAGGATGTGGATTTTCTCAATGAATTTGAAATCTGTGACTGAATTAATTCCTCCTGTGAATTGTTCTTAAGGGTATTATCGCACTGAACGAGACAAAGGGACGCAATATGAATTGTTCTACAAGAAGGCCGATGATATGGAATACAGGCATGTCACATTATTTCGTCCATTTGGGCCCTTAATGAAAGTGAAGAGTGAAACTGTTGACATCTCCAGGTCAATCATAAATATAATTGTGCCTCTTGCTGGAAGAACAGAGGTATTTGCACAGTTTATGCAAAACTTCAGGTAAGTGCATCATAATCTAAACTCTATAAATCCAGTGTAGTCTTCTGGAAAATAAGACGAGTGCAGTTAAACTTTGCGGGAAAAATCTTATTCTCAATAGTGTTACAAAACACTGACATTTCCAACTATTTGTTTAAAGGTGGTTTTTCTCATTCAAGATGAAAGAAAATTAAGATTTGTCAGTCATATATATTTGGTTGCAAAACTTGACCAAAGATTTGTGTGATATCTGTTAATCTGAACTGTAATCTCTTCTTTTAAGGCACTAGTTTGAGCACTAATGTGATCTAAAGATCCAGTAATGGAAAACAGGAGAAAAGGAAAAGTGAGATGGAACTATTTGTCTTTCACTTCAAATAGACTGCACACTTGGAGCTCTGAAATTCTAGAGAGTAACACAATAATTTCATGATTAATTTAGTCAGATTGATTTCTAGGTAGCAAGAGGGGATCCATTTGTTAACATTACAAATTCATTGTGTTATGTTCTAATTTTACCTATTCCTTGCTAAGAGAGCTCTTGTTGGCCTATTGTAATGCTAGACACCTGGCACTCTTGTTTTTCTCCTTCAGAGAAGTGTGCATTAATCAGGACAAGCGGATTCATCTCACTGTAGTATATTTTGGACATGAAGGGCTTTCTGAAGTCAAGAGCATCTTAGAATCAGTTGCCAGGTGAGTTATGAAATTCTCTGCATATGACCTTATAAAAATCCCATTTATTGGTCAGTTTCTTGCTTTTGTCCCAGTATGTAGCTTAGTTTCGTGTTCATTCAACAAAAGGATTGTAGTAATTGGATAAGAGAAACATGCAAATCACTTAGAAATGAGAAAAAAGTTTATCCAATGTTACAATTGTTTCAATTTTAGTGAGCCAGTATCACAGGCCTTGTTTATTTTATTTTATTTTATGCGTTGTTTTTAGGCACTTTGTGTCATGCGTAATCCGCCCCGAGTCTCTTTGGGGGAGATGGAGGCGGGGTACAAAAATGAAGTTGTTGTTGTTGTTGTTGTTATCATTATTACTTTGTTGTTGTATTTAATATATATGCAAGTTTGACTTTTGCTGATTTGATTATTCATAGATTTAAATAAAATGTGTATTCTAGGAATTTCTAGATCCTTCAGTGCAGTTTTATGGACAATTTCCACTAGAAGGTGCGCCAGGACCTAGAAATTCCTAGGGGTTCTCACAGGTTTAAAAAAGTAGTGTTTTTTAATTTGTGCCTTTTCCCACATTCAAGGGAGTCTAATGCCCTAACCCCAGAAAATGTGTACGGTTGACTATATATCTTACATATATCCTACAAAAAAACCTGATGGCTGAAATTTTTTACAAAACTATACAAATTGATAAACACAACCTCTATAAAAAAAAACCTACAAACAAACAAACAAACAAACAAAAAGCAGTAGTAAAACAAAATCTCAATCTTGGAAGTAACACACACCAATTCAAGCATCAGCTACCACCAACAAGCCTCTCAAACAACTATATGGTAACCCAGTGGTAAAACAGTATTTCATAATAAGACTTCACTGACAAGGAAGATCCTTTCTCACATTGGATCTTGGGCAGTAGGATCAGCATAAGTCAATAGGCACCTATAAGGTTCAAACTCAACATTGATTTAATAGCTTATAGTCATAGTTACTAAATAGTAATATTTAATTTGAAGAGAGAATGGAAATCTCACTGCTATCTCGAGGCTAATTATTTTTACCTGAATAAGCAAGTCCAGAGCAATGACTTCATTAAACATGGCTTGGTCTGAAATTAGCCTAGTCAATCCATCCTAAACTAAAGTGTCACTACTAAGAAACTAGCATTATTTCAAGTAAAATCCAGTATAAAATGCAGCATCCCGAAATGTTTCATAAAAGCTGGTGGACTCAGGATGTGCTTGTGCTGTCTGTGTGCTCACATGTGTGTATTTTATTTTAATGTATGTTGTTTTATACACTGTTTTTTTTTTTTTTGTTTCTTTGCTTTTATGTCTTGTGGGCATTGTGTCCCATGTGTAAGCCACCCTGAGTCCCTTTGGGGAGATGGTGGTGAGATATAAAAATGTTGTTGTTATCTGGACTTGCTTATTCTCCCTAAGGGACAAAGGCAGAATATAAATACAATTTGTTGTTGTTGTTGTTGTTGTGTGTCCTGAACAGAAAAAATGCCTATCTTTTTGTTGTTACTTTCTCTTATTCCCCTTTCAGAGAGGCTAGCTTTCATAATTATACTCTGGTATCTTTGAATGAGGAATTCAATCGTGGTCGAGGACTAGACGTGGGTGCCAGAGCCTGGGAAAAAGGCGAGGTCTTGATGTTCTTCTGCGATGTTGATATTTATTTCAATGTTGAGTTCTTAAATAGCTGTCGTTTGAATGCTGAACCAGGTATGTTCATGCTAAGATGAATAAATGGGGTGGGGGGTTCTTGGTATCACTTATTCCTTTTCCATTCTATGCTTACCTGCTCTGCCCATGCTTTCATCTAAGACGGCTAAATAGTGCTGATGCTCTTCTGCCTTGGTTGTAAATGTCCTTCAAAAATTGGGCTGGCTACTCCTACAGCTGCAGGGGTAAATCTAGAATTAGTCCCAGTGAGAATAGTCCTAATCAGATTAGTGGGACTAAATTATGTCTTGACTAACAAAATCAAATCATTTGAATGGGTCTCCAGTAGATGAAACTAACATTGAATTTAGCATATAACTTTGGCTAGTTAATAAACTAACAACCTGCTCAGGAACAAAAACCTAAGCATGACAGATATGGAGTGTGAGACTCAAATATCTGTGGTTATAATCATGTGTGCTGAAAATGTATAATTCAATACGTTTAAAAACATTTCTCCAGTAATTTGCTCTTTGTGAACTCCAGTTTACCCTCCATGCCTCTGGAGTGGATATTTTTTTGGTACCAATTCTAACCCCAGTCCTCCTGCTATTGCATAAAAAAGTGATATTTGATCCAAAGCCTTAAGAGACAAGCCTGCCTCTTTTGCATTTCTTGTCAAATAGATTACTGACTTATAAAAAAGGAGATTTGCCACTGCCTGTATTTGCTGAATGATGTCCCACAATGAGTAACAAATCATTTCTGTCTTTATAGGTAAGAAAGTTTTCTATCCTGTGGTATTCAGCCTTTATAATCCTGCCATTGTCTATGCTAATCAAGATGTGCCACCTCCTGTGGAACAGCAGTTGGTAAGTGACAGGAGCTGAAAGAGGCTTAAAAACTTTTCTCTCTGCATTAACAGAGTTAGTTCAGTGTGGCACATGGGCAAAGGTGAAGCACTGCTAAACCCTAGCTGGCTGTCTCTTATGTCCTCATTGAATTGGCCCCAAGCATTTCAGGAGGAAGGGAGCACAATGAAGTGTCTATAAACAATATTTGCAGATGTCTGTCCATTCCAAAGCTTGACAGAATTTAGATTTCTTTTTATTAACATCATGTTATGTTCATCAAAAGTGAACGACTGTTAGCACTCCTACTGCAGTGAATGAAAGTGGTATTTTCTTTTTTCCCCCCTAAATAAAAAAATATTGAGAGCAATAGACCAGAACTTCTTAAACTTTTTTCACTTGCGATCCCTTTTCACTTGAGCATTTTTTATGTGACCTCGGGCTATCTATATAAATAAAAATGTAATGTTCATTTGTGGGATTAACATAACTCAAAAACCACTGGACAAATTGACACAAAGTTTAGACACTACACCCCTAACAGACCAATGAGTGACCAACATTCATGAACCCCTCCCAAAAAAACAGCAGAAAGGTCTTTAAAACCCAAGCTAAATGATAATACAGTGCATGCGTGAAAACGACAGATCCCAGCATCCCCAGCATCCTTTAGGAGAGGAGGATGATCCAAATGCACTGCTTCCAAGCTGCAAGCTTTCTTCTCCTTGGATTTCTTTGAGAGCGTCCTAATCTGTATATATTTCCTATTTCCTATTCCTGGACTGCAACTCTCAGCAATCCTCCAGATAGATAAGATATATATTTCAGTGGTTCTCAACCTGGGGTCCCCAGATGTTTTTGGCCAAGCTTCAAATAGTCCAACGAGAGGCAGCCAGGTTAATAACTGGGGTGGTATACAGGGAGCATATAACTCCCATGTTACGCCAGCTCCACTGGCTGCCAGTTTGTTACCGAGCACAATTCAAAGTGCTGGCTTTGGCCTATAAAGCCCTAAACGGCCCCGGCCCAAATTACCTGTCCAAACGCATCTCCCTCTATGTACCATCGCGGAGATTAAGATCCTCCGGGGAGGCCCTGCTTTCCGTCCTGCCATTGTCACAAGCGCGACTGGTGGGGACGAGAGACAGGGCCTTCCTGGTGATTGCTCCCCGGCTATGGAACTCCCTTCCTTTTGAGATCAGGTCGGCCCCCTCTCTCCTGTCCTTTAGAAGGATGGTAAAAACTTGGCTGTGGGACCAAGCTTTCGGGACAGGGCAATGAAGCGACAATGGGAAAGATGACAGGGCCAATTGGATTTGATGCGGATGGCTAGGACGGTTTTAAATTGTGCTATTTTAAATGGTGTATTTTAATATTTAGATAAATGTTTAAATGTTTATGTTTTGTATCCAAGCATTGAATGTTTGCCATGTATATGTTGTGCTCCGCTCTGAGTCCCCTTCGGGGCGAGAAGGGCGGAATATAAGTGTTTTAAATAAATAAATAAATAAATAATAAACAACTCCCAGAAATCCCAGCCAGTTTACCAGCTGTTAGGATTTCTGGGAGTTGAAGGCCAAAAACATCTGGGGACCCCAGGTTGAGAACCACTGGATTAGATAGAGATAAATAGTAGATAGATCAATCAGGAAGACTGCTGGGAGTTACAGTCCATGAATAGGTAGAGCAGGAAGAAAAGAGAGAAAGAAAAGGGGAGGGGAAGGATGTTTATTAGGCTTGGGCCTGAATCAGTTTGAATGAAAAAGATTTGTAGTAGTAAATTTTATTGATTAGCCTGTAGGCTATATCACAACACCAAACTAAACAAAAAGGCTTGATAAAACTTGATTTGTAGTTTTTGGTGGGCCGTTTTATATAATCTCCGAAAACACACCGGGGAGGAGGGAGCTGAAAAACCCAGCAAAATGGATTAAGGGAAGTCAATTTTATTGGCTACTGGAGAGGAGAAAGTTACGTCTGCAATATACCTGAGGCAGGGGCTGCTGTAGGGCTCCTGGGAGAAGATGGGATTATTGCAGCATCTTTTTCTCCTTCCCCCGGCTGCAGCAGCATTCTCCATTTCTTTTTGGAAAGTTTCCTAGGCTCCTTCTTCAGAGAGGGCCTGCTGGGGAGTTGCTTTCCCAGCAGCACTTGCATGGGGCAGGCATTGAAATGCGTCTGGGTTCCTCTTGGAGCATGATAGGAGTTGAAGTTCTATTCTCTCTCTCTGTCTCGGTCTCTGTCTCTGTCTCTCTGTGTGTGTTTCATGGTTGTGTCCATTCTTTGATTGGCTGAGAATGGACACAACCAGCAACTACAATTCCCAGAACCCTCTCTTGTGGGTTGTCTTATTTTTAAATAAATGTTATGGTTAAAACTTACAATAATTCTAAAACATCAGTAGATTGGTGAATTGTTTTGAAATTTGGCAAGCCTGGAGTTGTAAATGGAATCTAAACCTGAGGTAGGTTTTATGCAGATAGGCCTTAAAATGACAGAAGATTGAGTCTTCAAAGTTTCCCATTGTAGCCAATGGGACAATTTTTGCCGAATTGAAAGGCGAACTCCTCCCCTTTCAAGTAACTTCCCGATAAACAGAATGAGGGGTCAGCCAAGAATAGACTCCAAAATGGGATACCTTTTGGCCAAGTTGCACACCCGTAATGTTTATGCTTTATTTGGATTGGTAGACAACCCAACGTGTGTGGATTTTTTGAAAACTGAAAATACATTCAGGGCACATTGTGATATGATTTTAATAACTATGCTTTAAGAAGGAGATTGGGAATCCTCTGCATATGGTTGCCATTTTCACCAACAGTCCTATGTGGGTTGCTATCTTTAGGTTTCTACTTTATATTATGAGCTTGGAGCTTTGAGGAAAGGAAATTTCAATCTGAAACAAAATGAGGAGGGAGTGAGATGAGTGAGGAACTCCCTGAAGTCAGATTCATATCAGGTCCTGCTTTGTTTCTGCTCCGTAAAAAAATTCTGAAGACTAAAATGCCCGTATTGTTTCATTATAGGTACACAAAAAGGATTCTGGTTTTTGGCGGGATTTTGGCTTTGGGATGACTTGCCAGTATCGAACAGATTTCTTGGCTATTGGTAAGATCCCTGATTCTGCTTGTGATTATGTCAAATGACCTCCACTTTATTGCTTACATGACTTGGAGTGTTTTTGCATCTTAATGGGCTTTTGGCTCAAGTACAAAAGTGACATTAGCATTTCTTAGAGAGGTCATTCATTTCAGGAAGCTATTTAAGCAATTTATATTGTTTCTAATTTCCTGCTTGTAATACAAAGTGTAATCAAATTCTGTTTCTTTACAGTTTATGGATTTTTGTGGCGATGTATTCATGCATTCTGAGATTTTTGCCACTTCATTTTAAAGTGGCAAAAGGTAGTACTTTCAGTCCCTGAGTTACAAACAACTGACTTACAAATTATTCATAGTTAAGAACAGGTGTGGAACAACAAGAAGTGAGAGAAATCTACCACTAGGAAGGGAAATTCACGCATGGAAAAGTTATCATAGGGAAAAGGCGTCTCTGCTGAAGCTTTATTACCAATCCTTGTTTCCACAACAAGCCAATTTTTTCAAAATCCAATTATCACAGGGACAGAAAGTGAGGCGAAATCTTCTGAACGGGCACAGACAGCAAAACAAACACTGCAGAGGTGTTAACCCTTCCTTATGTTATCCAAAGCTATCTATCTATTTAAATATGGCTGAAGTTACACTTGAAAATGTATTTGTTCCGACTTACACACAAATTCAACTGAAAAACAAACCAACAGAACCTGTCTTGTTCATAACTTGGGGACTGCCTGTATAAGGTTCTGGAACAATTTTGTTTTATGTGTACATATTAGCACCACCTTGTGGTTCAATTGAGTTTTAATATATTGGATTAAATATTTTAAAATCTATTGTCTTGCAGTGAGGCATTTTCTTCCCTTTCCATTTGAAAAAGTCAATCAAAATAAATCTATACATCGTTGTTTGGTGCCTGCTGCTTGCTTGTGGCTTCTTTGTTCCTCGCTCAACTGTAGGTTCATTGCTCCCCTATGAACTGAAGAAGTGGAGCATTTGCTAGGGAAGTCATAACCAGAGGAGGCAAATGAAGTAATTTAAGTGAGAAGAAGGGGGAGATAGGGCTAATTCCAATCATAAATTAAATGGAAAAAGAGTGGTATATTTCTGCTTTGGAATGTATGGTTTTTCACCATCCCATTATTTGTTGTTATCTTGATTTCAGTTGTTTTTCTCTTTTAAATAAGTGTATGAAGTCATAATTTTTAATGATAATGCTCTGAAAAAAGTTAGTCTTTAACTCAAGACTTTAACTAAAGAACATTTTGTTGCCAAAATACAGTGGCTAGGTTTCTTTTTTCTCCTAGTTTTTTTTTCTTCCTTTAACTGCAGAGGAGGACATGCACGCACATTGAAGTACATTGTTTTTTGGAGACTGGGCAAGAATCCAATACCTGCCTACTTATACAGTTCAAAGGAAAACCTGCTATTAGTATATGTGTCCACTTTCCAGGAATGGCACAAATGCGGGTTTTATTTCTGTCTCAAAAGTAGGATTTAGTTGTTCCAAGTGAAATAGTTATGCATCAAAGTGGGACATAGGCAACCTAAGTCCTGCGTTCTGAGTTTCTCAAGCCCATTTTTGCTACTACAATGCTCCTCTCTGCAATTTCTTAATCCTACCCTCCCCCACCAAAAAAACTAGTTATATCCCGAAAAGACTTTTTTTTTTGAAAACTGGATGTGAATAAACTCCAGTTCACTTCCTATTTTCAAATGGATCATGAAAGCATGGCAGCACCATCAAAAGTGACAGTGCATTTGAAAAGAAAACAAACTGCTGAGATCCTTTGGGGGTAGGTATTGAGTACTCCCCTCAACTCTGGCATTGTTATGTTCCTGATTGATGCCTTTCAGCTGCAGTTTTCTTCGTGAATAATTTGCTTTTGTTGTTAAGATCTACTGTGAATTAATTTTTTGTACCAAATTTTTGTAGAGATTACAAAATTGTTAGCTGGCTACCTCTGAATGCTATTTTCAAATTCAAAGAGAGATCTTTATCTGTATAGAAAAGGCTAAATAATATAAGGAAGATGATGGAATTTACTCTCTGAATGTTCATGGCAAAGTCTGGTCATTTAAAGATTTTCACAGCTGAGGATAACAACTGAATAATCCAACTAAAATATAATATGTGATCTTCGAGACCGCATCTCTTTTTATGAACCAGCGCAGGCTTTGAGATCAGCAGGGGAGGCCCTTCCCTCTGTTCCACCACCGTCTCAAGCATGGTTGGTGGGGACGAGAGAGAGGGCCTTCTCTGTAGTGCCTCCCTGGCTTTGGGATACCCTCCCAAAAGAGATTAGGTTAGCCCGCACCTTGACTCCTTCTGATCCAGCCTAAAAACATGGATTTTTTAAGCAGACTTTTGGCCTCAAGTAGGCTGAAATTTGAGGTTGATACTTTGGCACTTTAATTGTGATTTGAAGACAGTGAGTTTTAACTACAGATGGACTGCGTTTTAAACTGTTTTATTTTATTTTATGTATTAATAGTGGTGGGTTTTATAACTGTTATGTGATATTGTTTTATGCGCATGTACCATTTATGTTATATGTAGTATATAACATATATAACAGTCCCTTTTGGGAGCTGGTGGCAGGATATAAATAAAGATGATGATGATTTGTTATTGAAGAGTTTGCACTTCTCTTAGTTTAAATGAATTCATAATGTTTGATGATTAAAAAAAACATACTTCTCTATTTTTCTCCTTTCTGTGTAACTGTTTTATTTTCAATGTATTGTCGAAGGCTTTCATGGCCAGAATCACTGGATTGTTGTAGGTTTTTTCAGGCTATATGGCCATACCTCTAGAACAGGGGTCTTCAAACTAAGGCCCGGGGCCAGATGCGGCCCTCCAAGGTCATTTACACGGCCCTCAATCAGGGTCAACCTAAGTCTGAAACGACTTGAAAGCACACAACAACAATCCTATCTCATCAGCCAAAAGTAGGCCCACACTTCCCACTGAAATACTAATAAGTTTATATTTGTTTAAATTGTTCTTCAGTTTAATTATTATATTGCATTTAAGTGTTTTTTGCACTACAAAAAACAGTGTGCAGTGTGCATAGGAATTCATTCATGTGTTTTTCAAATTATAATCCGGCCCTCCAACAGTTTGAGGGACTGTGACCTGGCCCTCTGTTTAAAAAGTTTGTGGACCCCTGCTCTAGAACATGGTCATATAGCCCAAAAAACCCTACAACAACCCACTGTTTTTTTTTCTTTCTCAAATACCTAGAATTATGAAAGTGCTGTTGGTGACATGTTGCTTGACTCTTCCCCACTATGACATTTGGTCAAAATTCATCTGCTTCATAAGTATAGTTTTTAACAATTCTCTTCACTGTTTCTCACAGGTGGTTTTGACTTGGAAGTCAAAGGTTGGGGCGGAGAGGACGTTCACCTTTATCGAAAATACCTGCATGGTGACCTGATTGTGGTCAGGACCCCGGTGCCGGGCCTCTTTCACCTCTGGCATGAGAAGCACTGTGCGGATGAATTGACTCCAGAGCAATATCGCATGTGTATTCAGTCTAAAGCCATGAATGAGGCATCTCACTCTCACCTGGGGATGTTGGTATTCAGGGAGGAGATAGAGGCCCATCTGCGTAAGCAGGCGTACAGGACTAACAGTGAAGCAATAGGCTAAAACAGTTCTCAGTGCAATCCACAAACTCTAGAGTTGCTACGAACCAGCATCATTCTGAAGCCTTAATTAACTCAGCTTAAAAAAATGCAGTGCCTCTCTCTTGATGAAGATGAGCTCCAAGATCTTTATCTCAGCTGGTATTGACACATTTCATCGAAGCAGACTCTTTTGTGGAAGGAAATATTTCTCTTTGCATTTCCACATGCAGTTGTTCAAGAGGAAATTAACCAAGGGCAGAATGTGATCATTTTTCCACATCTAGATTTTTCTTTTTAACTTTTTTTTCTTCTTAGATCTGCATTACATCTGGGTAGGAAACTATTTCACTACTTGTGATTATTCTGTATTATTCATTTCACCGTCATCCTTAGAAAGAGGCACTGTATCGATGTATTCGTTTGACGGGGAAAAAGACACCGAGACAAGACCATATGCAAAAACATGATACGTTGTGCAGCTAGAATCACTGAATTCGCCTTATTATTCATCAGGTACATGAATCAGTTTTCAAATATATCTATATATTTAAAGTTTTTTTAAAAAAAGAGGCCATTGAACAGTTGACTGTAATATTTAGATTGTAAATGAGCTTGTATGCTATTTGCTTATCCTAGCTGCTGGCCAAATGATGTTTGCATGTTTCAGGATGTAGAAAGAGAATCTGTCTGAACACATAGCAGTTCACTTCACTGCCTCATTATTACACTTCTGATGTCATTTGTTCTTCAGGTGAATGTTGAAGTCTCATCACATAAGTGAATGGACTGAAAACTGGAGAAATTGCATTGAAAGATTAGACAACAATTGATGGCTAACTATGCTAACCTGGATCCATTTCTCCTTTTTATTTTACTTCTTTCAGTGGGCACAAGAATGGATCCTGCTCAAGCTCTGTTGAAATGAAAAAAGGTTTTTTAGTAACTAATGTGGTTTGCAGAGGAGACACTAAGAGCCCATTAAATTCAGGGTCAGTTAAATTATCCCATTTTTTAGTTCTGAACAACTGTGTACTTTTTGCATATCGTTCTGGACACTGGTCCCTTTTTTAAACATGTAGTTTGCCTTTCTATAACATTGTGGAGAGCAATTAAGTCGTCAGAAGTGGAGAGAATGTAATGCAAGTTGGCTTGCTGTTGTCTTATCTTTATAATTAAATTGAATACTCTTGTGTTTTATTATTTGGCTTGTCTCTTATTTTTGAAGCCTTGAAACAGATGTGCCTCAATCTATTTTAGAGGGAAACAGTACCTTATAATGTGTTGTCGAAAGCTTTCATGGCCAAAATTGCTGGGTTGCTGTGAGTTTTCTGGGTTGTATGACCATGTTCCAGAAGCATTCTCTCCTGACGTTTCACCCACATCTATGGCAGGCATCCTCAGAGGTTGAGGGGCCTAATTCTGAGGTTAGTTTGCAAAGCCCTTGATTTTGAAGTCATTCATCTCATTGCGAAGAAATATTACAACCACCATGTAATAACTGGGTTGCTGTGAGTTTTCCAGGCTGTATGGCCATGTTCCAGAAGCATTCTCTCCTGTCCACATCTATGGCAGGCATCCTCAGAGGTTGAGGTGTCTGTTGGAAACTAGGTAAGTGAGATTTATATATATCTGGAAAGTCCAGGGTAGGAGAAAGAACTTTTGTCTGCTTGAGGCAAGCAAGAATGGAGGAAACAACGAAAATGAACAAAATCTGGGTATTAGTATTTTAAAAACCTCTAAAATCAGGATAGTAATTAAAGAGCAACACTCAAAAAAGGGGGAATTCCAGACAGAAAATAATCAAGGCCAGCTAACACCTCCCAACAAAGGATTTTCCTCAGGCAGGAAACAGGCTTTGAAGCTGAAAGGCTCTTCAGTGCTAATCAAGATGGCCATTTGCAACATTCACACTTGCCTCAAGCAGACAAGAGTTCTTTCTCCCACCCTGGACATTCCACAGATATATAAACCTCACTGTCTCTGAGCATGGCTGCTATAGATGTGGGCAAAACATCAGGACAGAATTCTTTTGAACATGGTCATACAGCCTGGAAAACTCACAGCAACCCAGTATCTTATAATACCATGATGGTAGTGTGACTGTAAAATCCTATGCTGGATATGCGTGGAAGACCAATGCTTTACAGTTACAAGATCATTCCAACATTTCAGTGTTTGTACTTGTGTGAAAAATAATCCTGACAGTGCAGGTTTGTCAACACAAATCATATAAACTCCAAGCCTTTAAATAACCCATGCAGACTAAATTATGCATCACACAGCCCTATATTTTTCTCTCTACCCTGACTCCTACAAAAGCTATCAAATAGAGAGGGAGAGGTGGAAAATAGGACAACCAGCTCTATTTAACTCTCTCTCCAAATTGTTTCCTTCCTGACCATCGCACTTTTCTTTGCAAGAGCTAGAGCTCTTTCCTTATTCTTCTGACATCTCATTTAGCATATAGGCATTGACAGTCAAGCGTTTGTTAGTCTTGGGAGCTGTTTCAACTACAGAGTTGAGTAAATGCTTCAATAATGTTTATTTAGTAAAGGAATTGAAGCCTTACACATTTGAAGCTCCTCCTTTGGAAGCTTTTAAACAGGCTGGATGGCCATCTATAGTGGGTTCTTTGATTGACCTTTCCTACATGGCAGCGGGTTGGACTAGATGGTCCATGTGGTCTCTTCCAAATCTATGATTGTGTGTGTGTGTATGTATACGTGTGTATATGTGTGTGTGTGTGTGTGTGTGTATAGATATATACATACATACATACATATATATATATATATATATATATACACACACACATACACACACACACACACACACACACACACACACAGCAAAAACACAAGATGCAAAACTGGCTTTCATCTAATCCTGGCTAACCAGATAGTTTCAAGAAGCCAACCAGCAAAGTGTGACATCAGATGTCCCTCCCTCCATTATTATGTCATCATCCAACTAGTATTCAGACAAGCCATCTTAACACATGGAGAGTCTCAGAAGATAGGACCAGGTCTAATGGCTTTATGTTACATGAGGGATGATTTAAATTGAATCTTATTTGGCAGAGTAACCAATTTGTCTAGCATGGTGCTGGAATCTCCTTTTTGGATGCCTTAAAAAGGAACTGGACAACAACCTAGCTGGAAATCCTTCGTTCAGAAGGAATAGGACTTGATGGCACTTAGTGTTCATTCCAGTTCTGTGATTCTGTGAGTATCGTAACTACGGGCAGTCCTCAAGTTACAAACAAAATAGGTTCTGTAGGTTTGTTCTTAAGTTAAATTTGTTTGGAAGTCATAATAGGTGCATTTTTTCAGTGTACCCTCAGCCAAATATGTATATATACTTAGATAGCATAGTGAACAGTTAACCCCCTCTGCGGTGTTTGTTTTTTTTTGTCTGTGCCCCTGTTCAGAAGATTTCTCTTCACTTTCTGTCCCTGTGATAGTTGGATTTTGAAAAAAAAAAAGGCTTGTTGTGGAAACAAGGATTGGTGATAAAGGTTCAAGAGTGAATTTCCCTTCCAAGGTATAGATTTCTATCACTTTCTGTTGTCTCACCCCTGTTCTTAACTGTGAGTCTTATATAAGTCTATTGTTTGTAACCTGGGGACTGCCTGTAAATATTTTGGACAATAGTCAGGGTTTTTTGTTTGGTTTTTTTTGGACAGGGCTATCCTTTGTCAAAAAGGACATGATAACTGTTCAGCTTTCTTCTAGACTCTTTCCAATCTAGCCTCAGGAGATCATAGGTTGGATGAATTGTGATGGAATGGTATGATTTTCAGCTTTTAGCCTCCATCCATTTCTATGCAGTTGGCCAGAAAATCAGCCGAAGAGATGTTTTTGGTAGGAATAAAATGGGGCAGGTTGATAATGATGGGGAAGGGATAAGCAGAGCATTGCTTTACCTACTCTCACAGTTTGGTTTATACATTTCTAAGAGGTGAAATTATGTATGTGGAATTTCTGTTTCTGCATTTGGACAGCAATTGCTCCTAGCAACAAATCCATAAGCTAATTTTATTGTGAGAAGAAGTGTTGAATGTTTCAGGTTCATCAAGTACCTTCTTTGCTAAAAGAACAAATCACTTAATCTTGCTTTTTTTCTTACAGAACTCTTTAGCTTCTAATAAAGAATGTATTATTATTATCCAAGACTAGGACTCTGAGCAATGGGTTGAAATGATAGGAAATGAGATTACACCTGAACATTAGGAAGCCCATGAGAACCGTTCAGCAGTGGAACTCTGACTCAAAGTGTAGTAGAGGCTTCTTCTTTGGAGCCTTTTAAACAGAGGTTGGACCTATCGGGGATGCTTTAATTGTGTTTTTCCTGCATGGAAGGGGGTTGGACTAGATGGCCCATGTGGTCTCTTCCAACACTACTATTCTAGATTCTATCTATGATATGCACCTATGTTATATACATTCAGGATATTTTTTAAAAAACCATATTCTGTTCATTGCATGCTTTTGACAAAAAAAAACTACGAAGAATGACAATACTGACATTTTAAAAATTAAGTAACAGTGGAATCTGGTGTATTGTTTTTAATTGTCACATAGTGTGACTAAAGAAGCATAGTGGATTAAATAGAAAGCTAAAACCATCCTTACTGGCCAAACACCAAACCTTTTTCTTAACTGACTGAATTCCATTATTTGATGTCTTCACGAACTGTGACATTATATGTTCTCAATGATGGACATTGAAATAATATCCAGATAAAATTTTCAATATGGTTTTTGAAACGATTGATTGCCATCAAAAGAGCTTATATTATACTAGCTGTCACCTGCCACGCTTTGCTGTGGCCTACATGGGGGTTCTGTGTGGGAGGTTTGGCCCAATTCTATCGTTGGTGGGGTTCAGAATGTTCTTTGATTGGAGGTGAACTATAAATCCCAGAAACTACAACTCCCAATTGTCAAGATTCTATTTTCCCCAAACTCCACCAGTGTTCACATTTGGGCATATTGAGTATTCATGTAGTGTTTGGTCCAGATCCATTATTGTTTGAGTCCACAGTGAGATGTAGATGAACTACAACTCCAAAACCAAAGGACACTGCCCTCCAAACCCTTCCAGTATTTTCTGTTGGTCATGGGAGAATGGTGCCAAGTTTGGTCCAATTCCATCATTGGTGGGATTCAGAATGCTCTTTAATTGTAGGTGAACTATAAATCCCAGCAACTACAACTTCCAAATGACAAAATCAATTTTTTTGAGTGAAAGACATACATTGGGTTGTTAGGTGTCTTGTGTCCAAATTTGGTGTCAATTCATCCAGTGGTTTTTGAGTTCTATTAATCCCACAAACAAACATTAAAATTTTATTTATATAGATTCTAGGAGAGCTATATTCCTTATTGTGGAGAATTGAGCCTTAGCCATTATTTATGCTATCAGCTATCTGTCAGCAATCTGCATTCATAAGACATAAGATCCATAATGCATGACTTTGTCTAATCTAGGCTGTGTTTGTTGGTTTCCACAGCAGGGGTTTTGGGGTTCCACAGCAGGACACATGATGTGATTTGATAATAACTTATGAAAGAGATTGAGATTCATAAGTGAATTGAATTTCCTTTAACAAATGGAACTCAAGAGTAAATGCTCTTGAAATATCTTCGGCTAGAGAAGAACAGTCTTATTCATTCTGTCTTCTGTTGTGGGATTAATTATGGCTCTTATGTGTAGGCGTCTTGGCCTATCTTTCCTCATTGAGAAAAAAAAGAACAAGTAACTATTTGTTCATAGCTAATTAAAAGTGAAATACACAGCACGCAAGTATCAATGTAGATTTTTGTGCTTGTTCATCAACGAACATTCATGGTTTAATGTCCTTCCCATTTTGTTCCAACTGTGTTGCATCTACTCAGCCTGGATGGTTTGTTCTGATGTGTTTGGTATCGATCTACTGTATTTGTCTTTTTGGCAGGGTGTGTGCAGGATCTTGCTCCAGCACCACTTTACCAATGAGTTGATTTTTTTTAATTATCAGCTTTCTCCACTGTCTAGCCATAGAGAGAAATTGGAAATACAGTACAATGGCATAGACTTTGGTAGGTCCTCTACGGTGAATGTATGGCAACTTTCAGCAGAAAAACATCACCCGAATCTCCTGGAGGATCTAGAAAATTCCTAAAGAGAATGTATTCTGTTGTGAAACTACACGTGATAGTCCTACAGGTACAAGGGTCTTACTTTATTGGATATTTACTTTCAAGTTGTCAAGTATCTTTAATCCTCTTTTGCTGTTCTACAGCTTCTCTACTTTGTATGACAGTTTTGAAGAGCAATAGATCCAGAAATATCTCATCTTCAACATAGGCACCTGCATGCCATTAGGAATAACTCCAATATGTTGTGTATCTCTATAACATACTACCTGACATGTCCATGAGTTTCCTACATGGCAGTCTGGCACAGTATGTAACCCATTACTTCTCTACTGTTTCTTCCCTTAGTATGGAATGTTGGGATCCAAACAGAAAAGGGGTTGCTAAGGCAATCCATAAACAGAGCAGACAAAGGTGTTAGAAACTGTCTTCTAGTGTAACCTTGTGATGGGAAGGAACAGTTGAGATTGTTGCCTTTTGGCTACTTTCTTCTTCTTCTGAAACTGCTCCACATCACTGAAAAGGGCAAATCTGCAGGTTCCATTTCCTTTGTTATGTATTGCTGAAGCAAAAGGAATCCCTACATCTACAAAAGGAACATCAGATTATAGTTAATTTTCTAATTCTTAACTTGATGCTGCTACCCTCAGTCTACAGCATATGTTCACCTCCTGTTGGTGATGCTGAATGGTTTTCAGTTGGGAAACGTCATGCAAAAATCAGTTTGCAAAAAACTGTTCAGCTCTGCTGGAAGGTAAGTTTTTGTTCCTGGTGATTCCTCTGGCAAAGTTTTGATTGTCACTGGAAGGGTACCAATAACAAGGGATTCACATAATGTTGAAGATGAATGTTAACTACTCTACACTTACTGATTGGCTGAGACAATAGGGATTTCTTCTACTCATAAACGATCCCTCATGGCCGAGTATGATTGCCTTCCAAGTGTCGGGTCTTGGCGGTGGATATGTAGGTGACTGTAGAGACCTATCCTTGATCTTTTGCAGTAAGGATACTGATTTCTGGATGGAAGACAGTACTGACAAGTGTTGGCTTAATGTGCTTTCCTCTTGAAAGGTTTCTCCATTTCGCCCTCCATTTGTGCCCCTTCTTCTGGTGTGTTCAGATACTGCCAACTTCAGTCTCATGACCATCTTGCTCACATCTGAGTAGTGTCCTGGTGTTTGTGCTCAGTGCTGTACTATAAATCTTTCTCAATCTGTTTGTTAGCCTGACAAGATGTAAGAATCAAAAAAGTGCAGAACACATTAAGGGATACTGGTCATCCACAAAAGGCTACTGGTACACCACAAACCTATCACATCAAATATGAGCATAAACCTACTCCTTACATTTAATATGTTTTAGTAGATTTTTTTGGTATTTTTATGTTTCTATTTGTTGTTGTCTATTAAGTTTATTAGGTTGTGTTATATTGTCAAATGTACTTGTCAATTATTTCTATATAATTGTCTGTATGGTTTATTTCCGGCAATTGAATATTTGCCTTACATGTTGGAAGCCACCCTGAGTCCCTTTGGGGAGACAGGGCAGTATACAAATAAAGTGTATTATTTATTATTATTATTACTCATAATTGGGTAGAAAAATCACCACTGGAAAAATATTTCTATCAAACTAGATCTTTTGACTGAAAAAGAGAGCAGCTAGAATTTTGTTAGTGACATACAGGCATGTAAATATAGCTCGTATATACATGTCTGTTTTAGGATAGGTCAGAAGGTACTATTCTGAAGCCCTTTGAACACCATCTAAAATCTTCCCCCAGAATCTTCCAGTTTTTAGAAGTGGCTGCTGTCATTAAACAGTCAGGAAGGGGAAAAGAGTGAAGCAATTCTAACAGTGAAGGTGTGACTGGTCCAGGCTTTGGGTTGGGAGACTTAAGAAGGATTTACATGAATGAAGGGATCAAATATTTTAAGTAGAGGGCCAGTTCATGGTCCACCAGACCACCAGATGGGACAGGACTATAGTTTAAAAAAAAACTTGAACACATTCTTATGCACACTGCAATAACTTATTTGTAGTACAAAAAAAATCCATAAATAAAAGAACAATGATACAATATTTAAAAAGAACAATTCAGCATTTTAATGGGAAGTATAGGTATGCTTTTGGCTGAAGAGGAGGTCAAGTTAATTAGGATTGTTGTTGTTGTTATATGCCTTCAAGCCATTTCAGATTTAGAACGACCCCAAGGGTAAAGTTTAGGGCAGGAACTGGGTAAATGACCTTGGAGGGCTGCATCTGGCCCGCGGGCCTTAGCTTTGGCCTCCCTGCTCTAATGGGTGAGTGCACCACATTTTTCCATCACTGGCATGGTCTGGCCTGTCTTCTTCCCACTAGTACTGGTCCTGGCCAGGGCTTAGAGGCTGCAGAGTCTGAGCACACAAAGCCAAACAAAAAGGGCATTATATCCTACCTGGTGAATGTAGGATCTCAATCATTGTGTGCTTAAGGCTGCATGCATACTATCTCATTCATCGTATAATTCTGTATAGTAAGTCAACATCATCCCCCCCCCCTTCCCAATTGATGGTGGCTATCGCTTGAAGGCGTGTCTCGGTATTTAAAAGATTAGCTGTCCCCTGCCATGCGTTGCTGTGGCCCAGTCTGTGTATATGTATTTTGTGTGTGTATATATATGTGGTTTTGCACATGGGTTGTAATGTTGTTTTGTTTTTTTGTTTTTTCAAGTCTCTTCTGCTGTGTTTTTCAGTTTTTATGAGTAGTCACTTGTTGGCCTGAGAGGTGTATTGTGTCCAAATTTGGTGTCAATTCGTCCATTGGGTTTTGAGTTATATTAATCCCACAAACGAACATTACATTTTTATTTATATAATGTTTGAAAGGCAAACACTGAATTAATAATTATGCCTGTGCCCACAGTTGCATTGATGCTATAAATTACTCCCAGAATCTCTTCATCTCACCCAGCCGCAGTGGCGCAATGGGTTAAACCCTTGTGCTGGCTGAACTGCTACCCTGAAGATTGGCAGTTCAAATCTGAAAGACAGGGTGAGCTGCAATCTGTCAGCTCCAGCTTCCCATGCAGGGGCATCAGAGAAGCCTCCCACAGAATAATAAAACATCCGGGCATCCCCTGGGCAACATCCCTGCAGATAGCCAATTCTCTCACACCAGAAGCGATTTGCAGTTTCTCAAGTAGCTTCTAACACAAAGAAAAAACAGCAATCACCTTGCCGTGTGGAAACCCCAATGTTTAATAGTAATGGAATTGCATCAACGTAGCCTGGCTGAAGCAATTTCGGTTTTATTAATGCAAGCACATCAAGTCAAACACAGAATATCCTGCTTTATGGTACAGCTTTATATGCAGCAATTCAACTCTGAATAACGAAATACAGATGTTGAAGGAATGTATCAAACCAAAGGAAAAGAAAATAGTAACAGAAAAACATGAAGAAATGGCACTTTTTCAAGTAAATACTAGAACCAATGGACCACTGGAGTGCACATTCATGTAAAAGCTTTTTTTCTGCTTAAATATGCATACACAAAAATGTTTCAGAATTGCATTTCAAATATATACCTCTGAAAGTTAAAGCATCCCTTTGTAAATTTTAAATACATTAACAAAGCTGATATACAATCCCTTTCATAGTGTTTGACAACATTGCTAGCTAGGACATCTCGGAAAAGTGCAAAAAAACCCTACTGTAATAATACAGTATAAATATTCTCTTTACTCCAGGGCTGAAAATCAATACTTCAGCGTGGGAAAGACTAGCAGCAAGTCACAAATAAACAAAGCCACTAATTCTCTGTCACTGTGGGGTTGTCCTCTTGTATGCATTAATTTCATTTCCATGTTTAAAACTCATTTGTGTTGATTTGTTCCCTGAACCATTTTAGTATAAATAGAAAAATGCTTTGGCAAAGCAGATTGGTTGTAAAATGGATTGTATTAATTAGAAATCAAGGGAAAGCTGGACATGAAAAAGCTTTTCATATATTGATTTTAAACGTGGAATTGCAGGTATCTAAATGTATTCATGGTCCAATGTGAGGTCTCGTTTTAATTGTCTGAGAAAATTAATAGGTGTTTAGGAAATGTTTAGCTACCAATTATTCTAAAGATTGTATTGATGGTAGTAATCATGGTAAGGTTTTGTCTCTGGATTTAAGAAACAACAGAAGCTGGATAGAAACAGTTGAGTTAATGTATTGTCGAAGGCTTTCATGGCCGGAATCACTGGATTGTTGTAGGTTTTTTTGGGCTATATGGCTATGGTCTAGAGGCATTTTCTCCTGACGTTTCGCCTGCATCTATGGCAAGCATCCTCAGAGGTAGTGAGGTCTCACTACCTCTGAGGATGCTTGCCATAGATGCAGGCAAAACGTCAGGAGATAATGCCTCTAGAACATGGCCATATAGCCCGGAAAAACCTACAACAACCCAGTTGAGTTAATTTTTAAAGAAAAGTAAAAACCTGAAACCAAACGAAGAAGTGAATTAATATGGCTAAGTGCACACAAAGTAAAAAAAATGGCTTGCTCATTGAATTCAGAATATGTTTCTAATTGTGGTCTTTAGAGATTGTTCCAACATCTTATTTGACTTGGCCAAGTATTTTAAAGAGAGCTTTATTGAACATCAGGCCCTTCAATTCTATAGAGTGTGCATTTTTTATTTTAACTAGGTGGCTCTATGAATATGGGCTGAGACACTTGCACATATTAAAAATCACTGGAAAACTGACAGTCTTATTCACATTTCCTGACTAGAAGCAGTTCACGCAAAAATATTACTTAATTTATGAACCATTTAATCCCAATCACCTTTTTTTGGCAGGATCAACATTTCAGTAAGCGTTCGACATTGAAAGGTGAGTTCATATTAAATTATTTGGAACTGCAATAATTTATTCAGCCTGATTGAGGAAATTGCTCTTACAAACTATCATATGAACACTTTTCCATGAGTGATAGTCAATTTGCTTATGAATGGAAGTCAAGCAAAGAGCCAGAAAACTCTCTCCAAACACGGCACTGTATGAAAGGTTAACCATCATCACCAAACTCACCTAAATTCAAGAAAACCCTTTTCAAAACTGCCTACTGTTGTGACATTGCAGATGGCATCCACCAGCTGATTTCAGTTAGCCAAAGGAGAATATGTTGATTGGTTCGTCCTTTACTGAAATTGTGACAGTTGTACACCTTGTTCCACTCTCAATTAAAATCCCTGATAAACAAAATATAAACGTAAACTAGAGTCCTACGAACTAGTCAAACTGCACTGCGGGGTTGGGGAGAAGAAAGACCTGCCAACTGCTCCATTTTACCTTGTCAAACCATGTAACAAAAATAAGTTTGGCTGCACCATTCTTGATAGAGAGACAGGTATACTCTAGTTCACATGCCATGTATTCCAGTTTATTTACAAAGCTGTAGCTGGTTAATAAAAACATCCATATTTTTATTTTGTTTGCTTCCAACTCAAGAGTTGAAGAAGAAGGTATACTACATAATTTTATTACCTTGTAAGGCACTATCTTCTGATGTAAGAGGGGAGCAGTCTTGCTGCTACAGTGATTTAAGGCCAGGCTAAAGGAGACCAAGGATCTTTGTGCTGAACTGGGGGCAACCAGATTGTTTTGTTGCAATGGAGGGTCTGTTTCTATGCAACTGACAAAAGGAAATAGTGAAATATGACCTGTCCTAAACCTCTTGGGCTGGCACGTAGAGGAATAAGGTGTTTGAATTTTCCCTATTAAAATAAACACACTGGCTTGAAGCTGAAGCCACCTATAACCCAATAAGGCCTTTTCAGAAAGTGGTCATGGGCTGGATCTTTAATTGTATCAGATAGACTAGGGAAAACCACTGAGAATATCTCTTGTGTGCATTTGCTTCATTCAATGCATCTTATGCTCAATTTACAATTCCAAAGAACAGGATGTTACACACTCGCACAATGTTCGTAAACCTGGGTTTCTAAGGTTTTTGGAGGGATCATATGCAGCAATGAAGAGGGTGAGAGGAGAAATCTCTTTCAGGTAACCTACCTGTCGGATCCAAGCCTGTGCCCACAGAAAATTGGAAAACTGGCGGGAAAGATTTGTCTTAGGAGTCTTTCACACTATGCAAATACATCCTCACAGTTCCTCTTTAACTGCCATGTTTGTATTTTATATAATTTTGTGATTTATAATTTGTTGGAGCCGTGGTGGCGCAATGGGTGTAAACCCTTGTGCCAGCTAAACTGTTGACCTGAAGGTCAGCGGTTCAAATCCACGAGACAGGGTGAGCTTCCACCTGTCAGCTCCAGCTTCCCATGTGGGGACATGAGAGAAGCCTCCTACAGGATGGTAAAACATCCAGATGTCCCCTGGGCAACATCCTTGCAGACAGCCAATTCTCTCACACCAGAAGTGATTTGCAGTTTCTCAAGTTGCTTCTGACACACACAAAAAATGTTGAGGCCCTAAAGCTCTCCAAGATTTCTAGTAATGCTCCGTAAGCAAATCTTAAGATTCTATAAGATTGAACAATGGCAGTTAAAGGGGATCATAGTGCTACAGCTGTATAGTGTGAAAGGACCTTTAGTCTTCTCCATAGGCTGCTTTTTTCCTCATTAAGTGTATATTCAAATATGCAACAAATGCCAGCCTTTACGCTCTACACTGGAACAGTCCAGGGAAAGCTATACTGCTGAAATTTTCCAACTGTCTCAAGTGACCCTTAGAAGAGTTTTTTTCTTTCTTTTAAGAGCTCAAAACAAGTCAGAGAGGCAAGGAATGCAGCATCCAAAAGAGAGGTGGGGTGCCCAGAACAATGAGAATAAAATCCAGAACAAGAGCAAATGAAAAATACAGTACTTTGAAACAAAAAAAGAGCAAACCGGCAGTACCTTGACACCTAATATTCCATGATATGAACTCTCATAGGCAAACACCTCGTCCTTTAGATGCAACAAAGGAATAATGAGATGTGACTAAGAAGTTGATTTCATTCCTTGTTTTGTTGTTATAAGAATGAAAGAACAGGAGAAGCAATATCAGGTGATCCAAACGGGATTGTATGTTGACAGGTACTCCATGTTCCAGTGTCAGTGTAGTGGTTCAGTGAAGCCAAGCGCTGCTCATGCTGCAAACTGTTATTGTATTTCTGTAGGACTTTGAAAACCTTGGTTTTTTTTCAAATGTGTCAGTCCCACATGATGGAAATCGTATTCATAAAGTGTTGGGCGGATCAAGGCATGGTGGCGCACTGAACCGGTCTTGTGTTGAGTCCATCTGAGAGTATTCATGTATTCGGTGGAAGTAATCAAACATGAAAATAAAGATCTGGATGCCATTACAATAAGACATCACCATAAGTCCACTCCCCCACAGTCCATTTCATCTCTGAGAACAGGGTCCTGCCCTTGATTTCTTAGTTTTTTTTAAAAAAAACCAACAATATCCTTCATTTTAAGTGCCTTAAGGTTGATGTGGAAAAGTTTGCACATTTTTTCTCTTGTAATTCATAAAAGGTATTGTATATACAAAACAGGCCCCAACCAGTGAGGCCTTTCTCAAACCATGTAATTCATGATTTAAAAGCAATGTTCGTAGTGTGTGCTTTAGAATTTGCAGCAATGTTGAACTCTTCAGGCTCTGTTGAGGAGAGTTGTCCTGAAAATAAAAAAGATAGATGATCAGACCAGCAAAGAACCTTAAACCACGGGCCTCAAACTACTGTCTGCCCGCTGGATATTTATTTATTTATTTATTTCGTGTGCTTCTACCCCACCCTTCTCAGCCCCCGAGGGGGGACTCAGGGCGGCTTACAAAAGGCACAATTCGATGCCTACACAATAATACATAACATATAAGACAGTAATTAAACCAGTTATAACAGTTAAAAACAATCATTATATATCACAGTCAATAAACCAATCTCATATTCAGCGTTCGCTAACTCAGAGTCCATAACTTCTTTCCACATTGTCTACTCTTATCGGTCGTCGTAGTCCTTTGTTTATCTGCCAGATTGCCCAAACGCCTGGTCCCAAATCCATGTTTTTAATTTCTTTCTAGAGGAAAGGAGGGATGTCGCTGATATAATTTCCCCGGGGAGCGAATTCCATAGGTGAGGGGCCACCACCGAGAAGGCCCTGCTCCTCGTCCCTGCCAATATCACTTGTGATAGAGGGGGGGACAAGAGCAGGGCCTCCCCGGAAGATCTTAAACTCCAAGGTGGGACGTAGAAGGAGATCCGTTCGGATAGATACGCTGGATATGGCCTGCCAAGGTCTTTCACCACCCGCCACCCAATTGCACTAGCCTTCCTTTTTCGCCCTTTGCTCACTCAAGCCTTCCTCCTTCCCCCATTCACCTAAGCTTTCCTCCTTTGCCCCTCACTCACCCAAGCCTTTGTCCCTGCTCTCACACACCTAAGTCTTCCTCCTTCACCCCTTTCTCACTCAAGCTTTATTCCTTCCCTCACTTGCCCAAGCTTTCCTCTTTCGCACTTTGCTCATCAAGCCTTCCTCCTTCACCCCTCGCTCACCCAAGCCTTGGACACTCAAGTCTTCCTCCGCCCCTCACTCACCTATGCCTTCCTCTTTCACCCTTTGCTCACTCAAGCCTTCATCTTTTGCCCCTTGCTCACCCAAGCTTTCTTCCTTTACACACTCAAGCCTTCCTCCTTTGCCCCTCATTCACTCAAGCCTTCGTCCCTGCCCTCACTCACCTAAGTCTTCCTTCATCCCTTGCTCACCTGAGCCTTCCTCCTTCTCTCACTAGCCCAAGCCTTCCTCTTTCGCCCTTTGCTCACTCAAGCCTTCATTTTTTGCCCCTCGCTCACCCAAGCTTTCTTCCTTTACACACTCAAGCCTTCCTCCTTTGCCCCTCACTCACTCAAGCCTTCGTCCCTGCCCTCACTCATCTAAGTCTTCCTCCTTCGTCCCTTGCTCACCTGAGCCTTCCTCCTTCTCTCACTTGCCCAAGCCTTCCTCTTTCGCCCTTTGCTCACTTAAGCCCTCCTCCTTTGCCCCTCACTCACCCAAGCCTTCCCCTTTCGCCCCTTGCCTATCCAAGTCTTTCTTCTTGCCCTTGCTCACCCAAACTTTCCTCCTTCTTTTGCCCCTCACCTGCCCAAGTCTTCCTCCCTGCCTTCGCTCACTCAAGCCTTCCCTCTCTTTTTCATAGGTCTGGTATCTCACCAAAGTACAATTCCCAGGATTCCATAGCATTGAACAATGGCAGTTCAAGTGGTGTCAAAACTGTATTAAGTCTACAATGTATATGCACCATTTTGATTCCACCCCAGTGCTGTTTACTGATTTGTTGCGTATGTGTATGTGTGTGAGCCTTCAAGTTGCCTGTTAACTTATGAGGAGCCCATGAATTTCATAGGATTTTCTTAGGCAAGGAATACGCAGGTGTTTTTGACAGTTTTTCCTTCTGTAATTTTGCCAGCATCACCTGGTATTCACTGCCAGACTTTGGAAACTGGCTATCACGGATTATTTCACATCTAGTTGGAATATTGATATGTTCCTAAATATGCATGAAGCCTTGAGAGACGGGAAATAATTTTAACCACACTAAGTTTCTGGTTTCTTGCCCTCAAATTAACTGATAATGGGGTGCTTTCAAAAATAAAATCACAAAAAACAATACTTTATGGTCTCCTCGAACTGTTACCTGTAAAAAGGCACAAGGCAGCTATTTTTTCTGCCCCAATTTAGTAGATTTTGTTGAAAGAAAGCAGATGGAAGAAGTCAGGAGGCATGGGAGAATTATAAAATGGAAAGCATAGTGAGATAGGCCTGTCACCAGCCAAATGGACATTAAAGTCTATGTTAGCATAATTCTCTTGTAAACTGAGTTTGGATTTGGCCTGTATACAGTATGATCCTGAGTGCTGGCTTATCCAGAGCTGTTCTACTGTGCTTCACATTTCATATTATGCATGAAACAAAATGAGTTTAAAGTGAAAATGCAGGATATTGTGATGATAGGACACTAATATTTCCTATTACAGTGAAAAGAAAACAACTTCACAATACACTCCAATTAAAAACACAAAACACCAAACAATCCTTGCATTAAAAAAGAGATAGAAAAATGAGAGGGGGTGGGGATAGAAAAATAGGATTGTTTTTAATGTCTTTTTATATCCAACATTGCTAGATTTTGTACAAATTGCGGTAAATCATAAGATCTGCAATAGTTAACTGTGCAAGTCTTTTCATTACTCTTTTACTCAGCCATCCCTTGTCTGTTTTATTTATGGCTGTGTTTAGCTCTCTGCTTCACAAGTAGAAAAAGCCATTTTTTATGGCTGCCTTGTCAAGAAAAACAAGGGCAGCTTTTCTCATCCTTTTGCAAGAGGTGTGAACTCTCATGAAGGCTGGACATCTCTTGGCAGACAGTTCCAAAGTGTCAAAACACTTCTCATATCAAAAATGAAGAGGTTCTGTGAACAATCATCGCACCTCCAGCTCTTTACCTGCTGCTTTGCTTTTCTAGTTGCAGGGTTTTAATAGAAAGGAACCTTCAAAAAAACCCAAAGGTGTCCTCCATCATGCTGAAACCATGCAATTTACCTCCCTGTCCTATTGTGGATGTCGAACATTGTTGAGATGGCAAAATTCTGGACTGCACCACTCCAGAGTGCATTTTAAAAATGTTCCCGTCTACTAAAAATGCATCAACGAATATGTAATCTATCCTACATCCTATAAGATTCCCCACCTTATTTTGACCAGGGACCACTCTCCAACATTAATACCAAAAGGGTTATGAATCCATTTTTGGTCAACTAGATTTGATTTGGTTATTTGGGGTGCTGATTCAGAAAATTGCATTGGGTAGACCACATCAGCTCTAGTTTATGATACAGAACATATGCTATCCAGTAGTCGCCATCTGCTTGCACAAGGAAAACCATATTTAATAATTGAGAGATGATGTGGTCTATCCAGTTCAATTCTCTGAATCAGCATTTATTATATATTTATTTACAGTATTTATATTCCACCCTTCTCACCCCGTAGGGAACTCAGGGCGGATTACAATGTACACATATATGGCAAACATTCAATGCCAAAGACACACAATAGATATAGATAGTCAGAGGCTATTTAACTTTTTCTGGCCACCAGGGGAGCTTTCGCTTTCATAGTCCATCTGCAACACTGATGACGTACTTCCGCATTCCCCGCATGCTTTTTGCTGGAGTGCTTTGCTGGAGTCTTTTTTATGGCCTCTTAAATTTTGTTAAATTACCCTCCCCACACATAGGTGGTACCTAATTTTCCTACTTGACAGATGCAACTGTGTTTTGGGTTGCAAAGGTTGACAACAAGCTACACAATTGGTCGGAAGCTCACTCCGACCCGGGCTGGCTTTGAACTCATGACCTTGTGGTCAGAAGTGATCTTAATGCAGCGGACACTCAGCTGCGCCACAGTCCCGGTGCACCAGCACCCCAAATAACCCCAGGAAAGCCCTAAAAACAGACACCAAGGTGCCCCTGCTTCCAGGCACCACATGGAACAGCTCCACTCAGGGGAAGGGAGAAGTAGCAGTCCGGAGGATTGTTGTCGTGCCTTTCATCAGTAGTCAGCCTCTACCCTCCCAACATCCCCATTGCCTTGGTACTATAAGAGAGTTTTGTGAGACCAATTGCTCTCGTTGCAACTGTGTAGTAATAGTGAGGCTGCGGACCATATTTTAGTTCTTGGGGACCACTGGTGGTCCATGGATGCCTGTTGGGAACCACCACTATAAGGCAATGTAATAAATCAGTGACTGAGAAGTATTTCTTTGGCTTGGATTTTATTTCTAGCTGGAGTATATCTAAGCAGATTTCATGAGACAAGCATTACCAAACCCTTAAGACACTTTCAAGAGATGGCAAACTTTAATACTCCTCTACCTTGCTCAATGTATCTGTGGATCCATGTATTGTATTTTGAAAGCTCAGGTGTGTTTGTGTATGTGTGATAGCTCTCCCTATGAAAGGAACCAAGAGGGGTTTATTACCTCAGTGTTTTCCAGCTGTCTTTCTCCATATGATTTTCAGGGCCCTCACTTTCAAATGATGCAATAAACAAAGCTAAAAGAGGGAAGGGAAGGGGATTGATTAGTACATATGACATATTTCATATATTTTCTACAATGATGAGATCAAAACATGTAATTTTAACAAATGTGAAGTAAAAATACATTTTTGACTGTGATTTCCACATTTTTTCATAGATAACTACCCCCTTTGATCCCATTGTTATTACACTGCAATGGTTCTTGCCGACAGCTGATTCACAAATATATATAATTAGGTTTGTTATTCCAGCAACAGAAAGCATAATCTTCTAGAAGCCTGGAATACAAGGTAGATTTTATTTATTTATGTTGATGGCAATGTAAATTATACCTTTCCTCTTCATTCCATCTAAAACCTGTAATGTCCAGAGGTAACAAACAGTGTGAAAGACACAAAGAGGCTGTATGGGCATAAATTTATTTTGTTTGAATAGTTAAAACCTTACCTTCTTCACTATAAATAGGTGCTGTGAGCAGATAGCTCTGAATTTTCCTGTCTTTCTCAAAAGGACATTCAACCTGCTTCCACGTGATAAAGTCATGGATTTGCCTTGAAATTTCCCAGAATTTCTGCATGAGAAAAATAAAAGCAATTAGAACACTACTAGTAGGGCTTGGGACTTTGTTTTTTAAAAATTAATTCATCGTTTATCTTTAAAAAGGTTATACTGCCATTGTTGTTTAGTAAGTATTGTCTTTGAAAAGGTATTATTGCCACTGTTGTTTGTCCTTAATTACTCTCTAGTTTTTAAATTATTTTAAACCTTTATAATTGCCAAAGAGTACTGAATCTCTTAAAATGATCCCAAACAATATTTAATGAGAGATCAATGAATGTTATTCATGACAATTTCAGGTATAGTCATCAGGCTTAGCAGGGAGCAGAGCTTAGCAGTGGGTTAAACTGCTAAGCTGCAGAAAATCTTGATTGAATGTTGGTAGTTCAAGCCTAGGTCGGGGGTGAGGGCCTGCCGCCAGCCTCATCTTCTGCTCACCCAGCAGATAGAAAACAAATATGTGAGTAGATAAATAATACCACTTTAAACAGGGAGGTAATAAAAGGCAGGTGCCTTTTATTACCTCTCCGTTTAAAGACATGCCGGCGATTTCATCGGGAGAATATCTATGGATGACAAAGCTCCTCGGCATGGAAGATGGAACAACAGCAGTGCCCTATGGTCAGAGTCAAGCACAGCCTCCAGATGCCGGAAATGGAAAAAGATGGGAAAACCTTTACCCGTTTATGTATTGTTAATTCTATAACGGCATTGAATGTTTGCCATGGATGTGTGCTGAGTCCCCTCAGGGAGAAAGGGTGGAATAAAAATAAAGTATATTATTATTATTATTATTATTATTAGGAGCCCCTGGTGATGCAATGGGTTAAAACCTAGTGCTGGCAGGACTGCTGACTGATAGGTCAGCAGTTCTAATCTAGGGAGAGTGGTTGAGCTCCCTCCATCAGCTCCAGGTCCCCATGCGGGGACATAAGAGAAGCCCCCCACAAGGATGGTAAAACATCACACATCCAGGCATCCCCTGGGCAATGTCCTTGCAGACAGCCAATTCTCTCACACCAGAAGTGACTTGCAGTCACTCCTGACATAAAAAAAAAACATCAGCATCATCGCTACACTCTTCATTCCCATCCACTCTGTTCAAGAAATAATGCATTACAAGCAACAGTTACTTGTGACATCTTACCTTGGTCACAACTCAGATTAGAATACCTTGGGGGAGGACATGGGAGAACTAGTGGTATTATGATGCAACCAGCACGTCATGGCAATGCTGATTGAATAAACCATGGCATAAGGTTGGGCATGCAGTCACCTCGGTTAGTACAACTGCAGAAGTCTTGTCTTAAGCTGCTGGAAAAATGAAAATCCTCACAGCCATATGTTTTGTTCTCCAGTGGAAATTGGAGACTTCTAGATCAATAGGTTGGTGAATTACCTACAAAGCCCTGAACGGTTTGGGACCACCCTACCTGCGTGACTGCATCGCTGTCTACGAACCCACACGCTCACTCCAGTCATCTGGAGAGGCCCTGCTCGTGATCCCGCCCGCGTCACAAGCGCGCTTGGTGGGGACGCGAGACGGGGCCTTCTTCGTGGTGGCCCCCTGCCTCTGGAACGCCCTCCCGAAAGATCTCAGACAAGCCCCTACACTGGCAGTCTTCAGAAAGAATTTGAAAACCTGGCTGTTCCAATGTGCCTTTTCAGATTAGGAATCTCCCACTACCAAATCCCAGAAGCACTTTAGTACCAAATCACCGCACACTGCACACCGCACTTATATCATAATCCCACACCCCTCCGATACATCAGCACTTTTAACCTTGTACCCCCTACTCCGGCCGACTCAGTTTTAATAATGTCTTGTCGTATTGCTATTGTTATTGTTTTTCTGCTTAACTGTTTTTATTTGCTAGATATT
Source organism: Anolis sagrei (assembly GCF_037176765.1). Classification (NCBI taxonomy): domain Eukaryota; kingdom Metazoa; phylum Chordata; class Lepidosauria; order Squamata; family Anolidae; genus Anolis; species Anolis sagrei. The sequence continues at coordinate 154,307,664 of NC_090023.1, forward strand.
GTATTATTGTATTGTGTTGGGCTTCGGCCTATTGTGAGCCGCATCGAATCCTTCGGGAGATGCTTGCGGGGTACAAATAAAGTTATAATAATATAATAATAATAATAATTGGTGAATCTCTTTTGGGTTAGTCTGAACTTTAAAGGAACTATCCAAGGTTCTGACCCCTGTACCCAAATTAGTGCCAGCATTTTGAATATCTCCTTTAAATTTATTTATTTTTGTATTTAATTATGGCATTTTTACCCTGCCTTTCTCACCCCAGGGGGTGAGAATTCAATTCATTACTTCATTGAAATGGAAGCCATCAGCTACTACTGCAATTCCCCCTCATGGTTCATAAAATTAGCATCACTATAAAATCTTGCCTAGATCATTAGCCTGTTAGCCCAATGTAGTAGCCATAGACTACTAGATATGATTCAGGTTCTAGTCAGATCTGGATTTATTATTGAACTGGCACATTTTATATACCACTGAATTATTTCATAGCCTTTCCGAAGTCTCCAGAAATTTACCTTTCTCTATATTTTATACTACACTGTCCAGCATCAAAATATGCCTGCATTTTATACCCAGATTCAAATTCTTGTCCATTTATGGTTTGGTTTCACCTATGACCATTTTTGGGCAAATTTCCAGGGTCTTAGTATAGAAAATTGGCTACAGTTATCTCCTTCTGATGTAGAATGTGCTGTTTCTGGTCCAAGACAGGTTTCCACTCCTTCGCCACATGCCAACTATGCAGTGCATATTTTTTGTTCACTAAAAGATTGACCAAGTAAAGATTCCAATTTTGTTGCAGCTGGGGTTTTTTTATATTAAAAAAGGGTGTTTATTTCTTTCCTCTAAGACTGAGAAAGAGTAATTTGCCCAAGGTCACATAGTAGGTTTCCATGGCTGACCAGGATTTTGAGCCCTGATCTCCAGAGTCATACTTCCAACATTCAAACCATTAGACCACATTGGACCACAATGAAAAATTTTCACAAACTTAGGTGGCATTCTCCCCCTTAGATTGGAGATTCCCAAATTCTTTTCACACCCATCATATGATTGCGTGCTGATTACCTTAAAGTTAATTTGCCCATTGGGCAAGTGGTTGGTGTGTATTTTGTGCAGAAAGTAGATATCTTTAATGAAAAGGTTGAAAACGGGGATGACTATTTTCTCCCGGCTGCTGTGTGCTGTCAAGGATCTCTGTGCTGCTCCTTGGAGGGCGGTTCGATAATTACAGAAGTTACTGGATGGGTCCATGTGATGCTGTTAGGTCAAAAACAACAACAACGAGAAAAACAATTTCTTATTAGAACTCCCATAAGTACAAATACAGATAGACCCCAAGTTACAAACTTCTGACTTACAAACGACTCACTGTTAAGAACGGGGGTGAGACAACATGAAATGAGAGAAATTTACCCCTCGGGAGTTATCATGGGCAAAAGGTGTCTGAAGCTTTATCATTAGTCTTTGTTTCCACAACAAACCTAATTTTTGAAAATCCAACTATCACAGGAATGGAAAGTGAGGTGAAATCTTTTGAACAGGGGTTAATCTTCCCCTCTGCTAGCCAAACTTATATATATATATATATATATATACACACACACACACACACACACACACACACACACACACACACACATATACACACACATACACACACACACCCCTGGATGTATGTGCATTTTAAAGTATGCTTTAAAATGTGCATTTTACATACAAATTCATCTTAAAGACAAACTTACAGAATCTTATGTGTAATCGCTTCCCTCCTAGATGAACAATGGTATGAAATGGAAGTCCTGATTCAAAGTAACTATTATTGCGATTTGTAGTGATTTAAACTTTAACAACTATTCAGATTATTCAGATCATGAAGGCAAAAGCTGGTGGATATTTTGTGGATGATGGGCTGTTTTGTGTAAATCTCAATCCTGCAATCTAATTCTGGTAATGGTTGGGTACTTTGTGTCTTGATCACCCCATAAACATGACAGATCTTCCAAATAATAAACCTCAGGTGTACTAACAATACACTAAATGTTGATGGTAGAAAGAAGATATGTGTCTGTTGTGCATATTCCTAAGAAACTGTTGACATTCACTTTTACTAAGTGATTTGTTGCCTTTAATGATGCCCTTTCTGTTATGAATTCGCTTGGAAATCATTCCAGTCTGTTTGGAAGTACATAATGCTTCTACAAAGTAGTTCTTGCTTACATCCCCGGGAAAGCAAACTAAGTTTAATGAATGTTAGAGTAATGTTACATGCAGACCTAAGCTAATCTGATCATCAATTGCTCTTACTCCACATGGATGCAATCCCTAAAAATATTACATTTTTTATTTTTTACAATAGTAGTAAAAGGTACGGCTAACTTTTGATGTTGGCAAAGCCATGTAATAAAACTGTTCCTTGTTTCTGTCTTTACCCTAGAACAGTCTGCTTGTATGTTTGCTTTTCATTGGAAGAGTTAATGGTTAACAGGTGATTGTGTTTCATAGTGTGATTTAGTAGAAACATCTCTTATGATGGTCTTTTTATTATGGAATGTTGACTATCTCTCGCCACCAGATGGCAGTCTTCAATTAGAGATGAAGAATAATAAATCCCACATATATCATATGTGCAAGGAAAATATATATATATTTAAAATAGCTCTGTAAGTACACTGAATGCAGAGGCCCTCCTCTCTTTATGGATATTCCAAGTCCTTTCCCTTGAGCTCCACCTCTTATTTTAAAGAGGTTTTTACTCCCAGATATACTGGCAACCTGTAGTATTCTTGCTGTAGTATTCTAGTTCCCATCAGGTCCAAACAGTATTGTCAATGGTCAGGGGTGATGGGAGATCTTGTCTGGAAGGCCTGAGGCTGCATACCCCTGACTTATACAAGTATGAGAACAAAATGTACAGGCTCTATCCTTTCCAGTTGTTCAGTTAGATGAACATATGTGTTTCTGTCTCACAGATCAAGCCAATGAATATAAAAATAACTGGAAGGTCTCCAAACATTTAACTGAATTAAGGTTGCCGAATAAAAAGCTTTGGAAAAACTTGTCTTATTTGTATTTAAAATTTTGCTGTTTCACAAGTACATCTCAATGTGAATTTAGAATTTTGCTGTTTCACAAGTACATTTCGATGTGTACTTTTACTCTCCTCTACTGTTACAATGGTTAGGATCCTGCGTTGTCTTGCTGGGTGTAAAACTCTGCCAAATCCACTTCCTCTTTTTGTCTTACAACAAATATGCATAGTTGTGGTCCTCCCTGACAGCCATTTAGTGACCTGGGCAGGATGTGGGACAACCAAGTAGCAGCCATATCTGTTTCTGTACAACAAAATCCTTATACAAATCATGGGAGTTCTCTGGAGGTCCTGGACAACGATTATTTTCTTGGGCATCTAGCTGCAGAAATTCTCCTTGTCACTACCTGGTTGCTCTCACTGTCTACCAGAAGCTGAGGGACAAACACCACTTCAGAATGGTAAGTTGCTTGCAGTCAGGCAAAAGAATCAACTGACCTTAGAATCATAGATGCTCACCAGGCATGGATCCTCCTTATCTGTGGTCCTAGTCTAAATTCGACCTCAGGATCACAGAGTTCGAAGAGACCACAAGAACCATTCAGTGCAGTTCCTTGTCATGCAGGAACACACAATCAAAGCCCATTGAAAGGACATATGCAAGGCTTGCATGTCTCACCAACAGGATTGTAGCCAGTATCTGAATACTAGTAAACACATTTTCAAGATGTCCTAGACATATACAACCTTCCCAGTTTCAAAAGAAAAGAAACACATTGCACATTGCAGCTGTGAATTTGGCAAAATGCTTTGGCAATGTACAAAAAAACTTACCTCTAAAACATCAAATTTGGCTGTTTTGACTTTGGACCATGTTTTCTTTAACCGTGCCACAGGACTTAGGTTCATACCGGCTGCAATGAGACAATAAAAATGTCAAGCAAGTCCTTTAAAATGGCCCTGAATGTACATGAAGGTGCTGGCACTGCATGAAGTGTCATTCAATTTTTTTACAGGCATTTGTGACACTAGGAGGTGAGTGCAAATGTAATAAGGAGTGCTCATAAGAATATTTAAGTGACTAGATATGAGTAATTTCTTGCCTCTCCTGAATGAATTCCTTTAGGAACTGTAGCCTCTTAAAAGTCAGTTTCTACAGTTCTAGTAATCTCTATGATGCTCATTTTTCACACAGGGCAATACGATTCAAAGTAGTATGGGCCCTGGACCAGTGCTGGTTCCTGAACAAGTTTCCAGGAGTTTCGGCCTGAGGGCTGAGAAGGGCGGTATACAAATATAGTAAATAAATAAACAAATAAATGTGGCCAATGAGCACAAAGATGATCCTGGTCTCTGACATGCTGAAACAAAATTATTACTGGTTTCCCATAAGAGATGAGAAGCCTTGGTATAGATTACTGCATTTATTATCAGAACCTGGATCCACCCAAACACCATTACTCTACCAGCACTGTCACACATGAACATATTGCCCCGTGGCGTCCCACAAAAAAGTACTCACAGATTATGGCCATCATCGAATTAAAGTTCCCAATGTTGAAACACTCTCTGGCCACATCAATAAAAAATTCCACTATTCTTGTTCGCTGTTTTTTCTTCACAACCTGAAATTGAATAAAGATGCCTTAAGTGGGAGAAAACAGGAATAACATCTATACAGTAGGAGTGTTCCATATTATAAAGGCATTCATTTGGTCGTGGGGTGGAACGACTATCAGTGCTTCAATCCCAATATGAGTCTCTTCTTTTTAAAAAAAGCCTTCGGGGTTTTGTGTTGTGATCCCCTTTTTATTAAAAACAGATATGATCTTGGGAGATCACACAAACCCTGCATATTGTGGGTTGCTAGAATTCTGTTGGCTTATATAACACAAGAATTGGAGTATTAGGAAGAGTTTATCAACCAAACAAGAATTTATATCATTTCCTTGTGGTAGCAGGGGGAGTGGAGAAAAGAATGCATGAAGAATGGTTCAAGCAAGCAGAATACCAAGTAGCAGTTAAGAGTATTCTGCTTTTTTAAAAATAGAAAAAAAACCTATATATTCTATCTAGTACTTTGAGAATGAAGAGACTACAGAATGGAAGCAATGTTTGATTATGGCACTGAGGAACTGTAATCCGACTTGTAAAATATTATATTGCACTTCATGAGGGACACTTCCCACCTAGTGATAAAGTATTAAACTGACATCAAATATGTAAGTGAATGAGAATAATCAGCTTAACGACTGACTTATTTCTCCTTAATTAGTGATTGCTGAATTTTAGTTGACTTTATCTGCTTATTACTCTTTTATCTTACAGTTTCCCTGAGGAGCTCAATGTGGTGGAATTCAGTCTTCCAATAATCCTGAGAGGCAAATTATAACAATGTGCCCCCCACCCAGCTTCCAGTATAACAGAGGTAAAGGTAAAGGTTTCCCCTTGACATTAAGTCTAGTCGCATCTGGCTCTGGGGGTTGGTGCTCATCGCCATTTCTAAGCCGAAGAGCTGGCGTTGGCTGTAGACATCTCCTAGGTCATATGGCTGCATGGAGCGCTGTTACCTTCCCGCCAAAGTGGTCCCTATTGATCTACTCACATTTGCATGTTTTCAAAATACAAGGTTGGCAGAAGCTGGAGCTAACAATGGGAGCTCACCCCATCACATGGATCTGAACTGCCAACCTTCCAGTCAGCAAGTTCTGCAGCTTAGCTGTTTATTTATTTATCTATTATTTATTTACCTTATTTATATCCCGCCTTTTTCTACCCCTTTCTCAAGGTGGCTTACAATTGCACCTCCATGATGGCTTAACCCACAGTCCTCAAATTAAACTAGGAGTTGTATTGTCGAAGGCTTTCATGGCTGGAATCACTGGGTTGTTGTAGGTTTTTTCGGGCTATATGGCCATGTTCTAGAGGCATTGTCTCCTGACGTTTCGCCTGCATCTATGGCAAGCATCCTCAGAGGTAGTGAGGTCTCACTACCTCTGAGGATGCTTGCCATAGATGCAGGCGAAACGTCAGGAGATAATGCCTCTAGAGCAGTGGTTCTCAACCTGGGGTCCCCAGATGTTTTTGGCCTACAACTCCCAGAAATCCCAGCCAGTTTACCAGCTGTTAGGATTTCTGGGAGTTGAAGGCCAAAAACATCTGGGGACCCCAGGTTGAGAACCACTGCTCTAGAACATGGCCATATAGCCCGAAAAAACCTACAACAATCCAAACTAGGAGTTTTTCCTGATCAAGTGATTTGAATTCAGAAAATTTCCCACATATTTCATCGCTGGAAATCTAACACTATCCATTACACCTCAAATTTGATTCTCCAAAATATCCAGTTAGCACACACACTCATGACTGCAACAGGATAGCTTTGCACTTAAATGGGACTTCTCCTATGGAAAAGGTCTGAAAGTGCCTCGATATCTCTGACTCTATCTCCTGCTTCATTTTCACAGTTTGTTGCCCACATAGTAGGAATTACCTTTTGTACTTTGAGGAATGGTTTATTTACATGACGGGTTGCTGAGTTGCAGTTTTGCCTATGCTGTTTGTAATTAGCTTCTGGGAATGAATGTGTTTGTTATACTTGTCAAGTTACTATTCACTGCCCTTGTTGATCGTGGATCAATGCTTCCTATGCACATTATTTTCTCCAGTTGTGTTTCTAAGAGTTTCATCTTCTGCAGAACCTTCTGTAGGCAAAAAAAGGCTCTCCTTGGTGTGCCAGATTTTATATTTAAGGCGCTCATTTGGCAGACAGAGCATTTAAAAGTATAATTGCCTACCTGGGGTCTAAGAGATATTATCTAGGGAGGAGTCTACCACATAATTCTGCTACATAACGATTATCTTTTAACACATTCTGTTTATCACTGCAGACTTCCTCTATGGAATTATATGAAAGTTCACCTTTTGGCATAAATTTCCATCTTTGTGTTTCTATTTGGACATGAGCTAAAAGTCATAGGTCTATTTGTGACCAATTGTGCACAGAGAAGACACTTCTTTTGATGCAACTGTCAATATTCCTTGTATTACATGTTCACACTCTCTATGGGACTTGCAAGATGAAAACGTTGATCATGGGAAGCTTGCCTAGACATCAACTTGCATATGCATGTTTTTTTTCTCTCTCTTGATTATATGCCATTTGAAAAGAGGCACAAACTGTTCCGATATATTGTAAAATTAATTTTTGAAAGCTGCAGCACTTTCGGTAAGCAGCTTTAGCAAATCCGGCATCCTTGTATCCATGGAAACTAGCACCTTCACACCTACACATGGTGGATTCTTGCAAGAGCAGAACAGTCACACAGTTATAAGGCGTGGTGTGTTTCTATGGCCAGAGACATCCTTGATCTCTCACTGAAGCATGAGTCTTATATTATCGGGCAATTGTGACTCCTGTGGCCCTCATACATTGCTATACAACAAACATATGAGATGTTATGAAATCAAGAGGGGATGTAATTCGGAAGGGGCATCATCATGACACTCTGTTACACCTCAAGAGCAATATGCTGCAGCGTTTATATCACGGGATTTCACTATTTCATACACTACTGGTATGATATGTCATGAAGCAAGTTAAACGAGAAATCATACCACATAGGGAAAGAAGTCACTGGGCTTTAGTGGAGAAAAGCTGGGGAAAGTGTCCTTAAGAATGGGGAGCCTACTTACAGCAGCAAGACTAGTATGCAGTATTAATCAAATTACAATGACACAGGTGAAAAGCTAACTCCAAGTGACCACAAGATACATTGCAAAAACTTGCATTTGTTCATGCAGATCAGGGGTCCTCCAACTTTTTAAACAGAGGGTCAGGTCGCAATCCCTCAAACTGTTGAAGGGTTGGATTATAATTTGAAAAAAAACATGAATGAATTCCTATGCCCATTGCACATATCTTATTTGTAGTGCAAAAAAAAACCCACTTAAAAACAACACAATAATTAAAATGAAGAACAATGTTAACAAATATAAACTTATTAGTATTTCAATGGGAAGTGTGGGCCTGCTTTTGGCTGATGAGATAGGATTGTTGTTGTCATTGTTGTTGTTGTTGTTGTATGCTTTCAAGTCATTTCAGACTTAGGTTGACCCTGAGCAAGGGCCAGGTAAATGACCTTGGAGGGCCGTATCCGGCCCCCGGGCCTTAGTTTGAGGACCCCTGATGTAGATCCCCAGCTAGGTCAGAAATAGTTACTTTGTGGGAGAGAGCTAAGGCTCACAGAGTTTCAGCCAAGGCAGTCTGAAGTCAGTTACACCAAAATACTAGGGTATATACAGTATAGCCAGCATTGCCTGGGTGTCATTGGGATCACTGTCCACCTACTTAACTCCCTTCCCCAGCTCTAAGAGGGTATATCTACAATGTCTCTGTGTCAACACTGGCAATGGCAGGCAGGCTCTCTTTGTGGGTCTTTCCTTTCTTCCACCCTTCCTCTCACACACATGGTATCTTTCTCTCCCAGTGACATCACAGAGGGCCACTTCACATAGCAACAGCCTTTGTGGGACAAACATACAAAGATAGATAGATAGATAAATAGATAGATAGATAGATAGATAGAGATAGGGACAACAAGCTCCTCAGCATGGAAAAATGGAACAAGAGCACCTCCCCATGGCTGGAGTTGAGCATCTTCCCCAGACACCAGAGATGGAAGGGGAAGGCCTTTACCTGTGTCTGTCTTTATATTATATGTCTTTGTTCACTGTGTAAAAGGCATTGGATGTTTGCCTTATATGTGCACTGTAATCTGCTCCGAGTCCCTCCAGGGAGATAAAGTGGAATATAAATAAAGTGTATTATTTGATACACAAGATTAGTACACAGCAAAAAAGATCATTATGCTGGTTGTTGTATTGGATCACACATTGGGCACTTCCCAAGTGTCTAGGACTATGTGATGTATCTGAATAATGCATGCAGATCCCAGTAGGGTGGCCTTTTGCAGCTGACAGATGGTAATTTTGTCAGCGCCGATTGTGTTTAAGTGCAAGCCAAGGTCTTTAGGAGCTGCACCCAGTGTGCTGATTACCACTGGGACCACCCTGACTGGCTTGTGCCAGAGTCTTTGCAGTTTGCTCTTTAAATTCTCGCATTGTGTCAGCTTTTCCAGTTGTTTCTCTTCAATCCTGCTGTCACCTGGGATTACAACATCGACAATCCATACTTGGTTTTTTAACACAATCGTGAGGTCACGAGTATTGTGCTCCAAAACTCTGTCAGTCTGAATTCAGAAGTCCCAGAGTAGCTTGACGTGCTCTAAGTGTATTATTATTATTATTATTATTATTATTATTATTATTATTGATAGATAAGCCAAAGCAAACAGAATACCTAGTGGCACCTCTCCTAATATATACTTGCCTTACAAATCTCCGTAGCAACCAACATACTGAGACAATTAAACCAGTTGTCGTAGGCTTCAAGATTGTAGGTCTTGGTAACATCACCTCGGCACTGAAAAAAGAAAGTTTATGAAATATATCTTTATTTTGCACTTGTAAAAAAGACAATAAAAGAAATCTGAACCCAGTTGTTTCCAATTCCACCCACTCTGTTTGCATTTTCACACACAGATACAGGTCCCTGTCAGTAGCTGGAAATACTCCAGTAATATGATTCAAAGGTGGGAATGGATGGCAGAAAGAAAGATCGCAGCTCAAAATTCCATTATGTTTTATTATGACTGTGTTAGCCCTGCTGACCTCCTACTGGAAAGAGAATTTCTTTATCCTGCATTCTGTGTTTTAAAAGCCCAAACATTTTGAGCATCTCTAATAATCAAAGTATCTTAGTGGCATATGTATTATCCATTTTAAATGGCCTTCTTGACAGTAGTTTGAATTCTTGTTCTATCTACTCAGAGAAATGACCTGAGCTTTCAGAGATAGGGTCACAAATTTCTAATTTTCTTTTCTGCATATGTTTATCCAAGGAGGAAAAGGTTTGCTCATTGCCTTCAAACGCCTTTGAAAAGACAACAGGAAAACTGCAGTGCGGAGTTTGCTTCTTCTATAGCAGTTGAAACGTCTGATCAAAAATTTGGACAACATGTTCTGTAGTATTACTATTTGTTGTCTACCAAGACGTATGTGCATCCCTTCTTGCTTTCCCTATACATAACAATGGAGAAACTCAGAAATGTTTTTAAACCTGAAAGCAGGTTTTTAAAAAACCTAACTTGGTGTAATATGTATTCCCTAGAACTTTAAAGAATGAAGCACAAAAGCAAAAGGGCTTTTGTGAATTATGCTATTTAATCTTTTGTTGCTGTTGTGTCTAGACAGATCCCAGTCTTGTACAATATCCCAGAAGACTCCTTGACCTCTGGATTCCATAATTGCTAAGTTGCAGAGAAGAACTGCTATGTCAGGTGCCCTTTTAGTTGTTCTCTCAGCTACGTGGGAGCTACTTACAGATAAATAGCTCCCACCCCACTCGCAGCTGGGGAAAACATCAACAGAGCACCAGTAATGTGCAGGGCAGAACGAGTGGAAATTGTTAGATCTAGAAAAAAAATATATTGTAGAAAAAAATTCCCTTAATTCTGGCTTGATAAACTATGGTAAGAAAGAGAAAAACTCCTTCAGCTATATTGGAAACCTAAGCTAGCAAAGAAAGAGCAGTATACTTAGGAGGGAGAACACTTCCATTCCACACCACATTATCAACAGGAAGCTCCGTGTGCCAGTTCAGGAACTTTAAAATGTTCCTAAACTAAGAGGCTAAACCCTGTGGGTTACAGTCTTCTTTACATTTCATTTTCAGGAATATATAATTTCAATATTTAAACCTTTGCTTTTTTGGGGCCCTAAAATGTGGAAATTACACTGCTTATCCGGTATTGCACCACCTGACATCCGCCGGGAAGTAGCAGCCAATAGTGAAAGGACCAAGGCAGAGACATCTCCAGCTCATCCCCTGTTTGGGTATCAGCCAGCACGTCAATGACTTAAATCTAGAAATAGTTTTCTAAGATCTACAGAGACACTCGATGGAACACCTCAGCAAGCGAGAGTCCAAAAGTGGCAGGCTCAAACCCAGAACCTCAACCAATGGCTGATACCAAATGAGAGACTCCCCCCTGGGCACACAGAGGACTGGGCAACTTGGAAGGCGCTGAACAGACTGCGCTCTGGCACCACGAGATGCAGAGCCAACCTTCAGAAATGGGGCTACAAAGTGGAATCCTCGACATGCGAGTGTGGAGAAGAGCAAACCGCTGACCACCTGCTGCAATGCAACCTGAGCCCTGCCACATGCACCATGGAGGACCTTCTTGAGCAACACCAGAGGCACTCCAAGTGGCCAGATACTGGTCAAAGGACATTTAATCAACTACCAAACTCACAAATTTTGTATTCTGTATTTTGTATTTTGTCTGTTTGTTTGCTTTGTTCTGTTAGAAATGTAATATAACTGACTGGTTGCTGATGACTCGATAAATAAATAAATGTGGAAGAAACCAGAATAAAAGGGTTTTTCAGCATTAATGTTTAAAAGTGCGCTTGAAATCCTTTTTGGGCCAAAAAATATTTGCACGACTATATATCCCTGGACTCAAGAAAAAAGAAACATGCAACTTCATTCGTATATGCTGGTGTGGACTGCTCCAGCACATGTCTGCATTTTAAAATCCTGAAACAGCTGAAGAGGGCTGTAAACAAATGGAGCCAACAGACATACAGGTGGCTAAATGGAAGCACAATTGGAAAGCAATTTCCATGAGAACTTTCTCAAGCATTCCTTTGTTTTCATGTTTATGATATTAAACAGATCTTGAATTTACACAGTCATTGCCAGCTTGGCAAGCAAGTGACTGCAAAGGGAAACAGGGTACAAGAGGTAAAGGCGCCAAGACGGGGAAGAGAGCTAATGACAAAAAATCTGTTTGTGTGCACATTCAGATTTCCACATCGGCACTTATGAGTCCCAGCCCATCTCAGAAGATCAATTAAAAAAAAGTCAAAGTAAACTTCTGGTAGATGTCCCGTGTCTATCTTGTGGATTTCTAAACCTGCTGCAACTGAAACGGTCAAGATGCCAGGGGACCATTTGGTGGGACTGACATCTCCATGTCTGGACTCTCCTTAAGGCCCTGCGATTTTTAAACCCACTTCTGTCTAGAAGGTCCCTTAGACTCCCACTATCAAGAATTGGATGACCAAAATAATTTGCACTGGGGATCTAATAACCAAGGTTTTTACACAATCTATGGAATAGTGTCTTGAACTTTAGAGCTCTGAACCTGTGTTTTTTATACAATAAACCTCACTCCAGCCACTTAGCCACTGGATGGCTTCTTTCAATTTCTGCTCCCAGCTTCTGCGCTACTGGGTTATAATACAGACCAAGGTTGTCACAATTATTGCTAAAGTAAATTATGAGTGATGCTTTGATAACTTCAAGCACTATGTGTTATTACCACAGTTCAATTGATGAAAGGTTACAAATGGCCTAAGTGGTATCCAGGAATAAAGGAAAGGAAATGTCTTTATGTCAGAGTATCACTAATACGGCACTTTTTAAATTGGGTGACAAAGCAACATCAATACATGTCCTACTTTTTTGTTATGGAATATCAAGAAAGAGGGGGGAAAGGGGGAAGACGATGTTGTTGGCATAAAGACAGAACTTAATCTTAAATTCTGGTTCAAACCGAGGCCATCCAGGTGACTTTGGAAACTCACAGGCTGAGCATGAAGGCAATGATGCTCCTCCCTTATTATTTCTAAGCATTGGTATTCTGGGGTATTTTGCCATGGAACATGAAGGTTCCAGTTAGATATTGGTTAATAGTGTTTGTGCCAGAACATGAAGTAATGGCCAGTAAAATAATGAAATACTATACACCCTAAAACCTGCCAAATGGGATAGTACCTAGTCCTACAGGTAGGCTTGGGCAATCCATGGTTCTAAATGGTTCTAAAGTACTCACAAAACTAAAGTTCTGGTGGTGAAAATTTCAGAACTCTAACAAAACTCTCAAAATTTCATAATAAATGGCAGTTCCTAATTGGTTCTGTCATTAAAATCACCAATAATGAAATAATAATTAAATTTTGAAAGTTTTGTTAGAGTTCTGAAATTTTCACCACCAGAACTTTAGTTTTGTAAGTACTTTAGAACCATTTAGAACCATGGATTGCCCAAGCCTACCTACAGGGTGTTTATATATAGGCATATACATTTAAATATACAGTTGACCTGCCCTGAATTTTAAACAATCTTTGCACCTACGTGTACAATTTCACCTGTGGCCCTTTCTGTTTCCTGTTGCCATTCCTTGCATACTTTGCACATACCTTGTGATTATCCAGGGAGTCCACGTGGCTGACTATTTGCATGAGGTCCTCGGGATAAATATTGCTCACCCTCTCCTGCATGAAGCAAGACAGATGAAAAAAAAACTGTCAAGATTACAAGCCTACAGACGAGGAACAGAGTTATGTATTGACAGGTATCCCTGTGGAGGCAGATCCTAACTGAAATGAGTATAAAAGACTATGTCAGGCAGGTTTCAGTTCTCCTTGGTAAAAGGTTGGGGTCCTGTAGAAGACGCAGGAAACACTTATTTTCTCTTACACACACACACATTTCTTGTCACCTTTTTTCTGCCTCTGAACAGCCTCAGTGTTGCTTGTGGAGAAGACAAAAACAAGCCAAGCTGGATCCTATTGAATTGCTAATTGCTATCATGGAATTTCTTTAAAAGCTTGGGGCCAGTAAGAGCATAGGCAGTAGTGACACCTCTTTCCCTGCTGCCCACCCATTCCCCCTCTAGCAGCACTGCAGAGCAAAATGCAGAGAATGGTCGGTGGAAGAGCCACTGAGGTAGAGGAATAGGTGTGGTTGCTGCTGCATATTCACTTAATATCCAGAACCCTGCTGTGTGGAAGGCAGCAGAAATATGTGACTGAGACTTTAGGAATTATGAGCCAAAGAAAATAGCTCTGCTTTCATTAGGCACTCCTATGCTATGGGCATATATGACTTACCCTGAAATAATTATCTTAAAGCAGGTTCTGTTGGCATAAGAATAGTAGTAGAAAATATAACCAGAGTTTTTTTTAAAATGTATGCATTTATAGTTTGTTTTACAGCAGAGAAGGGCAGCTGTGGAGGGAACAGGAACCAAAATTCCCCCATGCTCCCTGGCAAGGCTGCACGGTTACTTTCTCACTTATTAGAAGTAAGATGTCATTTTCAGGCTAGATTCTTCACTTCTTTGAAGGAGGAAGGTTGTGGGAACTTGAGAATGGGGCATGTGTGGAGAGTAGAGAAAATACAGTTGGCCCTCCAATTTCATGGGGGCCTGGGGAAATTGTTAATATCTCAACCCTACCTTCACCTGCCATCATATTTATGAGGGTTGAATGAAAAGTAATGCCTCCACCTTCATAACTCCTCAACAGATGGCAGTACTGGTATGCAGCAGGTAGTGGCTTGTTCAGTAGACTCTCCTCTACAGTTCCATTTTGGGGGAAGCCTTAGCATTGAACGGTTGTGTTGTTAAAGTGCGAAGTATGGAACCTGGGACAGTGGTGCAGCTGTTTGAGTGTCAGCTGCATTAAGATCACTTCTGACCACAAGGTCATGAGTTTGAAGCCAGCCCGGGTCGGAGTGAGCTTCCGACCAATTGTGTAGCTTGCTGTCGACCTTTGCAACCCAAAAGACAGTTGCATCTGTCAAGTAGGAAAATTAGGTACCACCTATGTGTGGGGAGGCTAATTTAACAAAAAAATTCGAGGCCATAAAAAATGGCTGGGCCTTAACACAATCACGTTCTCTCACACATTTACTTGCTCAGGAGGACAGGAAAGAAGTCGTTGGGTAACTGCGACAAGAGAGGGTGCATTCACTCACATGAGCAGAGAAGACAAAGGGGAACATGAATAAGGGTATCCACATGCATGAGCATTCCCTCACACATTGATTCATTCACTCACTCAAGTGAGCAGAGGCAAGGTAATGGAATGAAGGTTTCCAGGGCAGATATAGGGAGCAGGATGGGCAGAAGGGGAAGAGACAGTCAGGGCAGAATGATGGCTGCATTGACAGGAAGATAAACAGTGGTGCTGTGTCCTCTGTTCTTATTGCAACAGCATTCCCTCTATCCATCCTCCTTGCCCCTTTCCCTCCGACCACGCAAGTGAATGAGTGTTATGAAAGGGAAAATGTGCATGGCTGGGACAGGCCATCCTATCAGTACAAGTACTTTTGTGTGTGTGTGTGTTAAATACAGTTTGGGGAATGCTGTATCCCAAGCCCGCACAAAACTGAAGAGCTGACAGTAACTCAAACAAAGGAACAGAGGTTCACTCACCAGCTCGATGTGTGTTAGCTGCTGTGCAAGTATTAGTGGATCACAGCAAACACTCAGAATGTCCTTCTGTGATGACTGAGGCTTATTTTTAAGGATTGTGCCTTTATCCGTCACTGGTTGGCGGAATTTTTCTCGGATCTCCTGGAACTGATTGCGTGCGGCAAGGCTCATCAGCAGATTTTGTGTCATCTGGCTAATGATCTTCTTGACTGTTCCATTTTCCTAAACCAAAAAGCAGAATAGCTTTTGTCAGTGAAATCAAGAACTCTGGATTGTCTGAGGTTGATGAATTTCTGGATAAATTACTGGAAAATTTCAATTCACTATCAGGTAAACTCATGCACTGATTAGGTTCTCAGGGATTTGACCTGATCATCAAAGCCTTTTGGAAATGAATGTATAATTCAAATTTGCTGAGAATTTTCTCAATGAGTAAAAACACGGATGTAATTCTAAATATATGTTGATTGTGATACAAGTACAGGCAGTCCCCAAGTTATGAACAAGATGAGTCTCCCTTCAGGGGGAGAAGGGCAGGGTATAAATATAGGAAATAAATAAGTTCTATAGGTTTGTTCTGAAGTTGAATTTGTATGTAAGTCAGAACAGGTACATTTTAAAGTGTAACACACACACACATATATATAGAGAGAGAACGCACAGCTTTGGATAGCATAGGAAAGGGTTAACACTCCTGCGGTGTTTGTGTTGCTGTCTGTGCCCCTGTTCATAAGATTTTCCCGTACTTTCTGTCCCTGTGACCATAGGATGTTGAAAATTTTGGCTTGTTCTGGAAACAAGGATTGCTGAGAAAGCTTTAGTGGAGACACCTTTTTCCAGTGATAACTCTTTCAGGGGTGAATTTCCCTTCCGAGGGGTAGATTTCGCCCACTTCCTATTGTCTCACCTCTGTTCTTAACTATGGTTCATTTGTAGGTTTCATGTTTGTAACTCGGGGACTGCCTATAAAGACTTAAATATGGAAAAAGAGACTCTACATTACACTGATAAGATGGAAAATAGTTCAGCTTTGCCTGTTTAAATCCTACAGGTTCTCCCTCCCTGCCATTCTCACTTTGCACTGAACATTCAGGAAGCACCAAGATAACAAAACAGAAATATTGGTTTGCATGCCTCACTGCTTCTAGCATTGTGGACTGCCTTTTCTGACAGCCCCTAAAATCCTGGAAATAGTGCTGCTAACATTTAGTTTTGAAGGCAGGAAAGGGGAAGTGAGAACTATGACTGAGACATACTTATGGTCAAAGTGGAACCATTGACCAAGTCTCGTCTTCTTTTCTCACATGTGGCTAACCTTTGGTAGTATTTGGGAAGGGATACATGTGAGTCTTAATTTGCCTGTCTCTATGTGCAATGTTTCAAATGTACATCATTTCTGCAGAAATCAATACAATCCCCAAGTTACAAACATCTGACTTATATTTGACTCCTAGTTACATACAGGGTGAGACAACAGGAAGTGAGAGGAAATTTATTTATTTATTTATTTATTTATTTATTTATTTATTTATTGAATTTATATGCCACCACTCCCCTGGGGCTAGGAGCGGCTTACAAGAATGGCTAAAATCTAAAACAATTTAAAAACAATTTAAAACAATTTAAAACAGCAATATTAAAAATCAAAGGCCTGTCGAAACAGGTATGTCTTACATGCTCTGCGGAAAGCTGATAAGTCCCGCAAGGCACGGACTTCAGGTGGCAGAGTATTCCAGAGTGATGGTGCCACTGCTGTAAAGGCTCTGTGTCTGGTTGCAAGGTCTTGACGCTGGGAATTTCCAATAGATCTTGGTTCTCAGAACGGAGGGATCTCTGGGGTTGGTAGGGGGTGAGGCGGTCCCTCAGGTACATAGGCCCCAGACCATGCAAGGCCTTAAAGGTGAGTACCATCACTTTGAGAGTGATCCTGTGCTCAATTGGTAACCAATGCAGCTGCCATAAGATTGGTGTTATGTGGCATCTCATTCCCGCAAGAAGCCGAGCAGCTGCATTTCGTACCAACTTGAGCTTCCGGATCACCAACAGAGGAAGGCCAATGTAGAGGGCATTACAGTAGTCCAGTCTTGAGATGTCCGTAGCCTGGATCACCGTAGCTAGGTGGTCCCTGGACAGGTATGGGGCCAGCAGCCTAGCCTGCCGCAGATGAAAAAAAGCAGTTCTGCTGATGGTGGAGACCTGGGCCTCCATCTACCTCTGGGAAGGAAAATTCACTCCTGGAAGAGTTATTATGGGAAAAGAGTGTCTCCACTGAAGCTTTATCACAAATCTTTGTACCTGTTCTAACTTACATACAAATTCAGCTTAAGAACAAACATACAGAATCTATCTTGTTCATAACCCAGAGACTGTCTTTAAATAATCTGCAAGTCTCATGAGCTCCCTTTGTCAGCTCTGGCTCCCCATGTGGGGATATGAAAGAAGCCTCCCACAAGGATGGTAAAACATCAAAACATCCTGGCGTCCCCTAGGCAATATGCTTGCAGACAGCCAATTCTCTCTCACCAGAAGTGACTTGCAGTTTCTCAAGTCGCTCCTGACATGGAAAAAAAATTCCAACGTATAGCACTCTCAGTAACCTTTTGGGGAGAGAGGAGAGGCAAGAAAATGAGGAGGGATAACATGGAGTTTTTGAGCAATAAACAAAGGTGATTTGACTGTTTTTCTTTTACATATTTGACTTTTGAGAGTGGGCATTGCTAGAAGGAGGGAAATTCCTTAGATGGGGAACTGGAGGGCAGGGAGAAGGACCTATAATGTTGGAAATTTTAAGGCAACTGGAAGTAATTCCCTTTGCTTGCTTAAGTAAGTGATGAGCAACTTGAATCTGCTTTCTTCATTTTACAGACTATGGACATGTTATCTCTACTAGAACACAGTTCTTCCCAACTTATCGCTGTCCATGTGCTCCGTAGAAAAGGAATTGACATCTAAAGTTGACCAAAAGCAGATTTGTAACCCTTTTGGTACTAATGTTGGAGAATGATCCCTGGTCAAAAAAAGGATGGGAACCAATGTTCTAGATGAACCCTTTTCCTATTGTGATATCCTGCCACTTGTGCAGTTTTTTACAGAAGGGAGTACTGAAAAACTGCAGTCTAATGTGAAAGCTTTCCTATGACCACTTCTGCTCTGTTTGAAGTCCAAGTCTTTGTCACCTACTCACACAACAAAGACTCGTGGGTATTTCATTATCATTTCCACACACATTTCCACACACACTTCCACCTTAGCCTGCCCCAAAACCATTTTCTGTACTTATATCTATGAGAGCAGATATGAACACTTAAGCAGTTAGGATTTTTTAAATCACTACTTTAATGCTAGTTTCAGTTCTTGAATAATTGGACACTGTTCCCATTTAAAAGTGCCAAGATTGCACAAACCATTCTAATTAAAAAGGTCAATGGCCTGCAGTATGTCGAACATTGTTTCCACTTTGTAAGGAGGCAGATAGACTTATATTTTGCTGTTTTTCTTCATAAGCCCCTTGAGTCTGCCACACATACCTTATCCTGATCTTGATATAGTTTTACTACCACGCCATACTTGTAAGCCCTTTCTATAGCCTAAGGTCCCTTCACCTCAGGATCTGATCCCAGGTTTTCTGCTTTTAACTGGATTATATGAGTCGGCACTACCAGATAATCTGGGATAAACAGAAAACCTGGGATGAGATCCTGGAATATAGGACCTTTTTGGAAGGGCCCTACTAAGTTAAATTTCTATAAAAATTTGAAACAACAACAATCGCTATCTGACAATCTCCTATCTGGGAAATGAGGAGCCCCCGGTGGCGCAGTGGGTTAAACCCCTGTGCCGGCAGGACTGAAGACCAACAGGTCGCAGGTTCGAATCCGAGGAGAGGCGGATGAGCTCCCTCTATCAGCTCTAGCTCCTCATGCGGGGGCAAGAGAGAAGACTCCCACAAGGATGATAAAACATCAAAAATCATCCAGGCATCCCCTGGGCAATGTCCTTGCAGACGGCCAATTCTCTCACACCAGAAGCGACTTGCAGTTTCTCAGGTCGCTCCTGACACGACAAAAAAAAAAATCTGGGAAATTTATCCTCATAATTAAAACAAAACATAAAACAATATCAGATTTGTTTCTTTTGCTTTTTTGTAAGCTTTGCAAGAGCATGTCCATGCATACACTTTTGAAAACGAACAGTAGCACTTTAATCATATCCTTTTCCCTTCAGGTTGTGACATCGGAATGACATTCTGATAAACAACATTGCTGACAAACCGAAACTTGTCAGGCTGTCCTGCTTAACACCTTTAACATCACCACTTATTGTCCCGTGATGGCGTCAAAGCTGTTGTCAAATCTTTCGGTGTTAAAAAAATCTTAACTAGTATCTATGCAATCATTCTTAAAGCCCTTTGGCTAATCTCAAAATATATCCTGAACAGCCTTTTTTAAAAAAAGCCTTTTGTTACTCTCCTATTTTGGCTGCATGTCTAACCACATTCGGCTTAGGAAGTAAACACAGAGCTGAGCACGACTTCTGAGTAAACAAGCGCAGAATCGTGCTATAGCTCCTCAGGGAGCTAGTTAGAGCCTTTCGATTTCTGTTAATGTTTCCAGCATGTAGCTTTATTTCCCCAACGTGAAAACCAAATTCTTCATGCCAGATTAATAGCCAAGTGCAGGCTTTTGACTTTGGCACCATTAGAAGCAGGAGTGTAGCTACCAAGGGGACAAGAGTAAAGAGTTTTACTTTCATCCATGAGATTTTTCTCCAGTCCTTGTTTTTAGCAATGCAGTAACTTGAAACTTCAACTGAGCACTTAGATATACGGCTCAAGCATCCAAAGACAGGCAGTTTGCCAAGGAAATGCACACACAACAAAAAGAAGACTTCTAGCAGTGAACAATAATAGAAATTTGAGGAAAGAAGGAGACTTTCAAAATGAAAAAGACAACTTATAGACTCAGCAATGGGGGCTGTTCTTTTACCTGGATGAGCATCCTTACCTCATCACACTGTGTGATCCTGTGAGCAATTTCTTTTAGCTCTTTCATAGACTTCTCGTCCTGGAAGTCATAGGGAAATGTTTCAGTCCATTCCTTTAGGAGCTGTATGATCTTGGCAGCAAAAGATTTGAGTTTTGCCTAAGAAAAATCAGAGCAGTCAATCAACGATCTTTTTGGACGAGGATTTCTAGATAATAAGATGTGCATAATAGTAAAAATCTTTGCATGACTAGCTGGACAAAAACAAACAAAAATTAAAGTGCCCTTAATTAGAAGTCAACTTTCTGTCCATTCTCCTTCCCTTCCAGACGTATTTAGAAAGTTACATGAAATGGTAGAATGTGTGTATAATACTTTATTTGGGATCTGTTACAATTTCCATCACTTTTCACATTTGTATTTCAGGACAATCTGTACACAGAGAAAACATAAATCTTTTAATCTACACATAATAAAAGTGAAAATATGTATGTATGTATGTATGGCTGGGGTGTCCACTTACACTGACAAGCTCCTGCCTCCACAAACAGCTACAGCTCCCACTACTCAGGAGACACCAAAGTTCTTCCCTCCAATGACAATGCAGGTTATAGTGAGCACCATGAACATGTACAAGAGTCCTGCCAATGTCATCCACAAACACCATACTGCCCACCATCCAAGTGAAGGCTTTCATACAGGGACAATTTCATCCTAGATTTTATGTCTTTCCTCCAGCACATCCCACTGTTTCTTACTCTCTCCACTAGTGTGGAATTTGCATGATCCCACCCACTGCCTCTCCCATAAAACCCTTCCCTACTCTTTTCTATTGCATGCAGCAAACAGAGAGGAATTGATCAGCAAGTAAACATATTGGAGAGGTCCAGGGAGAATTCACTATGATTTATAGGAGTTGTAGATACTGGGATGTATAGTTCACCTGCAATTTAAGAACCTCTGAACTCCACCAACAATGGACCTAGAACTAAATTGGCACACAGAACCTCCATGACCAACAAAAAATACTGGAGGTCTTTGGAGGGATTTATAGGAGTTGTAGTTCACCTACATCCAGAGCACACTATGAACCCAAATGATGATGGATCTGGAGCAAACTTGGCATGCATACCTGATGGGCCCGAATTTGAATACTGGTAGGTTTTGAGGGGAATTTGCCTGGACATATTGGAGTTGTAGGTACTGGGATTTATAGCCCACCTGCAATCAATGAGCACTCTGAACTCCACCAGAGATTGGACTAAACTTGGCACACAGAACCTCAATGACAAGCAAAAATACTTGCAGTCTTTGGGGGAAATTCACCTTAATTTGGGGGAGCTGTAGTTCACCTATATTTAGAGACCACTGTGAACCTAAACACCAATGGGTCTGGACCAAACTTGGTATACATACCCTGATATGCTGAAATTTCATTACTGGAGGGGTTTGGGAGGAACTAACATTCTTTTCTGGAAGTTGTAGTTTACCCACATGAGAGAAACTGTGACCTCCACCGATGATGGACCTGGACCAAACGTGGTCCAAGTCCATCCCCTGACTAATTCAATCTACTAGAGGGGCTTGAGGGGACTGACTTACCATAGCAGAAGTTGTAATTTACCCTACAGCCAGAGAGCACACTGAATTCCACTGATGATGCATCTAGAGTAAACTTGCCCAACATAACAAACTTTAAGTACTGATGGAGTTTCTCAGGGTCAACCTGGCATGATATTAGTTGTAGTTAATCCACAATTAAAATTTTGACTTTTTAAAAATAACTCGAGAAATGGCGAGTACCCAAGCTAGTGCAGTAATAAAGTATCATGTGGCAAATTATTTCCCTGTTTTGTTGCATATGGCTTCGAATCCAATTTTAGTGGTCAAAGAAGGATTTAGCAGCAACTTCCAGTGAGGCATTGCAGGAGAGAAATGGAAATTATACTTCCTTCATTACCGAGTCACTCAGGCTTCAACCATAGTCCTGAGGTTAGGGACCAAAGATTTAGATCTTTGGTCACGGGTCCATCTTCTTCATTATATCTAATGACTCCTTTGTTATTATTGTTCTACCTTTGTTTTGCCCTGTTTGGGTCTACAGTATGACATAATTACATTTAATTAAAATCTAGCTCCCAGTGAGAGGGGAATAGTGTAATTTTGCTCTGAGCAAAAACAGATATATTGTTCTTAATAAAGGTTGGAAGAGCAGTCTTTGTTTTTTTTATTCTAATTACATGAATCGAAAAAAGCTTGTGAATTTCCCCACCACCACTTACCCTACATAAGGGGTGAGAAAGGGCTATTCTGTGATTTCCAGTCTTATTTGGGAATTTACAGAGTTTTGGGGGGATGCCAAACGCAAAGGTTTCCTTTTAAGAGAAAGGGGAAGGTGCCTTGTGAAATTTCCCCCCACAAGAGAATGCTCTGCACACAAGAAAGTCATATTTAGGTCCCAGCTTATCAGTGCATTTTTAATAACCCAGCAGCAGTTTATTGATTCTTAACAACTCACTAATGTGCAATCTGGAAGAGCCTCAGCAATTTGCTTGGGATATGACTTTATAACCACATAACTCAAGATGGAAATACTAGAAAATCATTACAAAAAGGGCTGCTCTGCCAAGCTGGTCTCTTACAATGAAAGTGCAACGTCAAAACCAGGATTCAGAAGTGGAGGTTCCTGTTGCCCTGGGTGTTGCCATCGGTCTTATGGTTGTCATGGCAAGAGAGATTTGCCTGCTAACCCCCGAAATAAAGAGACAATACATCAGTATTTGGATTTAAATCTAGGCCTGAGGCTGGCCACATAAGAGCCGCCCGGCGATGTGGCCAGGTGGCGGGAAGGAAATAAGGGATCCCAGAGGAAAGAGGGGCACATCCCCGAGGGCACCGTCTGCCCACTCGATGCCCTCCCCTGGTGTAAAGCCCAGGCCTGCTGTTTTTAAAGGGTGACGATGGGGTGGGGTGGGGGGCAAAGGCCCAACTGCCCCGCCAGCCCCGAGACCGACCTGGGCTTCTTCCCTCCTCAACGTTCGGTTCTTGAATGAGGAAGGAGGCAGGCCAGTGCTAAGAGCCTGGCTTCGCCCCCTTCCAAGTAGTCCCAAATGGAACTACATTTCTCTTCTTCGTGGGATGAGGCAAACTCCTCTACCACCCCACTGCGTAGGGTGGTAAAGCTTTATCTGGGGCAGTAGGGAAAAAAATCCATCTACAATTCAAAGTAAATACTAGATATCGATATGCAATTAGTCAATTTACAAAGAAATGTTAATATTATGGAGTGCATCTAATGACTATAATCAGGACACACAGTAGATTTTTTTGGAAACACACTGATACATATTGAGCTAGTTGAGACTCTAAGCCAGGGGTCCTCAAACTAAGGCCCGGGGGCCAGATGTGGCCCTCCAAGGTCATTTACCCGGCCCTCGCTCAGGGTCAACCTAAGTCTGAAGCGACTTGAAAGCACACAACAACAACTATTCTATCTCATCAGCCAAAAGCGGGCCCACACTTCTCATTGAAATACTAATAAGTTTATATTTGTAAAAATTGTTCTTCATTTTAATTATTGTGTTGTTTTTAAGTGTTTATTGCACTACAAATATGATATGTGCAGTGTGCATAGGAATTCATTCATTTTTTTTTTCAAATTATAATCCGACCCTCCAATAGTTTGAGGAACTATTAACTGTTAAAAAAGTTTGAGGACCCCTGCTCTAAGTAATGTCCAATTTTGGCTTCACCCTCATGCCATTATTGTTGGTTGCTGAACAGCACAACATGGGTTCTTAGTAAACATGTATAGGATTGCACCGTACACATATAGACAACAAACAATAAAGCTGCGATGCTGGCAGTTGACCAACAGCATCTTTAGAGACAAAGAATTTGAAAGGTATCTCATCACCCAAGTGAACAATTTTGGAGCTTTTTGGGGAAACAAACTTCCAACATATGGGCACCTCTCTGGGAAAGTGAGTGTAAAGGTTGTACTCACTCACCCCTTTTTTCTCAGGGCAAGAGCCAAGGGGGGGGGGGGGATCTTATAAGTAACAACATCCCTGGGAACATGAAGCTTGGCATGATGCACCATCCCACACGTTCAATCCCACACACTGAGAAAGAAGGCCACCCTCTCAGCCACAACTCATACCGAAAGAGTTTCCCCTGCTCTCCTTCTGAGAGCAGCCAGCATATCTGCTCGGATTCGGTTGCCTACACAAAATCTGTGTCTGTGCAAGACTCATTACATAAAATGACACAGTAAAATGATGTTCCTTATATAATCTAGCAAAATCTTTGGAATTTTGGAGGACCAAGGGAAATATTTTTAAGCCATAGATGGTGGAATCTAGGCTGAGGTTTAGCACTTCAGGTTAAACCACCAGCTGCAGAAAATCTTGCCGACCCTAAGGTTGAGAGTTTAGGCCCAGGTAGGGGTGAGCTCCCAACCATCACCCCAGCTTCTGCTCATCTAGCAGTTCAAAAACAGTAATGTGAGTAGATAAATAGGTACCAATATGGCAGGGAGGTAATAAAAAGCATACATGCAGACATGCTGGCAATTTGATCAGGAGAGTATCTAAAGCAGTGGTTAACATTTATTTGATCAGGGGCCACTCTCCAACATTAGTACCAAAAGGGTTATGAATCAGTTTTTGGTCAACTTTAGATTTGGTTTGGTTATTTGGGGTGCTGATACAGAAAACTGAATTGGATAGACAACAACAGATCTAGTTTCTGATACAAAAATATGCAATCCAGTAGTTGCCATCTGCTCACCCATAGAAAACCAAATTTAATAATTTAGAACTGATGTAATCTATTCAAGGGGGCGGAGCTGGTCAGTGATAGGGAAGGAGTGACAGGCAGTGCAAAAGGAGTGGAACTAAAATAAAATAAAATAAAATAAAGAAAGAGGAGGCTCGTGGACCAGATTTTCATCCTCGCATCCCACTAGTGGTCCGTGGCCCACAGGTTAAGAACCACTGGTCTAAAGATAGCAAAGCTCCTTGGCATGGAAGATGGTGCAACAGCACCCCCATTGGCCAGAGTCAAGCACAGCCTCCAGGTGCCGAGATTGAAAAAGATGGGAAGCCTTTAAATCTGTTTATGTACTATCTGTTAATTGTATAATGGCATTGAAATTTTGCCATATATGTTTCCTGTAATCTGCTCTGAGTGCACTCAGGGAGATAGGGTGGAATATAAATAAAGTATATTATTATTATATGTTATTTATCTGTGGACACAGAGGGCCAACTGTATGCTATCCCTCTGCTCTTACTCCTAGACCCATTTTGGGACTTCCTTCCCATTTCAAAACAGCCCAAGCTGTGAGTTCTGAAAGAAAAGGAAGTTGTTTTAAAAAGAATTCTTTTGATACCTTCGACAGGCATGAAGGAATCCGCACAACATTCAGAAAAGTGAAACATCCTTCCTTTGTTTTTGTGCTGGCACAATCAGCCATCATGCTGACTCTACAGCATCAGCAACTGCCTTGATGCTAGTTCAAGTACATCTCCTGGTTGTTTCCTAAATAGGACAACATTGGATTCTTTTTCTCTTCTTGCCCTTGTAAAGTTAACTCACTTCTTTTTGGCAGGGGTTTAACAGCCCACTGACATATTTATTCAAGCTTGGTATTTTAAAACTTGCCAAAGACACCAGCAAAAGCCTCCCAAGTGGATCTGAAGAGTTTGCTAAAGTTTGTTTTTAATCCGTCCGTTTATGTCTTGGAACATTTTCTGTGTGATTTTTGTTAGTTCCTGGTGACGTCATGAGTGCCGGAATGATAAGCATTAAAGCACAGAACCGCAACACTTGGCATATTGCCAGTGTTCCTGCTCGTAGGCTATCCAACCAGCTTCTGATTTTATAATACACTTATGCCAGAGTTTCATCACTGTATATTAAAAGGTGTGTGTCTACGTGTGTGTACATGTTGCAGGTCTACTGCACAGCATTGTTTTGATCAACTGTGTTTTGACTTTGAAACATGTGTCTGTATCTATTATCTATTATTAGATAAGCTTGTGCGATGAGTAACTTTCCTTGGCCACGACATCAAGATACATAAAATAACTTGTTTTCCAAATGCTGTCCTTTAGACCAATACTTCCAAGCTGGAAAAAAGGCGGCGGGCGAAGGGATTCCTAGAATCCAGTGCAACCTTCTGCTATTAACAGTACTCTTTATCAATTCTTTCTCATCTCTCTTAAGAAGGCTGTCCAGGCTCTTTCATTACCTGTAGCTTACTCGTGACAGGGTCTAATGTAATAGTTCTATAGGTTTTAAATGCTACTTGTAATTAATTTACTTTTGTAATAACTAGGGCACAGCTGTATTATATTGCTATTGTATCGAAAGTCACTCTTGTTGCAATGTAACTATAATTGTTTTTAATATCTTTTATAGTTGCAGGTGATTTGCGGAATGCCTGCGAGTGCATGTGCCTTCTAATTGCCAGTTGACTTATGGCAACCTATACGTTTTCTTAGGACAAGGAATACTTACAGAGGTTTGGCAGTTTCTTCTTCTGAAATATAGCCCATAGCACCTGATATTCATTGGTGGCCTCCAATCTTACTTAGGGTTTGATGTTTTTTTATTATAAGCTAGAAGCTTGTCACATATTGATTTTATTTTAATGGTTTTTAACCTTAATTTTTTTTAATACTGTTTATATATTGATTCTGTTTTAATGTTTGCATATTTGTATATTTTAAATTGTATGCTAGTGCTGTTAAGTTAAGTAGCCTCAAGTCTCCATCGGGAGAGATAAAGCAGGGTATAAATAGATATTATAATAATAATAATAATAATAATTATTATTATTATTATTATTATTTATTTTTAGGGAAAAAGTAAGTAGTCTTTGAATAATGCTAGAAGACAGTGGGTTGTAGGTTTTTTCAGGCTATATGGCCACGTTCTAGAGGCATTATCTCCTGAAGTTTCGCCTGCATCTATGGCAAGCATCCTCAGAGGTAGTGAGGATGCTTGCCATAGATGCAGGTGAAACGTCAGGAGAGAATGCCTCTAGAACATGGTCATATAGCCCGAAAAAACCTACAACAATCCAGTGATTTCAGCCATGAAAGCCTTCAACAATGCTAGAAGACACTTTTAAAAAACAATTAAAAAAATAATTACTTGGGTGTGTGTTCCTGAACCTGAAATGGTAACTTATTACTTCTAAAATAACTTTCACAACTCTGACAATATCAAGTTACACTTACTAGTGTGCCTTCAAGTAATTTCTGACTTAGGGTGACTGTAAGGTGACTTTATCACAATATTTCTTTCTTTTTGTGTGTGGCTGGGGAGGGGGGGGGGAGGCAAAATTTACTAAGAGCAAATTTGCCCTTGCTTTTTTCTAAAGCAAGAGAGTGTGACTTGCGCAATATCACCCATTGGGCTAGGCTTTAGCACAGTCGGTTAAACCGCCAGCTGCAGAAAATCTTGCAGATTATAAGGTCAACAGTTCAAGTTCAGGCTGGTGTGAGCTCCCAACTGACAGCCCAGCTTCTGCTCACCAAGCAGTTAGAAAACAGTAAGATAAATAGGTACCACTTTGGTAAAGAGGTAATAAAAGGCACCCATATAGACATGCTGGTGATTCGATCGGGAGAGAATCTAAAGACAAAAAGCTCCTTCTGCATGGAAGATGGGGTGACAGAATTCCCCATGGCTGGAGTCAAGCATAGCCTCCAGATGTCGAAGATAGAAAAAGATGGGAAGCCATTACCTCTGTTTATGGACTGTCTGTCTTTGTTTAATTGTATAATGGCATTGAATGTTTGTCATATCTGTGTATATCCCCTTGAGGATATAGGGCAGAATATAAATAAAGATGATGATGATGATGATGATTATTATTATTATTGGTTTTCCATGGCTGTGGGGAACTAAACCCTGCTCTCCCAGTGTACTAGTCAATCCAATAGATTATGCTGAGTTCATTCAATTTATGTCTGATAGCCAAAAGAACTTACTTGGCAATGGATTATACAGAGTCCAGTGCTAGGGGAAAGGAAACCAATTGCTGATGTAAGTAGTGAGAAGCTTTGACACATACCTTGTCTGTCTCAATGCCAGTCTCCAGCTGCTGCTTCTGTTTAAGGCAAAGTTGGCCCACTTTAGCTAGGAGTTCATGCGGATGAATGAAGACTCGGGAGCTTAGCAGGAAAGTGAAGATATATGTCCTCTGTGTTAGAAAGAAAATAAAAAAAATGTATTCAATGCACTTGTAAACTTCCCACTAACCCAAGTTCTCTGTGCAATTTACAATCTGTTAAAAATATAACTTTAAAATACCACAATAAAACTGTAACTGAAAATGCAGAATAGAAAGCTGTAATAAAATCGGTAGCTGAGAATAATACGTATCAACATATAAAACCAATTTTAAACCACCAGCAGGACAAAAATACAAAGGTATATAAGCATTGACAACTGTATTTAAACATGGCATGAAAGCACGGTAAAATGCACTTCTCGTTTAGAGACAAACTTGGTTTTTATATAACCCACATTAATCTTTATTTTTCATGGAACTGAAATAAGAAGTACAGTATATTCTGGCGTATAAGACTACTTTTTAACCCAAGAAAAACTTCTCAAAAGTCAGGGGTCGTCTTATACACGGGTGTAGTCTTTTGCATGGGAGTCGTCTTAACTCTATATTTTAACTGGAAAAGTTGGGGGTCGTCTTATACGCCCAGTCATTTTATATGCTGGAATATACGGTACCTCTCTTGTGTTCCTGGACACATTTTCAGAATATTACAACAGGAAGGCTGCACTGCTGTGACTTATTCAGAAACAAGCCCTGGTTGAACTCAATGGTATGCTCTTATGAGTAGGGAAACTTTCTCAAGGCACTGTTCAGACAATATGACTGGAACATTTTTTTTTCTGGAATATAAGTGCCAATATAGTAAATAAAGGCTTGACAATGATTATGTGCATGCGTAGGCAATTCTGGAGTACTTCACATAATTTAATTTACCCTGAACTTACCCATTGTACCAGTAATTGTTCCTGAATAACCTCTTCAGAAATGTCTCATATGGCATACTAAGTGTCATTGCACAATAAAGCACATACTCTTCATTCATATGCTATGCCTTCCTGACTTTTTGTCTCTCTGTGACTGTTTGTCTTTTGGTCTTGTGGTTAAGGCCACAAGATGACTCTCAAGGGACAGTCTCTTCAGCCCCCTGCTTTCAAAAGTTGAATATATAATTTATGATTTCCCCAACGTTCCTGTAGTTGCACAACGCAGACGACTACTGAATTGTTGCCAAAAAAAAATCTGCCAAATGTTTCCCCTGTTGTATTTTCAGCTTTGAACTCTATTCAAAAACTCATGGTAGATTTGACTGTATCTCCTCTTCGTATTACAGGCCAAATTTCTGTTAACGTAGCCAGTAAAGACTAGGTTTCAAAGACTGTTGGTAATCTGAACAAAGGTACATCCACTGAATCAATGAGATGTATACAAAATCATGCCATTTAACAATTACTTTGATGGATTTATTAAAGGGGAGAAATGGATGTTTCCTCCCTCCCAGCAGTTCCTGTCCTTTCCTTCATTTCTATTTAAGCAGATTCCATGTGACAAAAGGCAATGTTAGAAGTCCTAACGTTTGCAACTAAAATGAACCTCTTTGGATTGATTTATTTTTATTATTATTTTCTTGTATCTATGTGTTCTCTCTTGCATCCAATATATAGTCTAGGAAAAAAACACCCAAGTGAATGAGCCACACATATATCGATATTGATAGCCTGCCTTGTGTTTGACAACAGACCTCCATGGAAATTAACACACAATAAATATAAGAAAATGTGTTATTGATTTATAAATTATACTCTCACTGAGGAATACCTTCAAGAGGGACTAGAGCAGTGGTTCCCAACCTTTTTTGTCCAAGGACCTCTCGACCAGGAACCACTTTGACTAGGGACCACTCTCCAACATTAGTACCAAAAGGGTTACAAGTAAGTTTTTAGTTAACTTTAGATTGGATTTCATTATCTGGGGTGCTGATTCAGAAAATTGCATTGGATAGACTACATCAGCTCTAGTTTCTGATACAGAACATATGTCATCCAGTAGTCACCATCTGCTTGCCCACAGAAAATCATATTTAATAATCTAGAGCTGATGTGGTCTATCCAATGCATTTTTTGAATCAGCACCCCAAATAACCCCAGTAATAGTCCTAAAAATGAAGACACCAAGGCATCCCCGCTTCCAGGCACCACATAGAATGGCTCCGCTTAGTGGGAGGGAGAAGGAGGAGAAGCAGTAGCCAGGAAGTTTGTTGTTATACCTTTTGTGGGTAGTCAGTCAACCTCTCCCCTCCGGACATCCCCATTGCCTCAGCACTATAAGACGGTTTCAAGAGACCTGTCATTCTTGTTGCAATGGCATAGTAACTGTGAGGCCGCGGACCATATTTTAGTTCTTGAGGACCACTAGTGGTTCATGGACCACAGGTTGGGAACTACTGGACTAGAGACTTAATCAAGTGGTTGATATTAATCATGTTAACCACAACCATCAAAAGCTTAAATTAGAACAGAAACTATCTTTCCACACAACAAAAATTCAATGTAACTTTTCCCCTTGAAGGTAGGGGAAAATCTTTTTATTTGTTACAGTATGTTGTTCCCTCTTCCTTTGCCACTTCCCCTGCTATACTCTGTTGAAGGAGGCAGTGATGACTGCAAGGAGTGAGAAACATTGCTATGAATGATCATTATATTTTTAATTTCAAACAAATTCCCACCAGATGTACCCATGAAAGTGATGAGACAGAGAAGCACCTGAAGAGAAGTAGGGAGGAACAGAGCCGTTCTTTCTGTGAATATTATGATCAACTGTTTCATTCTGAAGGACAATCGCCTATTTCTGAACTGGTCCTTGGGTGCTCTTCAGCCTCCTTCAGAGCATCTTTTGACTTGCTCATCCTTGACCTTTGCTACTCCTTGATAGGCATTAGCCACTTCCCCGATCGCTGCTTCAGATGCTTGTTTTTGTATTTGAGGGATGTAGCACACTTACTTCTTTGCTCTCTGGAAAACTTTATGTTCCAAGTGAATGAAGGAAATGGCTGTGATTTCCTTTGCTTAGATCTTTTGAATCCAGCAAAGAAAGAGCAGCTGATCATTTACTTACAAAGCAGTTTTACTCCCTCCATTTATGTCTGCATTTTTAATTGTCTATTCTTTCCCATCTCAGTTATTGTTTTAAACTAACTGTGCTCTAATATTTAGCTTTGTCTGTGTTTTAACAAAAAATTGATCAATCTTGTTGTGAAATACTTTGAATCTCATTTTTGGGAGAGAGGCCAGACAGGAATCCAATAAATATATAAACAGGTAATAAAATATCTGAGAAGAGAGATGGTGCTGAACTAACTCTCAAGGAGACCAATGTTCAAATTCCTGCAGAGAAAGTCACACTCTTTCAGCCTAGGAGTGTGGCAATGGTAAACCCTCTTGAAGGTACATAACACTAACAAATTAGATACCAATCAATAGTAAGAAGTGGTTTGTTGCCTCCTTTGCATACAGTGGTATAGTTAAACCCTAATAAGCTCATATCGAACTCTAGCAAGTTGTGTTGGATGCAAGCTTGATAGGGTTATAAACTTGGTTGCCATTTTGACTATACCAGTGCATGCAAAGGAGGCAGTAGTGCAACAACTGAGAACAATAAGCCACAGACATTGTGATGGTAGGAGGATGGTAATGAAAGCCATCCCTGTCAGCAAACAAAGTTACCTTGTCAGCTTCTGACCTGCTCATCCTATCCTCATCACTAGATCCTGGTCAAAAAAACCGCTTACAATAGAATAAGTAAAACCTACACTGATATAAGTCACTGGCAGGATTCCAGCCTAGATATGCTGCGTGGTAGAAGGTTATACCATAATTTATTGTTGTTATACGTTTCTTGTTAAGATAAGTCACAAGCTTTGGCCAGACAGGAAAAGAGAGTCATCCTCCAATCTGTCTGCTTACATGGAGATAGCGAAACGTGATGTGACAAGTTATTGATGCAGCTGACAGGGCCAAGACAGGAGAGCACAGTTGTGTGTTCATAAGTGATAAGTGAGTCACTCCTTTTCCTGTTCCCTTCCTTTCCAGGCAAATCCTACGCATAACATGAATACGCAGTGCACACCAGTGTGGCTGCCACTCAAAATACCAGCCCCAGTTGTGTCCCTTCTTCCCATCCACAATGCACAGTTGACTTTATGACACATCTTGACATTTCAGTGTACATTTCCCCACTCCCACTTTATATCTGTGATAGGTTAATGAAAACTATGTACAATCGAATGCTCTTGAAATAAACATTATGCCGACAGGAGTGTCATCTTTGTGGGCAGTTCCATGTTTCCTGGTTGCAATTTAGTTGAGCCTATGTAGCAGAAGCATCTATGTTCTGGAGCCTTGGAAGCTGTATTGGTTGATTTTCAGCTACCGTAAACATCTGGAGCAGTGGTTCTCAACCTGTGGGTCCCCAGGTCTTTTGGCCTACAACTCCCAGAAATCTCAGCCAGTTTACTAGTTGTTAGGATTTCTGGGAGTTGAAGACCAAACCATCTGGAGGATCACAGAACCATTATTCTAGCTGCCATTAGGAAGCATATAGATGTTTCTTCACTCTTGATTATCTATTAGTCTATTTTAGAAGAAGGGCTTTTTCCATCCCGGGTAGAGGGATCCTTCAAATCAGAATTATTTATTATTTTACATGTTCCCAGAGAAATGGCAAAAATGATTGCTTCATAAAATCAGAACTGTATTCTCAGTTCTTATCCTCCTCAGTTGCTTTTCTTACCACTAAGATAAAGAACATGGGGTTTCCAATGGGAGTAGAGTTGCTAGGTCAGGTGCATTCCAGGCTGCCAGATATCAGGCTGAAAACGGAGACCTAGCAACAGCCTCAGCGATGAGGCAAAACTGAGAGAGAAAAGAGGAGAGATGTTTTGTCAAAGTTGTTGGGGAGGGGCAGCGAAAAGGATAAGAAAGAGAGACCCAAAATCAAGAATCACAAGTGTTTAAGCAATGCTGAAGCAGGAAGCAAGTCAACAGGGTGCATAAAGAAGTAGTGTGAGACTTATTGCTAACATTACTGGAATGCATGTATATGGAAGACTATGAAAGGAAACTGTACCGAGACATCTACCATTTAGGACAGAGTAAAGAAAATGGAGGGACAAAATTGGGAAACACAATAGGGGTAGATGGAAAGCAGCAGTCCTGATTTCAATCCTGTACACAGTGGTTCCTCGAAGAGTGATAACTGAGCAAGCCCATTATTTTCCCACGTGGAAGGAGTCCCACTAAGACAGTGGTTCTCAACCTATGGGTCCCCAGGTATTTTGGCCTACAACTCCCAGAAATCCCAGCCAGTTTACTAGTTGTTAGGATTTCTGGGAATTGAAGGCCAAAATATCTGGGGATCTACAGGTTGAGAACCACTGGTATGCTACTGGTCAAATTTAAATTGGGGGGGGGGGGGTCTGTAGCATCTACAGCAGGTACTTTGAAGCAGCTTATAGTTTTTTAAAAGGTTTTCTTTTCAATATACTGCTCCCTCTTTCAGATTCCTCTTCTCACCCTGTGGCCTAGAGGAAAGAGACCAGGTCCTAAGACTGAATGAACAGGAAAAGTCACCAAGTTTTTCCTATAATAGCTTCAGAAGCAAGAGGAGGAGGAAGCAAAGACAAATGGGGGATGAGAATTTTTGATCAATATACAAAGGGGATGAAGGGAGCTTAATCTTTAGTCTGATAACAGCATATTATAAGAGTATTCCCATTTGTTAATCTGCGAACCTTTTAGATTCTTGCAGGGATTATGATATTGAACACATGGATCAATTGACAGTACATGAATGCCCTTTTCAGGCAGGCTGTCAACAAGTACTTGCTGCTTTGTGGCGCCCTTCTATTCTACCCTTGAAACTAAGAAAAATGTGAGAAACTGAAAAAATGCATTTTCTCCTCCTTCCATCCTGAAATCATAGTCTATGTTGTGCAAGAATGAGATGCCTTTGCTATGTCTAATTGTAAAAAAGCCTACATGTCAGCAGCACTGTCCTGCCAATGACCCTTCTTCGAACAAGCCAGGTCACATTCTTTTCAGGGCAGCAAGTTATAATTCAGTCCCTGCACACTAATTCTAGCTTGGGTCTCCATTCCAAACTGTCTGAATAAGGCACAAAATTGTCATCTGAAGCAATTTGGAGATAAGTCAGAATGTTGGCTTTTCAGCGACTTCAGTATAAAAGCAATGGTTAAGCAAAATTATTCAGCAGAGTCCCTCCCCCTTTCCACTTTTATCATAGGGTTTTCTCCCCAAAACTGTCAGACTACTAGGCATAATGGGGAAATCATGAAAACCTTTTGGAATACATCAAGGCATTATTAACCAGCATCCCTCAAAGAAAATTCAAAAGCTTTTCTACAGGACCTTATCACATGGATGTTTTTGTATGCTGTGAAACAGAGTCCTACGGAGGCCACCCTATGTCCTGTCAATAACCCATCTTGCTAGCATGTTACAATAGAGACAATACTGTGTTCTCGGGAGTTGGGTAACATCAGAAAGTGGAGGAGGTGAGATGGGGAGAGCGAAGGAAAGTGGAAAAAAGATGGGAAAGGTTGTGGGATTGCTGCCCATCCCTAAAGGCAGCCCCTTCCAAGGAGAGAACCGTATAAGATGGTTTCCCCACTCTCCTCAATGCTTTTCCCCACTTTCCCTCACTTCCCTCCTCCCCATCTGATGAAGTCAGCAGTGTGCATAAAGAGGTAGAAAGCCTAATTGTATCCAAACACAACACAAAAATTATTGGCTTCAACATACTGTCCAATTGTATGGCTTATGATCTATATCCCAGACTGTGGGTCTGGGAAAACATTTCAAGTCTAACCTTTAGCTTGACATGTTTGTTTATGTATACCTTTTGTTGGCGTACATATAAATGTGCTTTTTCATGCGATGTGTCCAAAAGTATCTTTCCCTTTTCTTTTGGCTAGGAAACTAGTCCAATGTGGGCTAGGAAAAACTACGGTGAGGTGGATCTGTAATTGGTTAAATGGACGAACCCAGAGGGTGATTCCCAGAGGGAAGTAATGCTCTTCTTTTGGAAAGATGGGAATATGCACACTTCATAATGTTCAGTGGAACAGGGAAGCCAACTAAAACATTGAAGGGTATATGTGCAGTCTAACTTGTTTAAAGACAATGTTGTGCACCACTTCCAAATGCATGTGGGCAAGACAGTGTTCATGTCAGGATTCATATATTCTTCTATCTGCACTGTGAAATTATGTAGACCATATTATCTGAGCAAATGATTTGAAACGTTTTTCATCACTTGTTTGTTTTTAAGTTACTTCTGACTTATAGTGACCTGAAGGTGAACCTATTATGGGACTTTCTTGGAAAGATTTGTTCGCAAGGAGTTGCTTTTGTTTTCCTCTGAGGCCGAGAGATTGTAACTTACTCAAGATAACCCTTTCCGTGGCTTAGCAAAGATTCAAACCTTGGTCTCTAGAGTCCAACACTCAAACCAGTACAATACACTGTCTTTACTTTCACCAGAGCACTACAAAAAATAAGAAACCTAGCCTATTTCTACAATTGCTATAACAACTTATAAATACTTATACCAAGGTACACTGCACCCACACAGTGTTACAAAACACATTGTGCTAGCAAGCATACTGATATCCTGATGCTGCCAATAATTATGATGTGGGTGTTGATTCCACCCCTTCCCTTTTACCCCAACAGAAATAAGTCTCTCTGTAGAATAGAGATAGGTATTTGGGAACCTGATCCACTGCCTGTCCTGTCTACCCGGAGTATAGCTCTGACTCCAAAGATTACATTGCCCCCACTTTAATTACATTTTCAGGAATGGTCGATTATTCCAAAAAGTAAGGATGCATACAGCACTCTCATTATCTTGGTTCAAATTACCCACAAGCTCTCCTACTTGTTCCTTTACAACTTTCTCTGTTGTCAGGTATGATAATTAAAAGTTATAGCTTTAATTCATAGTTATTATCTACATGAATATCAAAATAATGAGGATATACACAATAGGGTTAGGGGCTCCCCCCCCCCCCCCCCCCCCCAGGCTTGCACATTCACCAGGAGCATTTGGCTGATTGCTCCAGAAAGGCAAAACACATGAGAGTTCCCATCCTGGGCCTGGTTCTGTTCAACATCTTTATTAATTACTTAGATGAAGGGTTAGAAGGCATGATAAAGTTTGCAGACAACACCAAATTGGGAGGGATAGCTAATACTCCAGAAGACAGGAACAGAATTCAAAATGCTCTTAACAGATAAGAGAGATGACCCAAAACTAACAAAATGTATTTCAACAGGGACAAATGCAAGATACTGCACTTAGGCAGAAACAATTAAATGCAAAAATACAGAATGGGGAACACCTGGTTCAACAGCACTACATGTGAAAAAGATCTTGAAGTCCTCATGGACAACAAGTTAAACATGAGCTAACAATGTGATGCGGCAGCTAAAAAAGCCAATGGGATTTTGGCTTGCATAAGTAGGAGTATAGTGTCTAGATCCAGGGAGGTCATGCTACCCCTCTATTCTGCCTTAATCAGACCATACTTGGAATACTGTGTCCAATTCTGGGCACCACAATTGAAGGGAGATGTTGACAAGCTGGAATGTGTCCAAAGGAGGGTAGTTAAAATTATCAAGGGTCTGGAGAACAAGCCCTATGAGGAGCAGCTTAAAGAGCTAGGCATGTTTAGCCTGCAGAAGAGAAGGCTGAGAGGAGATATGATGATCATGTGTAAATATGTGAGAGGAAGTTATAGGGAGGAGGGAGGAAGATTGTTTTCTGCTGCCCTGGAGACTAGGATGGCTTTAAACTACAGGAAAGGAGACTCCACCTGAACATGAAGAACTTCCTAACTGTGAGAGCTGTTCAGCAGTGGAACTCTGCCCCATAGTGTGGTGGAGGCTCCTTCTTTGGAGGCTTTGAAGCAGAGGCTGGATGGACATCTGTCAGGGATGATTTGAATGTGTTTTTCCTGCTTCTTGGCAGGGGGTTGGATTGGATGGCCCACGAGGTCTCTTCTTAGTCTATGATTCTATGAAGAACAATGAAGTGATCTGCCAAATACCACAGGTACAAGACAGAAGCTGGATATGGGCTCCAAACAAAGAACTACTCTTTCTCCCACTTGCTGCTGCAACACAATATACAATTGACAGAAAGCAAGCTAGTAAGCTTAAGAGACAAGGGACTTACTCAAGGCTTCAAACTGAATCCAGGGCAGGGGCAGGTTTCTATTGTGAAATTTCCCCAGCAATAATCTTCACTTCAATTAATTTTCCAACACTCATTTTCTAACTCAGTTCCCTCCATCCATTCCTTTTACCTTCTGCAGATTCAACCCATCAGTTCTCCTCCCTCCCATGCTTACTACTTTCCCAATGAAATATAATAAACTTCCATTTTTCTAGCTTTCATCAACGAGGTGTCCCATGCCAGCTCTGGCTCTCTTCCCATACAGTTTGATCTTCCATGAACTTTGCCTTTCTTTGCCCAGCTCCAAACATCTTGCTGAAAGAGGTGGGAGAACAATGTGTCTTCAATTTGAAATAAAGGACAGCTAGTCAATCACTTCTCCATCCACCCAACAATTCAACTCTTCTATGATTTCTACCTCAAGAGCCCTGGCGCATGCCCACTGCTAGTGTCTTATCTGCAAGCAAAGGAGCGCACCACGCAGCTCTGGTTTATCAGAATACATGAAAAGCAAATTACTTACTCACTATGCAAAGATGTGCATCACGAACTAGAAGGAAGCAGCTGACAGGCCTATTTTTGTGGGCTGAGATTGACATAATTTGAATGTCATTTTTAAAGAACAAGGCAAAATGCACGTTATAATGGGAGGACACTTAACGTACTGCATTCCTCTGAGTGCCTTGCCCTTAAAAGGGGCAAACTTGAGGCATAATGCTGATGTACAAACTTAGAAATGGCATGAGTTGAAAAACAATTTGGACTTTTTAAAAAACAGGCTACACTTGCTTTCACTCTAAGGACGGAAGCAACGGTCATCGTTTCAAGCAAATTTGTCATCTAAGAGGATTAATTTTCGCAGATAAAACAAAATAGTGGAGCCATGTTAACAAAAGACTGTAGTCTTTATAAAATGTTTTAACAGTTGCATGACCACACTAGCTGGAAAAACTACCATATTATCCATTATTAGCTAACTCTGAATGTCTTGCTATAGCCACTAGCCCCTTCTTATAGGTGTCTGCAAGTAACCAAAGGTACAGAGGCTGCTAGTAAGAGCTAACCTAAAAGCATCTGTCAGTAATTCTAGATCATACTGCTGTGATTTCTATTGTTTCATCATCTCAACATGTCTTTGGAAATAGCCATTTAAGAGTACAGTGAAGTCCCACATTTTATAAGTACTTTGGGGTAAGGTTTTGGATTCATAGACTGAAAAACATAATGCTATCTAGGACTCTTCCACACAGGCACAAAGCCTGTTATAGGTTTGGATTTACCTAAGGCATCCAAAACCTTTAGAAAACCCGGTAGGACATGTAGCCAGCCCTCCAGGGATAAACCTGGGATTTGGTCCCTATGTGTGGTAGGTGTGTGTGTGATATCAGCTTGGCATTCCATATTTGATGAATTTGGCAACCAAAAATCGGCAACCAAATCCCCGATCTTCGGCTGTATTCAGCTGCTACGAGAGAAGAGCAGCACACGTGCCCCCCCCCCCAGACTTGCCAGAGCCAATCAGAAAAAGAAAGTGGATCACGTGGCTTTTTGCAAAGTTGGCATTTGAGAGGAAGAGATGTACTAACACCGTGTGTCTCAGTGATGCTGTTGGATCACTTTTTGATCATTCCTTTTTTTCTGCATTAAATTTTCTTAGTTTCAGTCCTTTTATTTTACTAATAATTTCGCTATGGAGGATTGGGTGGGCCACTCCTTCTTAGCAACATTACTAGTAAAATAAAAGAACGGAAAGAAATTTAACTAAGTTCCTCCCCCCACCTTCACCTCTTTGACTCTCAGTCTCTGCTATACCCCCTCCCCAACCCTACATTCTGGCTTGTTTGTGCCTGCACCAGTTTTGCAGCCTTCCCTCCCCCAACCTTTCTTGTTACTTCACCTCTTTGAATCTCTGTCTTTTAAACATTTCCTAAAACTCGGTGGATGACCCAAACATTCTGAAACTTAGCGGGCTTGAGGTGGTAAATGTGTCCTCCAAGTGTGTCCATTTTCATCCTGATAAATGAAGATCCCCCATTGCATCTTCCTAAAGCAAAAACGGAGCTTCTTGCTACAGATCGGAGAAATGGCATTTACCTCCTCCTGATTTTGGCAACTTCCCAGAAAACAGAACAGGAGTCTAGTCGAAAATGGGACTGAAAACAGGATAGTTTTTTCCCAAATTGCACATGCCCAATTTGTGGCCTAAATCCCAAAAGGAATTGGGATGTTAAATCCTGGTTCCTTTCACTATTTGAGTCTGTCTGGAAGGGCCCATAGTCTTAGCTCAGAGCAGAACACATAACATCACCATCTACCATGGAATATTCTATCCTCTACATTCTTAACAGCTTACGTTTATTTTAACAAGGCAAAGAAGCCAGAAGCTAAAATAGCTTGTGACAGTACTGCAATTCAAAAGGACTTTTGATTACTCTACTTGACATATAATAATAATAATAATAATAATAATAATAATAATCTTTATTTGTACCCCGCTACCATCTCCCCAAGGGACTCGGTGAGGCTTAATGAGCCAAAATACATAAATAAACAACATCAATAAACAAAACATCAATAAAACACTCAATAAAATACAAATAATATAAATCACATAAACAAATAAACAATCAAAAATGACATATAAACATTTAAAACCAATAGCCGGGCCAAATGTAATAGGATTAAAATTAAAAATATGCTGACGTAATCAAGGTAGGATATAACTGGAGTAGAATATAATAAGAATATACAAATACTATTGGACTTCATTTCAGATTATGCAAATTTTTGCACTATACTAAAATAAAACAGAAACGTGTGTGTCAGGGACAATGCTTGAATGATTTCCCCAATATCCAAGTTCCTGTACTGGGAAAAGCTTAT
This sequence comes from Anolis sagrei, assembly GCF_037176765.1. Classification (NCBI taxonomy): domain Eukaryota; kingdom Metazoa; phylum Chordata; class Lepidosauria; order Squamata; family Anolidae; genus Anolis; species Anolis sagrei. Next base: position 154,348,257 of record NC_090023.1, read on the forward strand.
GCACATTCATCACTGACAACAACCTGAAGAGGAAGAGAACTGTCATTGTTTGCAACAGCTGATCAAATGTTCCAGCTTTTAAACCCAGGGCCTGTTAACACCAGATGGTGATCTTCCTCCAAGCAGCAGGCACCCTGCTCATGGAACACCCTTTGTGTGATCCAGGATGCCCACATGGAAGCGGCACATGTAACTGCCATGATTTTCGTGACTGCACTGGCACGCCTTCCAAGCTGCTACAATTATACAAACAAAATGAGAGGAAATCTTTAACTTTGGGGCTTGAAAATCATACCCCCTATATCATTTGCAGAAGCTGACAGGGATTTGGAAAGGGAGGCGCATAATAAGCCGATGAGCGTTTTTTTAAAAATGCAAAAGATTGAAGCGGAGTCGTATAGTTCTTAAACTTGTTGCTAAGAGACATGTTCAATTAAAGGAGGAGTGGAACAGAGTTAGAGCAAGTAAACGAGAAAGACTAAAATAGTAACTGTTACTTAAAGACCAAGAATGTGGCGATATCTTTAGGGGAAGAAGCAAAAATATTTTTCCATACGGCTCACCCATCTCAATCTGAAATGTTTTGCTTGTTTGAATATTTGCTGAAATGACTGCAGGTTGAGTACACTCCATTTCTTACCTCCAGAAAGCTGTTGTATTTGAGCACACACATTTCCTTGTGTGCAAACAAGCCTCCATAAAACAACACATAACTATACTCTCTCTCTCTCTCTCTCTCTCTCTCTCAAGCCAATCCCACTTGTAATTTTCCTGACAGTAGGGAAAAGAAAGGGAGGGGAATCACATCAGGCTCTACAGAACTCATAAAGTTTTTTTCTTTGTCTGTTCATAAAGTGCATTGTGCCCCTTTTGCTTAGGAAAGATCCGCACTAGTCCAGTGAGACCTAAGAAAAACTTGGATATGAGGCAACTTACGAGACAGGATTTGAAAAAATAATAACTTGCTGCAGGGAGAGGATGTGGGATGGAACACTCTGAATCTTATGAACTATCTAGGACCTTAAGATCATTTGGGGAGGCCCTGCTTTAGTTACCACCTTTGTCACAAGTACGTTTGGCAGAGACAAGAGACAGGGCCTTCTCCGTGGTGGCCCCTCGGCTGTGGAACACTCTCCCTATAGATCAGGGGTCAGGAACCTTCGGCCCTCCAGGTGTGGTGGACTTCAACTCCCACAATTCCTTGAGGCTCGGCATTCGCCCCAAAGGCTTACCTTGGCCTCAAGGAATTGTGGGAGTTGAAGTCCACCACACCTGGAGGGCCGAAGGTTCCCCATGCCTGCTATAGATATTAGATCGGCCACCTCCATTTTAACATTCCGAAAAAAAGTCAAGACATAGCTTTTTGAACAAGCGTTTGCAAATGCAGAGTAACTGACACAGGAAAATGGAATGACTAGACAATCAGTCCAGACGTTTTTAACAAGAATAAACTATGAATTTATATTTTATTGATTTGTTTAGTTTTTATTATATGTTATGTTTTTAATTGTATTTATGATATTGTAAGCATTGAATTTTGCCCTGTTAAACGCCTTGAGTCGCCTATGGGCTGAGAAATACAGATGATAATAATAATAATAATAATAATAATAATAATAATCTCTCACTGCTCAAGCTTACCAGACACACATTGACATACATGGGGATTATTGAGTACCTTGAAGGGAAAAAAGAAGCAAACTTGTCTGTTGCTTTGCATCTACAGTGCTACAAGTTTGGGAAATAATAGAGGAAATTGATTTGGGAGCCTTGAATGAAAGAGTTACCTCCTGGTGTTTACAAATCCTTGCAAACTGCTCATCTAAAAAGTACAGTGCAATTACAGTTTCAGCACAGTTTGGTTTATAGGCTGATTTCTGAGAAGTTTTCCTCATTTATTTGACAAAAGCTGAACATGTCTGACATTCTCCGCTGAATGTTTTAGTCCTGCAGTGCATCGATTGTCAGATGTGTTGTGGGAGGAATGTATTAAAAAGAGTGAATTTTGAAGGGTAATACAAGTTTGATTCTAAAATAAGGGGGCCATACCAAACTGAGATATAGAAATGTTTGCATTACCTGACATTTCTCTTTGTCCCAATCTAAAAGGAACAAGGTACCACTTCTCTGCAAACCAATCTGCTTAAGCTACTGCCAAGTCTCAGCCTAGTATGTATGTGTGTCTGTACATGTGCATATTAAAAACACTGTATGCAACCAATCTCTATTTATTCTGTTATCTAAACATAGTTGCCCAATTTTATTTCCGCATCTTGACACTGTATCCACTTTCTGTAAAAAAGTTGAGACACTTTATTTTATTATCTCAACAGATTTAAAAACCACACTTGAAAGACACAGTGACTACCCAAGGCTGCCAAATAAAGGTCTCCCTCCCTATTTCTTTTAAATCTGAACATTTGAAAGACAGGAAAATTCATAAACATATAAACACCTAGACAATGTTTCCTAACACTGCACAACTGGCCAAATGATCCAACATATTTACCATGACTAAACAACAACCTTAAATACAAACATACATAAACAAATTAAAAATAATTCTCCAGTTTCTTATCATTGGTTGAACTATAGTTAAACCTAATATGTGTCAAGCTATTTTTTCCTCCCTATATTTACATAAAGAATGAAAAATCTCAACAATGTATGTCTCTAAACCTGCATGCTGCCAAATACATTTCATGGCTGATCAGGGATCTAAATGCAGGCTGTTCTCTCTAATCTCTCTCCAAACACTACAGGCTTCAAACTTCAAAATGTAATGGATGCTAACAAAGATCTGATGACTGAAGTAAGAAATCTGGTAACCCACCTCCCCAATACAGACTCTTGCCACTTACCACACTGCAAGTACATAAAGGCAGTCCCCAAGCTACAAACAAGATAGACTCTGTAGGTTTGTTCTTAAGTTGAATTTGTAAGTATGTATGTTGGAACAGGTACATTTGCAACTGTAATTCCACACACACACACACACACATATAGAGAGAGAGAGTGAGAGTGTGTGTGTGTGTATATGTATGTATATGTGTGTGTGTGTGTGAGAGAGAGAGTGTGTGTGTGTATGTATGTGTGTGTGTGTATATACATATACATATACATATACATACACACACACACACACACACACACACACACACACACACATATATATATATATATATATATCTGTGCTTTATATAGCATAGGGAAAGGTCAATACCCCTGTAGGGTTTACTTTGATGCTGTGCCCCTGTTCAGATTTTACCTCACTTACAGTCCCTGTGATAATTCGATTTGGAAAAAAACTGACATGTTGTGGAAACAAAGAAAGTTTCAATAGAGGCACCTTTTCACCATAACTCTTCCAGGAGTGGATTTCTCTTTCTTGGGGTAGATTTCTCTAACCTTCTGTTGTTTCCTCCCCATTCTTAACTATGAGTTGTTTGTAAGTCGGATGTTTGTAACTTAAGGACTGCCTGTATCGGTTTTCATAACCGATTTACTTTCCTAAATAATTTTAAAATTTGTGGTTGCAGTTTCCCCTTATAGGTCCTGGTCCCTCCAAACTATGTGGCTCAGGATTCCTTCATGAAATGGTAAAATAGTTCAAGCAGGTAAAATTAGAGTGTAGATAAAGTTCACGCAGAAAATGTTGTGGTGAAGCAAACAAATAACAATAATCTTTTCCAAAAACAAGCAATTGCCTCTACATAATAATGGAAACAAAACATATCATTCTCCTACAACTGTTTATAACTCCAAGGCCTCCTTCTAGGAAATTTCTAGCAAGACAAGCAAGATTGCAACCGTCTACTTACATCTGGGTAATAGTCAGTGGTGGGTACCAGGCGCTCAATCAGGGCCTCCAGTGAACCAGATATAAGATTTCCATCCTGATAAATGGGATCGCTGCTCCGCTCTCCGGTATCTGGCTGCACTTGCCCACTACATCCAGAACCAAGCATACTGGAAAATATTGGCGTCTGGGGCATAGTTTCCTGCAAGAGTGGAGGAAAAATGGAAGCAATATGAGCCAATTACAATAGCTTGTTAATTTGTGCCTGCATGGTTTCCAGCGAAACAAGAACAACAACAGCACATGTCTAAATTCAGCAGAATCATTGGAGCTAGGCACAACTACCTCTGCTTACAATCTGGCTGTACTGAACATTTGAATTTAACACAGTCTGTTCTAAAGAGCAAGAGTTTAGAATCCCAGTTTAAACAATTGTGCATGAGTTTTGTTTGGTTTTACATTAAATATATACCTTACATTGCAAACCGGCTGACAGGATGACATTGCTTACAGTACTATGCAGACCCATGATGCTGATTCTGATAGAGGATCAAACCAATTTGCTGTATTTAAACACACAAACACACACTTTCTTTTCTGTCATTTCCAATAGTTCCAGTGGTGTTCAACAAAAACATAATAGTGTCAATCATGGATACAATCTCCCTAATGTATGAGGGCTGAATGAAAAGTAATGCCTCCGCCTTTGTTACTTGGGTTTGGATGGGAATGTTTTAATAAATCAACCCAGAAATAATCCATAGAATGTGATCTTTAACTACTACTATTCACTTTTCCACATAATCACCAAACAATTGGATACATTTCTGCCAACAATGAACAAGTTTTCAGAAGCCATCATGGAAGAAGTCGACACTCTGTTTCTGGAACCAGCGTCTCACAGTTCTCTTAACATACTTATCATGCACAGATCTTCCAATAGCCAAGCAAAGCAATAATGTGACCCACACGTTCTTATGAAATGCTGATTATGCTTGAAATTTCTCTGAGTGATATGACAATAGTCCTGAATCAATCTGTCAACTTTTGTTTGTGAAACTCCACCTCAACATCTTTAAACTTACTCACCCAACAACACACAGTACTCACATCAACACAATCACCATAACCAGCTTGCATTCTCTGATGAATCTCATTTGGGGTGACACCTTTTGCTGTCAAGAATTCAATGACTGCACGTTGCTTAAGTCGCATTGGCTGACTGACTGTGCAAGGTTCCATACTTCACCCTTTAACAACACAACTGTTCAATGCTAAGACTTTCTGCCAAAATGGAACTGTAGAGGAGAGTCTAATGAACAAGCCAGTACCTGCTGCATACTAGTACTGCCATCTGTTGAGGAGTTACAAAGGTAGAAGCATTACTTTTCATTCAACCCTTGTAATGCCAATAAAAGCCCAGCTATACACTCATGAACTACAAAATCACAGCATTATCCCAATGTGTGTAAGCAGTGATGTACATTAATGGCATCACATGGTAAAGAGTTCCAAAGCGTTCTAATAGGACAATGATGGTCCTATGGCTGGCTATCACTATTGTGTTCTTCAAAGTTTGGAGCCTTGAATTACAGCGACAGCTATTAATTTTGGAAGTTTCATGTGGGTTAAGTTAGCCATGACATAACTGGTCCAACTCAATCTGTTTCAAAGGACAATTAGCAGGAAATAAGTTGGTGTGCTTATTCCATATGTCAATTCAGCGCATATATTCTGCTTGATCTGGTTTCAATCTGGACAGCAACGTATTTCATTTGGCCTGCACTCAGAAACACAAGCAGTTCTAGAAGTGCCTGGAAATGTGTCTCTTGAGCTGGCCATGCCATCTGCCAAAAGGCTGGCACGCTGAGAAGGCGGTTGGCTTCTAGAACATAGACAGATCTGTTGCTAAGGCAATGCTAACAGCAGGTGCAATGGCACAGTACCGGGAATAGAGAACGATGGGGGAAAGCACAACCAGGGAAAGGAGGTTGGATCTGGCAGCTCTCTCTGTAGAGTATGGCTAGGAGGAGTCAACATAGAACCAATGTAAGTTGCCTGATAGCTTCCAGCTACCTTGATTGTACTTCATTATGGATATGTGCGAGCAGAAGATTACACAATCCCATGTTTCTGTTCCTTCAAAGATATATTTGCTATATGGAGTTATTTGCAGAGATTAGCTCCCCCCCCCCTCCACAAACACACATTTGTCTTTCAGTCATCAAACTGAAATGTGTGATGGTCAACAACTGCAATTGTTTCTGTCTGCAAAGCAAATTTACACAGGAGGCAAACAAACAAACTAACAACTGAGTTACTGTGGTTTGTTTAGAACATGGCTACTACTATACATGGATGTCAAAGCAATTATATATCTGTCACCCATATGAGAGATATACAATCTGTTTCTTAATAGGTCATGTTCACTGTCCTGAGTTTTTAAGGTTGCTAAGCAGTCTGTTAGAAGTAGTTGCTAAGAAAAATAAGCAGACATTGATCCCGTGCCATTCCTTCTCTCAATGAAGTCTATGTTTACTATGATCGTGAAGATATATACTGCACTGTCTCGGTGAGGTTGTCTCATTGCTATGCCCTAGGGATGTGCTGTAGGACTTCTTTCCCCAAATACATGATCCTGGAAGCAAACAGCCCAAGGGATGACACCTTATTGCAATTCCCTGTCTCTTCACTTCCTGCTCATAAGTCTTCTCGGCTTTCTTTTCGAAGTAAATCTCTGCCACAGTCCTCACTTTCCTTTGGTTCTCTGAATCAACTCATTTTCCTTTCTTTAGCCCCACTCCTTTGGCCTTGCAATACTGCCTTCTCTAAGCCCATATTTTTCTAAACCTATATCACTTCCGCTTGCAGTTTCTTTTTTCTATTGGCTGTTTTGACCTTCTATAGGCTCTGAGCTGCTCCACTCATGGCAGCTGGAGATAATCCTGCCTTCTGTGACATTAGGACATCAGCCAGTCATTGCCAGAGACATCATCTCCAAAAGGTACATTGGTCATGCTAAAATTCAAATAATGAGATTGCCCTGTGCTTTTTTCTTATCATGTCAGAAGCAACTTGAGAAACTGCAAGTCGCTTCTGATGTGAGAGAATTGGCCGTCTGCAGAGATGTTGCCCAGGGGACGCCTGGATGTTTTATCATCCTGTGGGAGGCTTCTCTCATGCCATCATAAGGGAAACTGGAGCTGACAGATGGAAGCTCACTCTGTCTCACGGATTCGAATCGCTAATCTTCAGGTCAGCAGTTCAGCCAGCACAAGGGTTTAACTCATTTTGCCACCATGGCTCCTGCCTATTGCCCATTACAGTACTTCACAAGGTCTGAAGGGTATATAGCTTGGATACCTCCTTTAGAATTTCATCACAATTTGTTCCAACGTGACCCACAAACCCATCTGCCATGCTGTGGCAGCAAAATCTATTTATTTATTTACAACATTTATATGCCACCCTTCTCACCCCGAAGGGGACTCAGAGCAGCTTACAAAATATATATACATACAATATATTATATTATTAGCATAGTCCAATATCATTATTATATATTACTATATTGTACTATACCGTTATATTGTAACATTATTAGTAATATTATAATTATATATATTTATATTACATGTAATATCATATTATTAAATATATATAATTATAATATCTATAACTGGGCACACTTAAATGTAAGCAACACAATTCTGGCACTAACCCATCAGTCTCAACAATGTGATGAGAATTCACAATGTGAAGTCAATATCAACACATCTTTAGAATTAAGACTCAAGTAACACTGTATCTAGTTAATTTTTATCAATATGGCCCAATGCAACATGTGGGAGCTCAAAGTATCATAAACCAAGAGGCATGGGGCTACTATAAAGTTCTAAATGGCTAACACCATTACCCCGGCCTATGAAATCAGAAGGGTCCGAGGTAGGTAGTCTTTTCCTTTCATTCACTTAATAGGAGCCCCCGGTGGCGCAGTAAGTTAAACCCCTGTGCTGGCGGGACTGAAGACCGACAGGTCGCAGGTTAGAATTTGCGGAGAGCACGGGTGAGCTCCCTCTGTCAGCTCCATCTCCCCATGCAGGGACATGAGAGAAGCCTCCCACAAGGATGATAACACATTAAAAAACATCCAGGTGTCCTCTGGGCAGCGTCCTTGTAGACGGCCAATTCTCTCAAACCAGAAGCAACTTGCAGTTTGTCAAGTCACTCCTGACACAACAAAACAAACAAACAAAAACAAACAAAATACCAAATTCACTTAATGAGAAGGCTATAGTTTAGGCACCTTAAAAGAGGGAATGGAGTCACTTCTGGTGCACATTAAGATGTGAATGAAGTATGGCACCACAACTCTTCTGTGCTATATAAAACAGCAGCCAAATGTTTCGTTTTCTTTTAAGGCAGATTCTTGCAAAACCATCCTTAATATTTACCCAGCTATTTGGGAGCTTGTCGAAATTAGCTCTGCCATTACCCCAACACATCTCAATTTGAAACCAAAATAAAAACAAAATATCTTCTAGGACAAAACCCTCCACAGCAGTTGTTACGAGTTAAAACATGGAATGTCCCTAATAGTAAACAGCAACATCTCTGCCATTGCTCAGGCCAGCTTTTGCCACTTAAATGTTTTGAAGTGACTCATGTGAATCGAAAGAGGAGACAAAATGTACAGAATTTAATTGGCATGCAATGGAGAACTGAGACATGGTGATTCTAGGCACAAGTGCTTCCTTGCTAATGTTCTGTGATATTTCATAAATATAGTCACAAGGCATCATTTATAGAACTCATGACAGTCCGACAAGCAGGCTGTTCCTCTGGCAGGGACACATTGACATAAAAGGTGGCTTGGCTCCATTGGTTATGCCAGTTATCTCCAAGTGTACTTCTTCCTTTCAAAGTACATTGTGGCTCCTTTTAAAAAATGAGCCTTTAATGTAGAGTGCTTGCTACTGGGATGTTCATTGAGATGAATGTCCAAACTGCAGGTTTTGGAATTGAGAAAGCACCCTCTCTCTAATACCAAACTCAAAGACATGATATGAAATCAATTGATATGAACAGGGCAGAGAAGCGGAAGTATTTCTTCATGTAGCGCATACATGTGGGATTCACCACCATAGGATGTGGGGGAACCATTAGCAGAGCAAAAATGGGACCTGAAAACAAACTTTGAAGTGCTGGCTGCTTCTCTAAAGAGTGCAAGCCAACCTTTTTCCCCAAGACATTTTCTCACCCATCTAAATCTGAACAGGTAATACAACACTTTATAGCCAGTGAGCATGTTAGTGTACAATTTGTGTGATGTGCCACCACACTTGGGTTTATTGCTCAACCTTCCCTCTTGTTTCTGGGTGGCTAAACATTAGCTACTCCCTTGTTTTAGTTTTGTGGACTTCAACACCCAGAAATCCCAGCCAATTTACCAGCTGTTAAGAACTGTGTGTGTGTTGGAATTGACTTGAGAAATTGCAAGTCGCTACTGGTGTGAGAGAATTGGCCATCTGTAGGGATGTTGCCCAGATGTGTTACCATCCTGTGGGAGACTTCTCTCATGCCCCCACATGGGAAGCTGGGGCTGACAGACAGAAGCTCACCCCGTCTTGCAGATTTGAACTGCCAACCTTCAGGTCAGTCGGCACAAGGGTTTAACCCACTGCACCATCGTGGCTCCTTTAACTGCCTTCTTAAAATTCATTAAATGAGAAGATAGATCTATAAAGAACTCCTACATATATAAGTGAAACTTAATTGTGTTTAAAGGTGGCATTATACCTCTATCCACCAGAAACCTGGGGCAGGTATTAAGGGAGGATTGTGGCCGTCACAACTTTGAAGTTCCCAAATAACAACAACAACAACAACAACAACAAAACTTTATTGATACCCCACCACCATCTCCCCAAGGGACTGTGAGCAGCTTACATGAGGCCAAGCCCAACAACATATCAATAAAAACAAAAAAGCAATAAACAAAAACAATACAATACAATTAATATAAATCACATATAAACAATAAACAATAACACACAAGGATTTAAAACCAAACTGAGACTCATGATTGTTGACAGAATTAAAGGAACATATAAGTTTGCAGAAATGAAGGCACAGACACAGCCTTGGGCCCCATATGATGCCCATAAGCTATGTGTTACCCAGCCATGCCCCAGACAAACAGGTCTATCAAGGTCCCTACTCGTGCATGCAGACCTTTACAACATGTCTATGCTTTTCAGAAGCTGTATTGAACACTGTTGGGGATAGGAAGACGCACACAAACTCTTCCCTCCTTTTGCATCATCCCAGGGATATGACTGGGCTGGTGCCCCTTCTACATATAAAATCCAGATTATCTGATTTAAACTGGATTATAGGGCAGTATGGACTCATATAATCCAGTTCAAAGCAAAATAAGTATTATCTACTTTGATAATCTGTATTATATGGCAGTGAAGAAGAGGGGGTAAGAGCCAGCATAATGTAGTGGTTTGGGTGTTGGATGATGACTCTGGAGACCAGGGTTTGATTCCCTATTTGACCATACAAATGGCTGGGGGATTTCGGACAAGTCACACACTCACAGCCCTCTCCCCAAATTGTAGGTTTGATTTAGGGTTACCGGAGGTCAGAAACAACTTGAAAACACACAGCAGCAGCAACAAAACAAACAGAGGAAAAATGTTTCTAAGTCATAGCTCAATAAGACTCTGCCCACATACTTGTTGCAAACAATAGATTGAGATGTTGTCAGTCATCACTATTATTGGTGCATATGCTGATCCCACTGCCTGACACCCACCCAGTTGAAGTCAGGGCAAACACTGCACACATGTCGTAGAATAAAATCTGGAAAACTACAGTGAGCAGAGGTCTTGATTCAATAGGGGAACAATATAACAGTTTAAGTTTAGGGCTGCATAACTTCAGGATGAACTCTCATTGTGCAGGTCTCCTGAAATTGCACATCTAAATGGTATACATTTTTTTATAACCTGAGTTACTCTGTGGCAAGTAAAGCATTTCCTAGATCATTCTATCAATTGTCTAATCATGGAAAGCTCAAATTAAAAGATTTATTGGCTGACACAGCTTGACATGAAGCTGCAGTGGGCCAATTTCCCGTAATGTATACTGCTGGATAATTTATCCAATGTGCATCCCACCCTTCCTTCCAAGAACTTAGGGAATAGGTTTCACAACAAAGCAGGCACAACAGTATATGCTCAAGGCCGTTTCATGTGGATGATGGGAATGGGGGTTGATATATTCTGCTATGCCACTGAGCCAATCTCATTTGTTGGGAAGAGAATGGCTTCAATGGTTCTGAGAACTAAAGCAGCATGCTTGCCTTATCAATGTATCTGAAATCATTCTGGGAGAAAGACAAATCCAATGAATACATAAATAAATATTCTATACCACTGCTTCTTAGGCCCCTTCTACACCATTATAGAATCCAGATGATCAAATCAGACAATCCACATGATCTGCTTTGAACTGAGTCTACACTGCCATATAATTCAGTTCAAATCTGATAATCTGGATTTTATATGGCTATGTAGAAGGGGACTTACTGTAGAAGCATTCAAACCACAATATTTGATAATAGATAAAGGTTTCTCAGTGTCATCCATTTCCTCAAATTTGTTCGTGAAAACGTGCAGTGTTTACAATGGACTCTGCAGAAAATGCTTCAACTGTACTCCACAAAAAGAAAATTCCCCCAGGCAGTAAGAAGCCAGACCTTGAAACTGCTAGGCCATTAAATGCTAATCAAGGCAACCAATTGAAACATTCACACCTAGCTCCAACAGACAAGAGTTCTTTCTCCCACCCTGGACATTCCACAGATATATAAACCCAATTTTCCTAGTTTCCAACAGACCTCACAACTTTTGAGGATGCCTGCCATAGATGCAGGAGAAACATCAGGAGAGAATGCTATTGGAACATGGCCATACAGCCCGAAAAACTCACAACAACCCTGAAAATCAGCCTGTTCAGCCAGTCTTGCAAATGCTGCTTCGTTACCAGTAAACATTTTATATACCTATGTACCTGGGATCATGCCAAAATTTCTCTGGTGGAAAGGGGTCGTGAGTGACAAAAATTTAAGAAACCCTTAGACCCTTGAACTATAGTTCAAACCAGTGTTTCTCAAACTGTGCTCCTCTAGGTGTTTTGGACTTCAACACCCAGAAATCCCAGCCAATTTACCAGCTGTTAAGAACTGTGAGAGCTGAGGTCCAAAACGCCTGGAGGAGCAGAGTTTGAGAAACTCTGGTTTGAGCAAAGCAGTTCCTTGCCCGAAGGAGAATATAATCCAAATTTCAAGTTTGGGCAGGTGGCATGGGAGACAAAGGTGTTCCTAATCTGGTCCCTTTTTTCCTCCAGTTTCTTTAGTTAGGTCTAGTCCAAGATGAGATATTGCATTATATCAATATGTGATGCATTCCCACACTTCCACCATAGATTTTGGTCCTTGTGATCAGATCCTGGGATAAAGGGCAGTGTGGAAGGACTCTAAGCATCACTGCACTTGTTATGTCTGGATTTTGGTAAACTGTGCAACTCAAGCTCCCAGATCCGAAACTAAAACAGCCCAAAACAAAACTATTTCAGCATCAGACTTGGGGCCCTTCCACATAGACATATAACCCAGAATATCAAGGCAGAAAATCCCTCAATATCTGCTTTGAACTGGAATATCTGAGTCCACACAGCCATATATTCCAGTTCAAAGCAGAAAATATGGGATTTTATTCAGCTGTGTGGAAGGAAGGGCTTTAGGGCCCTTCGAAACTGCCCCTATATCCCAGATTACCTGCTTATCCAGGTTATCTGGAAGTGGGGACTCATATATTCCAGTTACAAGCAGATAATCTGGGATCAGATCCTGGAATAAAGGGGCAGTGTGGAAGGGACCTAAGCATCACTGCACTTGTTATGTCTGACTTAGTAAACAACACAACTCAAGCCGCCCAGATCCAGAGCTAAAACAGCCCAAAAAAAAAAACAATTTCAGCATCAGACTTGAGGCCCTTCCAGACAGCCATACAACCCGGAATATCAAGACAAAAAATCCCACAATATCTACTTTGAACTGGAATATCTGAGTCCACACTGCCATATATTCCAGTTCAAAGCAGAAAATGTGGCATTTTATTCAGCTGTGCGGAAGGAAGGGCTTTAGGGCCCTTCCGCACTGCCCCTATATACCATGATGTGATCCCAGATTATCTGGCAATGGGGAGTCATATATTCCAGTAACATTCAGATAATCTGGGATCAGATCCTGGGATATAGGGAAGCCCTTCCAGACAGCCATATAACTCGGAATATCAAGGCAGAAAATCCCACAATATCTGCTTTGAACTGGAATATCTGAGTCCACACTGCCATTCACACTGCCTCTATATCCCAGGATCTGATCCCAGATTAACTACTTATCCCAGGTTGTCTGGCAGTGGGGACTCATATATTCCAGTTACATGCAGATAATCTGGGATCAGATCCTGGGTTAAATGGCAGTGTGGAAGGGCCCTAAGCAAAATAAAACCATTTTAGCATCAGACTTGAAGCCCTTCCACACAACCATATATCCTGAAATATCAAGGCAGAAAATCCCACAATATCTGCTTTGAACTGGAATATCTGAGTCCACACTGCCATTCACACTGCCCCTATATCCCAGGATCTGATCCCAGATTATCTACTTATCCCAGGTTATCTGGCAGTGGGGACTCATATATTCCAGTAACATGCAGATAATCTGGGATCAGATCCTGGGTTAAAGGGCAGTGTGGAAGGGCCCTAAGCAAAATAAAACAATTTTAGCATCAGACTTGAAGCCTTTCCACACAACCATATAACCTGAAATATCAAGGCAGAAAATCCCACAATATCTGCTTTGAACTGAAGTGGAATATCTGAGTCCACACTGCCATATATTCCAGTTCAAAGTAGGAAATTTGGGATTTTCTGCCTTAATATTCTGGGTTATATGTCTGTATGGAAGGGCCCCAAGGCTGATGCTGAAATCACCTGCTTTTAGGTGGAATATCTGCTTTTAAGTGGAATATCTGAGTCCACACTGCCATATATGCCCAGTTCAAAGCAGATTATGTGGGAAGGGGCCTGAGTCCACACTGCTGTATATTCCAGTTCAAAGCAGATCTTGAACTGGATGTTCTGTGTGGAAAGGCCCTTGGAGGCGAGCCAGTATGGTACACAAACTGGAGCCAAGTGCTCAACCCATCCCACAAGATACATTTGGCACCCATGTCTCCAAATAAGGCTCTCTGAGAGAAGCTCATAAAAGAAAACAAACTCTTCCACAGCGTTTCTAGGCGAGTCCTTTGCCTCCAAATACAGGGGAGTTCCAAACCTGATTCCACCTCAGCCCAAAACCTAAAGCCAGAGGATGCAAGAGAGGAAAGAAAGAGAGGGAGAGTGGGGCAAAAAGAAACCTTTTCTGCCTTACCCTCATGGTTTTCTGGAGTATGTACATAAGCGGGTGAGGAGAGGGGGCTGCTGGCGGCTCTCTAGACGGGGCAAAGCCCTTCTTCGCCAGGCATTGCCACCAAAGGGGAGGCACAGCAAGGAGACTCCTTCCTTCCCTCTCTCTCTCCCTCTCTCGCTGCCTCTCGATCCGGCTTCTCTTCCCGCCAGCCCGGGTCTGAACAAACAGCGCCAATGCACCGGAGCCAAGGCAAAGCACCGCCCCGAGCCTCTCCGACGTCGGCAGCTGGCTCGCCTCCCCGTTGGCTGGCAGCGAAGCCTTGGCGGATTCAAACGCGGCGCTGGCTCTTCTGGCCTTTTGTGGGCGTCTCTGTCTGTCTCTCTCTCTCTCTCAAGTGCGTAAGAAGTCTCCACAGGAGAGGAAAGGCCCCGCCCTCGGCTTCCCCTTTCGTCACAGCTTGGGGAGCCCCAAACGGGCCTGCCCCTCTTTTCCTTCCTTTGCAAAGCAAAGCAAAGGAGCATCTCCTTCTCCTTCTTTTCATCTAGTTTAGGTACCTAGGCTTATTTATTTATCGTGTAAGGAGCAAACCAAACAGTTGTATTGCATTTTTTAACAAACAAACAGACATACAAAACACAAAGTTTGCAAGCTTGTTGTTCATTCGTTCAGTCCTTTCCGACTCTTCATGACCTCATGAACCAGCCCATACCAGAGCTCCCTGTCAGTCGTCACCACCCCCAGCTCCTTCAAGGTCAAGCCAGTCACTTCAAGGATACCATCCATCTTTGAAAGGCAGCAGGTCACAGGAGCTGTCTTCATAGACCTGTCAGCGGCTTATGACACCGTAAACCACCGCCTCCTCCTGAGAAAAGTGTATAATGTCACAAAGGACTACCGTCTCACCCGCCTCATAGGAAACCTGCTACAAAACAGGAGCTTTTTTGTTGAGTTCCAGGGCCAGAGAAGCAGATGGCGGAAACAGAAGAACGGCCTACCTCAGGGGAGTGTGCTTGCCCCATCCGTGTTCAACATCTACACAAATGACCAGCCACTGCCAGAAGGGACAGAGAGCTTCATCTATGCTGATGATCATGCCATTACTGCTCAAGCAGGGAGCTTTGAGACTGTAGAACAGAAGCTCTCTGAAGCTCTAGGTGCTCTTACTGCCTATTACAAAGAAAACCAGCTGATCCCTAATCCATCTAAAACACAGACATGTGCCTTTCACCTTAAGAACAGACAAGCATCCCGAGCTCTGAGGATCACCTGGGAAGGAATCCCACTGGAGCATTGAAGCGCACCCAAATACCTGAGAGTTACTCTGGACCATGCTCTGACCTACAATTTTGTCTGACTATCAAGCAAAAAGTGGGTGCTAGAAACAATATCATACGAAACCTGACTGGCACAACCTGGGGGTCACAACCAGACACAGTGAAGACATCTGCCCTTGCGCTATGCTACTCTCCTGCTGAGTCTCTCATTTGGTATCAGCCATTGATTGAGGTTCTGGGTTTGAGCCTGCCACTTTTGGACTCTCACTTGCTGAGGTGTTCCAGCGAGTGTCTCTGTAGATCTTAGAAAACTATTTCTTGATTTGTCGTTGATGTGCTGGTTGATACCCAAACAAGGGATGGGCTGGAGATGTCTCTGCCTTGGTTCTTTCACTATTGGCTGCTACTTCCCGGCAGATGTCAGGTGGTGCAATACTGGCTAAACAGTGTAATTTGTCCAGTGGTGTAGGGTGCAGACACCCCGGGGACTCAGGGCGGATCACAATGCACATATTCATGGCAAACATTCAATCCCATTGACACACAACATATATAGACAGACACACAGAGGCTATTAACTTTCCAGCTTCATAAGGGTATGCTTCGAATTCTGGCCACCAGGAGAGTTGTCACTTCACCTTCCGCTTGTGACACCGATGGAGTACTTCCTCATTCTTTTGTACACTGCTGAAGATTTTTTTATGGCATCATAAATTAGTTAAATTATCCTCCCCGCATAAGCGGTACTGAAATTTCCTACTTGACAGATGCAACTATGTTTCGGGCTGCAAAGGTTGAACTGATTTCCGTGCTGGCACAGGGCTTCCTGTTACATGCTCCTGAAGGGACCAAAAGAACGGATGAAATGGGAGAAACTAATTCCACGCACAATTCTAATTTTTAGCATAAAAAGTTACAATGTATTCCAGCAACATCTCTGAGACTTAAATGGGAAGGAGAAATATGTAGCATAAGCTTTCATGAACACAGTCCGTTTCTTGTATCTGATAACATGGGCTGTGAACAGAAAAGCTTATGCTGGAAATGTCTTCTTCCTAATTAATCTCAAAGGTAGCACTGGATTCCTTTATGTTTCTAAATTAGAGATGGTATAATTGTGACGCTGGTTGTTGTTATTCTTGCTTAATTTTCATTTTAGCACCATTAAAGTATATTGCTCATCACAAAGTTTCATTATGAAAACACAAACATGTCCCTGTTGGATCCCACAAAGCCAACAATCCGGAAGGAAGCCTGAATTGATGTGTTCTCTATCAATACAGCACAATTAATTTTGCTGCCAATTTTATGTGACTTCAGTACAGTTCACCAGGCATGGGCAAACTTCGGCCCTCTGGATGTTTTGAACTTCAACTCCCAGAAATCCCAGCCAGCTTCTCGACTGTTAGGAATTGTGGGAGCTGAAGTCCAAAACACCTAGAGAGCCAAACTTTGCCCATGCCTGGTTCAGACTATAACAAAAAAAAGTCTGTATTCTAATCATTTAAAATATTTAGAACAGTATCTTTATTCATTAATCTAACCCTAAGTACATTCAATGACTGTTTCTTAAATTGATCCTGTTTCCTTTACCTCCCTTCCTTCCCTTTGTTGTCTTTTACCTTGTATATATTTAGACTGTATGAGTTCTTTGGGTGGAGATTGCTCTCTCTTCCTTATATGTTTTCCTGCCTTTTGTGTGTCAAAGAAATACTGCTAGTACTAGAGCTATGACTTCTGAGACAAAACAACAGCATGAAAATAAGTCAGCCTTCCACATTTGCATGTTTAACTTTTGTGGTTTTGATTATTTACCGATTTGATTAATATGTTCTTTTGGGGATCCTGCAGCACGATTCTTTATGCTTAACTTCCTCGTGCTTGAGATCCTGACAAGTGTTTGCTTGATGTGTCTTTCTCTTGACACATTTCTCCTTTTTACTCTTTAGTCTTGCCTCTTCAAAATCCATAGTTCTGTTGGTAGTAGCTGATCTCCAGTTAGAAAGCTCAAGGGCCAGGGCTTCCCAGTTCTCAGTGTTTATTCCACATTTTTAAGGTTAGCTTTAAGACCAATTTAAATCTCTTTTCCTGTCCACCAACAGTCCATTTTTCGTTCTTGAGTTGAGAATAGAGTAACTGCTTTGGGAGACAGTGATCAGATATTCAGACAATGTGGTTGGTCCAACTAAGTTGATCGTAGAGGATCATCACTTCAATGCTGGTGGTCTTTGCTTCTTCTAAAATGCTGGCATTTGTCTGTGTGTCTTCCCAAGAGATTTGCGAAATTTTTCAAAGACAATACTGATGGAATTGTTCCAGAAGTCGGGAGTGACGTTTGTAGATAGTCCATGTTTTGCAGATGTACAATAGAGTTGGAAGGGCAATAGCTTTATAAACAAGCATCTTGCTATCCCTATGAATGCCCCAATCCTTAAGTACTCTCTGCTTCATTCAAAAAATGCTGCACTCACAGAGCTCAGACGGTGTTTATTTTGGTGCCGATGTTGGCTTTTGTGGAGAGGTGGCTGCCTAGGTAGCAGAAATGGTCAACATTTTGTAGTGTTACATCATTAAGCAGCTTGGGAGTGATCCTGGATTCATCGCTGAGCCTGGAACCCCAGTTTTTGGCGGTGGCCAGGGGAGCTTTTGCACAGTTAAAACTCGTGCACCAGCTGCGCCCGTACCTTGGGAAGTCTGATCTGGCCATGGTCATCCACGCTCTGGTTACATCCCGAATAGATTACTGCAACACGCTCTACGTGGGGCTGCCTTTGAAGACGGTTTGGAAACTTCAGCTAGTCCAACGGGCGGCAGCCAGATTACTAACTGGGGCGACATACAGGGAGCATACCACCCCCCCCCCCCCTGTTGTGCCAGCTCCACTGGCTGCCAGTCTATCTTCGAGCCCAATTCAAAGTGCTGGTTTTGACCTATAAAGCTCTTTACGGTTCTGGCCCAGCTTACTTGTCTGAACGCATCCACCCCTACGTCCCATCTCGTAATCTAAGGTCATCCGGGGAGGCCCTGCTCTCGCTCCCGTCAATTGCGCAAATGCGTCTGGTGGGGAAGAGAAACAGGGCCTTCTCGGCTGTGGCCCCTCGCCTATAGAACACACTCCCAAATGAGGTAAGATCTGCTCACTCCCTCCTGGTTTTTAGAAAGAAATTAAAATCATGGCTTTGGGATCAGGCCTTCAGACAGTAGATGTTTGTAGAGTTTAAGGATATGGACTAGAATGACAATACGACTGGAGAGACTGTTTTTATTATTTATTGTTTTAATGATTGCTTATGTACTGTCTAATTATGATTTATGTTTAATTGTGGTTTTATTATTGTGGTTGTTATGGTTTGGCATTGCGTCAGTGTCCAATGTATGGCACTGAAGTTTTGTCAGTTATGTGTAAACCGCTTTGAGTCCCCCTAGGGGTGAGAAAAGCAATATAGAAATACTGTAAATAAATAAAAAAATAAAAAAAATATTTTTGGCATTACAGAGGAATTGAATAAAATACTAGATATGATTTTACTATAGTTGCAATGTGGTTCATGTAACCCTAACATATCTCAACCCCTCCTTCCCTCCTCCTCTCTCTGAGTAGCACTGGCTGTTTTGTAAACATTGGCAATGGCGATGATCACTTTGGAGCTCTGTTGCTACCATTATGCTGATGACAAGGCAATAACAGTAAGAGCCATCCTCTGTCACCTGGCCATAGAGCCCACAGAAAGCAGGATTTGTCATGGACAGTTCCAACTCAAAACTGCTCCAACTTTTCTCACTCCCCAAAAGTGCCAGGAAGCTCCAGGGCATTCCTCAATTTTGGCTAACACTGAGCAAAACCACATCAAGCAGCCTTGCCCCATATTGGGGGCAAATTGGCTTTGTGCACTATTCACCCCACCCCTAGTTCTTTGATCTGTGTATATGGGCCTTCAGTCTGATTGTATTGGTTTCCATTGCGGATGTGGTTCTCATGTAAGATGACATTTTGACTGTGACTAAAAGTTGTTGATTCCACATAACGTTTTACACAAGCACTATATGATAGGGCACTATCATTGTATTCATATTTGAAGTATTACCTATATTACCTAATATATTACTTAATCCCTAATCCATCTAAAACACAGACATGTGCCTTTCACCTTAAGAACAGACAAACATCCCGAGCTCTGAGGATTACCTGGGAAGGAATCCCACTGGAGCATTGCAGCACACCCAAATACCTGGGAGTCACTCTGGACCGTGCTCTGACCTACAAGAAGCACTGCCTGAACATCAAGCAAAAGGTGGGCGCTAGAAACAATATCATACGAAAGCTGACTGGCACAACCTGGGGATTAAAACCAGACACAGTGAAGACATCTGCCCTTGCTCTATGCTACTCTGCTGCCCAGTGTGGAACACATCTCACCACACTAAAACAGTGGATGTGGCTCTTAATGAGACATGCTGCATTATCACAGGGTGTCTGCGCCCTACACCACTGGAGAAATTACACTGCTTAGTCGGTATTGCACCACCTGACATCCGCCGGGAAGTAGCAGCCAATAGTGAAAGGACCAAGGCAGTGACATCCCTAGCTCATCCCTTGTTTGGGTATCAGTCAGCATGTCAATAACTTAAATCAATAAATAGTTTTCTTAAATCTACAGAGACACTCGCTGGAACACCTCAGCAAGCGAGAGTCCAAAAGTGGCAGGCTCAAACCCAGCACCTCAATCCATGGGTGATACCAGATGAGAGACTCCCTCCTGGGCACACAGAAGACTGGGCGACTTGGAAGGCGCTGAACAGACTGTGCTCTGGCACCACGAGATGCAGAGCCAATCTTAAGAAATGGGGCTACAAAGTTGAATCCACAACATGCGAGTGCGGAGAAGAGCAAACCACAGACCACCTGCTGCAATGCAACCTGAGCCCTGCTACATGCACAATGGAGGACCTTCTTGTGGCAACACCAGAAGCACTCCAAGTGGCCAGATACTGGTCAAAGGACATTTAATCAACTACCAAGTTTGCAAAATTTGTGCTTTTTTTATCTGCTTGTTTGTTTTGTTCTGTTAGAAATGTAATACAATGGTATGGTTGCTGATGACACGATAAATAAACCTATATGTGGAGTATGTGCAAGTGTTAAATATTATAAAAAGATACTAGGCACATGGTTGTATTTTGGTTTAATGGAACACTGTATCAAAATTCCCAATTATTTTTTAAAGGCTAGTGAAACTCCTTCAATAAAAATTCAACATGCCACTTTTCCTTGCTGGAACTGTGCTGTGCTAACAATCTGCTTGTTTCTCCATGTAAAACAATCCATTTTTTGCCTGTAAGAATGTGCACATTTCCATGTGTTCAGAAACACAGATTAGTGGTGCCCACTGCTGAACTGCTGGTTCCTCCCTGGTGCTTTCTGAAAGCAGCACTGACAAACAGCATATAATAATAATGACTACCCTGCTTCTTAGGCCTTTTCTAAACAAACCTTGAAAAGAACTAATTACAATTAGTGTTTCATCTTGAATGTTGGTGGGTGGTTAAAGACACCATTCTTTCTCTTCTCTGTACAGAGGTCATGGCAGTTCAACTCCCTTCCAAGAAACTCTATCAACACTTCTGGCTTCCCTTGTGGGCTGATAAGAAGCAGAACATTTCTGTCATGTTAGATGAGAAGAAAGAAAGGGCTTTTCCTTCAGGACTGAATTTCCAGTGTGTTATCTCTAACGTAATTCTACCTTGCTGTCTGTATTTCAACTCCCTATCTAGTCGTTTCTACACTTGTGTAGCATTTTAATCCATGCTGCCTCCGAGCATGAGAAATGGGTAAGAATGACTGTGAACTTATAAAGCTCCTAGAAAAGGCTGCTCTGCTTAGAAGACTTTGAGCAAGAAAAGAAACTTGCTGACTACTCCCACATCCTGGTGCATGTCTCAGGGTCCTTCCACACTGCCTCTATATTCCAGGATCTGATTTCCAGATTATCTATTTATCTCAGATTATCTGGCAGTGGGAACTCATATATTCCAGTTGAAAGCAGATAATCTAGGAACAGATGCTGGGAAAGGGGGCAGTGTGGAAGGGCTCTCAGATATTTTCCTCCCTGGAGCTTGGAAACATTACTTCATTAACTGCAGGATAAGTATCCCTTATCAAAAATTGTTGGGACCAGAAGTGCTTGGTTTTTGGGTTTTTTTTTTTTGCATATACATATATAATGAGATATCTTGGAAATGGGAGTCAATACATGAAATTCATTTATGTTTTATATACACCTTATAGCAGCGTTTCTCAACCTGGGGGTCGGGACCCCTGGGGGGGGGGGGGAGTTGCTAGGGGGCGACAGAGGGGTCACCAAAGACCATCAGACAACACAGTATTTTCTGTTAGTATGGGGGTTCTGTGTGCCAAGTTTGGCCCAATTCTATAGTTGGTGGAGTTCAGAATATTCTTTGATTGTAGGTGAACTATAAATCCCAGTAACTACAATTCTCAAAGGTCAAGGTCTATTTTCCCCAAACCCCACCAGTGTTCACATTTGGGCATATTGAGTATTCGTGCCAAGTTTGGTCCAGATCCATCATTGTTTGAGTCCACAGTGATCTCTGGATGTAGGTGAACTACAACTCCCAAACTCAAGGTCAATGCCCACCAAACCCTTCCAGTATTTTCTGTTGGTCATGAGAGTTCTGTGTGGGAAGTTTGGTCCAATTCCATCATTGGTGGAGTTCAGGATGCTCTTTGATTGTAGCTGAACTATAAATCTCAGCAATTACAACTCCAAAATGACGAAATCAACCCACCCCACCCCCCTAATCCCACCAGTATTCAAATTTGGGCGTATCAGGTATTTGTACCCAGTTTGGTCCAGTGAATGAAACTACATCCTGCATATCAGATATTTACATAACGATTCATAACAGGAGCAAAATGACAGTTATGAAGTAGCAACGAAAGTAATTTTATGGTTGGGGGTCACCACACCATGAGGAACTGATTTAAGGGGTCATGGCATTCGGAAGTTTGAGAACCACTGCCTTATAGACAATAACCTGAAAGTAAAGTTATACAATATTTGGGTTGTTGTAGGTTTTTTCGGGCTGTATGGCCATGGTTTAGAGGCATTATCTCCTGACGTTTTGCCTGCATCTATGGCAAGCATCCTCAGAGGTAGTGAGGTCTGTTGGAACTAGGAAAAAGGGTTTATATACCTGTGAAATGACCAGGGTGAGACATATAAACCCTTTTTCCTAGTTCCAACAGACCTCACTACCTCTGAGGATGCTTGCCATAGATGCAGGCGAAATGTCAGGAGAGAATGCCTCTAGACTATGGCCATATAACCCAAAAAACCTACAACAACCCAGTGATTCCGGCCATGAAAGCCTTCGACAATGCATTATACAATTTTTTTTTTTGCATGAAACAACATTAGAAACCAAAGGTGTCACTATTTCAGCCAGCCATGTGAAGAATTTGGATTTTGGAGTATTGTGGATTTTAGAATTCTGAGGGGGGGGGGGGGTTCTTGAATCTATAGATAAAAAAGTAACTTTTAGAAGCACTGGCGTTTACCTCTTCCTAGGTAGCAGCATGCAATGGTTGCACATGTTTTAGGTGTGTGAGCAGATATTTCCAAGTTTTCTAAACAGCAACAAGGTATAGTTGGAATTCATGACAATCAAGGAGCAGCTGTGAACAAGTTGTGTTTTACCTAAATACCAAATTTATTTATTTATTTATTTAGAACATTTGTATCCCGTCCTATTCTCAACCTTCGAAGATGGACTCAGGGCGGCTTCCAACAATCTAAAAACACCAATAAATACACAATTACACATTTAAAACAGTTCACCAGGTTTAAAACGTCCTCCAAATCAGTTCAAAAATGCAGCCCATAAAATCTTATCTTCACTAATAAAAACCATATATTCTGCAAATGCTTGCTCCCACAGCCAAGTCTTAAGTGTCTTGTGAAAAGTCAGGAAGGAGGGGACAGATCTAACCTCTTTAGGGAGGGAGTTCTACAGTCGAGGGGCCACTATGGAGAAGGCCCTGTCTCTTGTCCCCACCAAACGCAACTGCAGTGGTGGCAGGACCAAGAGCAGGCCTCCCCAGATGATCTTAAAGTCCTTGATGGTTCATAGGGAGAGACACATTCGAATAGGTAAAGTGGGCCAGAGCCTTTTAGGGCTTTATAGGTCAAAACCAAATAAAAGTATTGATTGTGTGGGCAGTGACAACCAACTTCCCTCCACCAGGAACCCACAAGAAAAGATAAATACAATGGTTTGGGATAACCAATAGCCAGAACTTGCTTATTGGTTACAATGAAAACAGGGTTGGTAGCCGTCCATGGGTTCTGGATCAACAATTGGACAGCCCACTGCTGACCGATGCCACTAAACAACAGTAGGTGTCCCTGGCAGTGAGCTGACTGGTTCTGGCCTCGTACATCGGTACTGCCACACCCCTACACCACCAAGACATTCCCACTCATCAATAAAAGGGGGGAAGTATGCAAATCGGATCCAGGGCCTATGCCACATGTCACAAAAGGGGGGATACCCCCGTTGCCTCTATCCCTGAACCATTGCAGCCCAATAAACCCAAACCAGTTAACTTTGTTATTGTTTTTTCTCTGTAAAAGGAACATATTATCCACTGTCATAAATCACAGTGGGTCCTTAGTAACCACAGAGATTTGCATCCAAAAGCCACTGTAGATACCAAAATCCATGCGTGCTTAATTCCCATTATATACAATGGTGTCCCTTATATAATGATACAAAATCAAGGTTTGCTTTTGGATTTTTTTTTAGATTTCAAGCTGATGCACACATGATGCACACATTTCTGACTTTATAAAGGACCCACCTGTCCCAAAATATTGGAACTCTTGGCATCTTGTGTAATCTATATGAAAAAGTATAGTCTTTCCAATCCTCAAACCAAGGACCTTCTTTATAAGAAGAGACAGCTGTCAATCTTACTGTGAAGCTGCAGGTACAGGACTAAGGAGAAGCTTCAGCAGCCATTATCCCTCTCCCTGACCTGCCGCCTTCCTTAATCATCTCATTAACGAATCCAGGAAAATGCCTTGTGTTCATTTGAGCATGGCAACAGTGCCTTACAAGAGCCCTGTGTAAGTCTTTCTTACCCCTTGCCTAGAGAGACTGGGAATTGAACCTGGAACATATTTTGCTCTGAAAGCAAATGCCATGCTGTGGCAGCCCTTTTCACATGTGTAACTTTGCCACATTCAAAAGCACTATTATATAATGTAACATTATTTGAATTGCCTTGTATGATCTTTGTCCACTTTAATGTGATTATCTGAAGTGTTCCCGCAGGAGATTTATTCAACAAAAGTAGCATAACCCTTAGGAAAGTCTCCTGGGCAGATTTCATTCATTTCTATAGGCACACCCCAGAGATCTTCCTCCAAGGGGTTATTCTCAAAACCTTTCTGTATGTTTTAAATATAAAGAAACTTTGTAAGGCCATAAATTGTGCATTTGCTTAATAAAACTGCATAGAACACTGTATACAAAGGAAAAAGAAGAACGACTGCCAAAAGACAATGAGGAAGAGAAAGCACACAGATTCAAATGATACTTGCTAACACCAGCTCAACTAAAGCAAAAGTGAGCACTGGTCATTTTTGGAAGCGTTACTAGCTGTGACCACAGTATGGTCAAAAGGAAACATCTGTGACATCAAAAGCCTTTGGCTTTTGATCAATACTTCATGAGTGTCGTGTTGCTTTATCACAGCATTTACCCTTTACATGTTGCTCTTCCAGCATTTGAAAGGATTCACATACATTTTCTCAGTCATCCTTATAACAGTCTTGTCATTATTAAATTAGATTATTATTTCCATATTGCAAATGGTAGAGAAAACAGGGTGAGAGCTGTGAGCAGTGTCTTGACTAAACTTTATAAGGAATTTTTGGGAGAGATTTGAATGGAAATACCTTAAAATTATACTGCAAGGATTGGAATCGCGCAGCCCACAACTTCTTGTTGGATTACAATTCCCAGCATCCTTCACCCTTGGCTATCCTGTCTTTGGTTGCCATAACTTGCAGTCCAACAACATCCATCTCTGCTTTAACTACCAACACTGACAATTATTGCTGGGATCAACTACATCCAAAGCATGAACATGATAAATCCATCATAGTACTCATGCTCTACTAATAGGACATAATTATAGTTTTAACCAGAGTTTACAAACATTATTTTTGATGTATTGTTGAAGGCTTTCATGGCTGGAATCACTGGGTTGTTGTAGGTTTTTTCGGTCTATATGGTCATGTTCTAGAGGCATTCTCTCCTAATGTTTCACCTGTTGGAACTGACCTCATAACCTCTGAGGATGCTTGCCATAGATGCAGGTGAAATGTCAGGAGAGAATGCCTCTAGAACATGGACATATAACCTGAAAAAACCTACAACAACCCATTACCTTTTGGGCTGCTGTTCCCAAAATGTCCCAGTGTGGTCAGTGGACATTTTGAGCATTAGAGGGAAGGATGATGTAAGTCTGTAAAACACTTCTGATCTCACAGTTTTTCTTACTTCATTTGAACTAACTCACAGCAAAATGAAAAAGATTTAAAAGATTTAAAAGAAGAAGCATACAATTATTCATAGACTGGATTTTGGTTTGATGAAGGTTTTGAAATAGTAGATAATGTTTATGTATACAGTATGACATAACTGTGGAGGGTATGTTCCCAGACTTCGCATAGATACACAAAACTGCAGATAATAGTGAACACTATTATTTTTTTTCAATTGATGAATGACAGAGTAACTAAGCAGAAGGTGTACGAAGGATCCTAAGTGAATAAGTGAAACTGTGTACATCAGTTCAGCAGATACGAGTCATACTGTAATAGGAACTGCTACCCAAACAAGGTTTGGATGAAAAATGCATACATCTCTTGGGAGATATAGATTTCATGCATCCAGAGCTATGTCAAGACATTTGTTGAAGGATTAAGTCGAATCCCACTCCATGAAGCCATTTGGTTGATGTCCAAAACTGCTCTCAATGAGATAAGGTCCATCAACATACTTTAGAGATCAGACTTGGTCCTCCAATACTGTGAGTGGTGGGAAGTTCTGAAGGAACAGTTTCCATTGTGTGACACCTGAGGCAACTGCCTCACTCTATCAAATGGTAAGACCAGAGTACTTTACTTACAGATTCTGAATAATGCTAATGAAACATAATGAACAGTTGACCAATTGGACCTTTTTGTTTTTGGAAGAGTGATAGATAGTATTTGAAAGACACTACAGGTTGCAGTAAGAACATTACATTGGTTTGATTTTAGAGATACTTTTGACAAATCTCTTGTTTTGCTGCTTGCTTTGAACTGCCAAAAAAACTAGGTTGTTAAGTACCTGGCAGGAACAGTATGTTTTTGGTAAAGTTGCCAGATGAGGAAAAATAACTGACTTTATTACTAATTTTTGTTTTGTCTTATCATTGTCAGCCAGTTGGTATGTAGGTATACATCTTATGAATCCTTTGCCAGCTATCTTCTATTTATTTTGGTAATATGCAGATAATATTTTATCTATAATTAGACTATAATATTTATACTGCAAGCTGTCAATGGTGCAGTATTTTTCCAGCTGCTAAAAGCACCTTATTCCAGTTATCCACAACTCTTCTTTCTTTTCTGATAATAACTTTAATGATTCGAATTAGTAAGTTAGTCATCATGGCTTGCTTGATTCTGTTGATGACTGGGCTAAAGAATAAACTTCATGTACGTTAACTTAGGAGTAAGTTTCCTTGAAGTAGATGGGGATTCTTTCTTTATAAGTATTTGAAGAGGCTACACTGGGCATCTTTTTATCACATGCAGTTCATTGTATTTCAATGAACAGATAGTTCTGTCAAATGGAGTAATTCTATCAAATAGAAAAGGGAACTATGGGAGGACAATTATTCAAAGACATTTTGTTCGCTTGTAGATGTTTCAGAGTTTTTGTGTCTGTCTTTAGACTTGGCATTTGCAGTAAAATTGGTAAAGGTAATCAAAAGAGTTGGACAGTACAATCCTATCATTATGTCAGAGTGCTCTGGGTATGCTGCCATTTCCAGAGCTCTGCTGGGCTACTGCCAAGTAGGGAAGGAGGGTGGAGCAGTGTTTGCTCTTTTTCCTCTGTTCCATTTTTTTTATTTTAAAGAAAGCATTTCACTTGCATTGAGAACAATGAGGTAAATCATTTAACCAGGGGACCTTTCACCCTACACAATTGTAGCATGATGATTATACTGCAATTGCCTTGCCTGAACCCTATGGAAGCTTGGATTTGTCGTTTGTTGAAGCATGAAAGCGCCCTGCTTGGGAATTCAAAATACCCCTTCTAAAACTGCAAATCCCAGGATTCCATAGATGCTAAAGTGGAATCAGAATACTATAACAGTGTGGTGTGAATGCGCCCCTGGCTCCAATGCTGGTTAAAATGTTTTGCCATTTTATGTTTGGCCACAGTGGCCACGGTGGTCCATGCTCTTGTTACATGCCAAATAGACTACTGCAACACACTCTATGTGGGCTGCCTTTGAGGACTGCCTGGAAGCTTCAACTAGTCCAGCAGTCAGCTGGTCAGGTTGCTCATTGGAGCAGCATACAGGGAGCATACAACTCCTCTGTTACACCAGCTCCACTGATTGCCGATCAGCTTCTGAGCACAATTAAAAGTGCTGGTTTTAAACCTTTAAAGCCCTTGTGTGGTCATACGAACCCACACAATCTCTTCGTTCATCTGGAGAGTCCCTACTTAGGATCCCACCTGCATCGCAACCGCGATTGGTGGGGATGAGGGATAGGGCTTTCTCGGTGGTGGCCCCTCGACTCTGGAACTCTCTCTCTAAGGATATCAGGCAAACCCCATCGCTGGAAATTTTTAGGAGGAGCTTGAAAATGTGGCTGTTCCAGTGTGCCTTCCCAGAATAAGGAAACTCCAAGCATTTTGTCCCCAACACACTTTATCAGAGATTTAGGATATTTGCAAACCCATCCCTCTCCAAAAACCTACCCTTTTCTCCTGGTCATGTCCAGCACTTTTTAATTTTAATTATTACATTTGGCCCTACCATAGCTTTTAATTGCATCATTGTGTGTTGTTAATGTTATTGCTTTGTTTTGATTTATTTTGTTGTGTTGTTGTTGTTTATTGTTGTTGTTGTATGTGGGCTCGGTCTCTTGTAAGCCGCACCGAGTCCTTCAGGAGATGGTAGCGGGGTACAAATAAAGGTATTATTATTATTATTATTATTATTATTATTATTAAATTGTTCTGGCCCAGACTACCTGTCCGAACGTATCTCCTGTTATGAACCACCACAAAGATTAAGATCTTCAGGAGAGGCCCTGCTCTCAATCCCACCATCATCGCAAATGCGGTTGGTGGGGATGAGAGACAGGGCCTTCTCGGCAGTGGTCCCCATCTGTGGAACTCTCTCCCCAGGGTCATCAGGTTGGCTACCTCCCTTCTGTCCTTTAGAAGAAAATTGAAGACTTGGCTTTGGGACCAGGCGTTTGGTTAGAGGATAGTAGCAATTGGAAAGAAGAACTGGATACTGCGACATTGATTTAATCCCCAGACTTGGATTTGGTTTTAACTGCCGTGACTAATGAACTGTTTTAATGTTTTAATGTAATTGTTTATTATTTATGTGATGATAGCACCATATGGTGCTTATGTGAGGCCGCCCTGAGTCCCCTCTTGGGGGGAGAAGGGCGAGGTAAAAATGTATGAAATAAATAAAAATTGTCATCAGTGGTAGAAGTTCATAATGTTTCGAACTTCCTCGACTGCATAAACTGTGCCTTTCCCAGTCCTTACATTTCTCCACTCTTTAAATCTAGGGAAGTGACAGGCATGGACATTTCTGTAGGAATAAGGATTCTGTCTTCTGAACTTGGAGCTCTGTGACCAATTCTAAGGAGGATTCTGATCACTCCCATGGCCTCTGGGCTGTCAATTTTGAGAGTCTACCATCTGAATTATAGTGTGTTTCAAACAATTTACTTAAAGGCAGTTGGATAAATTGCATACCTGAATCCTAAAAGAGAGTAACAAGTAATTACCCAGGCATCAATTTACATTCTTCCAACCTCAGCTACTTTCTTAATTACAAGGGAAGGAGCACCAGCATATGTTATTTATATCCTTTTATTAACTTCCTTCAGTAATTTTTAGGCAAATTACATGTAAACTTGCTTTGTAAGGTCTGCTGTTGTTGGATAGCGTGCATGTTCTGACGAAGTGAAGAATTCAGTGTTAGTCTAATATTTGGATAGGAATTTGATACTCATCAAGTTTTGCAGTTCTCTGAAAGTTTCAGGAGAGGTCCAAGTGTATCAAAATCTGAATTTAAGAGAAAACATGTTGCCTTAAATACCTGTTTTGAGAGAAAATGTGAATTTAAACATGCTATTTCAAAGATGATACATTCGTAGATGCATGTTGTGAAAGAAAAATATACAAGTGCACTTCTGAGGAATTTAGCATGGGTGGGGCAAAGAAACAATAAGACAATCCACCATTTATTTATATATTTACTCTATGATGAAATTTCCATCTTAATAGCAAGGTTACTAATTCCAAGTAAGAACAACAAAAATATCTGAAGATCACCAGCCGCTAGTCGCTCTCTGGTGAATCCAGGCCAAGTATTGGCCAACTTTAAAGGAGTAATCCATGGTGCTGAGCATATTTTTAAAAAGGGTCCAGCACCATGGAGACCTCCATTAAAGCATGGACTGGTGACTCCAAAAACATGGTAGCCACCAATTTCCATTGCTGAGAACATTGCTATCTTCTATCAGAGTAGATTCTTTTGGTCTTTCAGATTTTGTTTATTCTGCAGTCTTTAGATGTCTTCATCTCTGTGGCCCCCCGACTCTGGAACTCATTGCCCGGAGAGATTAGGAAAGCCCCCACCTTAGAAACCTTCGAGAAGGATTCAAAACCTGGCTTTTCTGTTGTGCCTTCAGAGAGCAGCCACACAACCATACACTATCGCTCTCTTCAACGTTTTTGTTCCTGGAGTACACTTCTCCTGCTTGTATGAAGGCCTGTTTTTTACAACTCCGTTTCTTTATGAGCTCTCCCTCACAAATAATCTGATCCTCTTTTATCTCACCCTGAGTTTTAGCATTTTATCTTGCACATGTGGCCCGCTCATTGTCATTGTGATTATGGATATTGTACACTATTTTATATTGCTTATCGTAGTTGTTGTTTTTTTGTCGTGTCAGGAGCTCAAGTTGCTTCTGTTGTGAGAGAATTGGCCATCTGCAAGGATGTTGCTCAGGGGACGCCCAGATGATTTGATGTTTTTATCATCCTTGTGGGAGGCTTCTCTCATGTCCCTGCATGAGGAGCTGGAGCTGATAGAGGGAGCTCATCCGCCTCTGCCCGGATTCGAACCTGCGACCTGTCGGTCTTCAGTCCTGCCGACACAGGGGTTTAACCCACTGCGCCACCTTGCTTATTGTAGTCATATTGTGTCTTTGGTTTTTATTTTATTGTAATTTGTTGTTTGGGCTTGTCCTCATGTAAGCTGCCCCGAGTCCCCATTGGGGGAGATGGTGGCGGGGTATAAATAAAGTGTATTATTATTATTATTATTATTATTATTATTATTATTAAATGTTAATGATTTTTTTGCTTTAGTCTCTTTTTATATTTTGTACCATTCTTTTGCAAGGGAAAGCTGGGGATATACATTTGTTTTTGTTGTTCATTCATTCTGTCGCTTCCGACTCTTCATGATCTCATGGACCAGCCCACGCCAGAGTTCCCTGTCAGCCGTGGCTACCCCCAGCTCCTTCAAGGTCAGTCCAGTCGCTCCAAGGATAACATCCATCCATCTTGCTCTTGGTTGGCCCCTTTTCCTTTTTCCTTCCATTTTTCCCAGCATCATTGTCTTCTCTAAGCTTTCCTGTCTTCTCATGATGTGGTCAAAGT
This sequence comes from Anolis sagrei, assembly GCF_037176765.1. Classification (NCBI taxonomy): domain Eukaryota; kingdom Metazoa; phylum Chordata; class Lepidosauria; order Squamata; family Anolidae; genus Anolis; species Anolis sagrei. Next base: position 154,379,830 of record NC_090023.1, read on the forward strand.
ACTTCATCTTTGCCTCTAATATCCTTCCCTCCAATGAGCTTTATTTCCTGAAGAATGGACTGGTTGGATCTTGCTAGATGGTTTTTTCCCCCTCACATACGCATCCCTTGAGCACTGTTGGATGCATTGCTGAAGATGCCTTTGTGGAATGTAGTGACTAGCAAAACCAGCAGAAACGATGATGTAGTGAACTGTTTTCATGTCTTATGTAACAGTACAGCATGTTCATGAAGAGAAGAACAATTCTTGGAATGCTTACAGTCAGCATGCTTTACAAGCTTGTTAAGGTAGTATTATGCATTATTAGTAGTATTACCCAGGCCTCCCAATGAGACAGGGTGTGGTATAAAGGCGTGAAGCAGAAACTTTCAGGAAATTTCCACACATTAGATACCACACTGAAGATAAACAAGTCGTAATAGTCATGCAACCAACATTTGCAACAACTGGATGCAACAAGCATGGCTCTGGCTAACTTGTACTGGAAATTCATAACGTTTAAATGTAGTGAAATGCAGTAAATCTTGATACCCTCAGGGATTTTCTTACATCAATTAGATCCAGTAAGGGAATGTAAGATTCTGCAGAACAGTAAGGATATGATTCTGAGTTCTACAACTTGTATTTAGCACTATATAACATAACATTTCAGGAAGAAATTGAACTCCTGGTTCTGGGACCAGGCTTTTGGACAGCAGACATAATTAGCACTTTGGTTGGAAATTGACTGGAATGGCGATACAGCTGATGATACTGTTTTTATTGTTTTAATTAATGCTTTATTTATTATTGTAATTGTTGTATTATTGTAATTGTTATATGTAGCGGCATCAAATTGTTGCCAAATGAAAACCGTCCTGAGTCCCCCTTCGGGGGTAGAGAAGAGATGGGGTAGAAATACCGGAAATAAATCTATATATAAATAAAAATGTAATGTTCGTTTGTGGGATTAACATAACTCAAAAACCACTGGATGAATTGACACCATATTTGGACCCAATACACCTATCAGGCCAACAAGTGACCATCACTAATAGCCAGCAGGAAACCTTTGGTGGGAGGAATTCCCTAGCCCAGATTGCGTCATGCCTGCAAATCCTCTGTTTTCTGAGGGCCACAGCAACGCGTGGCCGGGTACAGCTAGTAAAATAAATAAAATAGGAAGAATACATTGGACGTGCAGTATGATTCAAATATCTCAAAAGCTGCAAATCTACAGTGCAATTCACTATATGTCACCTTAGAAGTAAATCTTAGAAGCTGGCTTCCAAACAAGTGCCTTTATGATTTATCTTTACAAAGCGAAGAGAGAGACAATGTGCTTCAAGTATTACAACACAATGTATGACAATTCAAGAAAAAAGTTTACAGTAACCGAACTTTAGCTGGACAAATTACTCTGTTGGTAAATGGGTTCAAATGCTTCCACTTCTGTAGTAGTTCAGGACAACTGTATACCACTATAGTAGTGGTGTTGTGCATTTAAGTTGTTTCCAACTTATGACAACCCTGACCCTATCTGAGGATTTTCTTGGCAAGATTTCTTCAGAGGGGGTTTGACATTGCTTTCCTTAGAGGCTGAGAGATAAACAAGCTTATTCAAAACCAGATTGCATTACACCTGAGGTTTCAGTTCCTCCTGTTTTCCTTGACTTGGTTGGTTTGGTAGGGCAGGGTTTCTTATAGTTGGCAAACAAAGCTTCACACAAAGAAAAGAGGCGTGCAGAGTGATGTGGCCCTGTGGAATGTGAGAGCATTAAGCAAAATGCCCTCTAAGAGGTAATAAACATTAAGTAGTTAGGCATGTAGCCTCAGGTGAATACCTTAAGTAGATACTTCTAATAAAGCTTTATTATGGGATTAGAGTGCCTAAGGTAAACAATTATTATAAAGTTTTATTATGCTATTAACATTTTATCTCAATTATCTGGAACAATAATAAACGAAGACTGCAGTCCAGTGTTTGTTTACGAAACTTTGGCTTAAACTTAGTTGGTAGTGCCAATAGAATTGTTGCTGTTCTGTGTCTTTATGTCATTTCTGACGTAAAGACACAGAACAGGAGACCCTAAGATGAATCTTTCATTGAGCTTTCTTGGTTTGATTTCTTCAGAGGAGGATTGTCTTCTTCCAAGGCTGAGAGAGTATGACTTGTCCAACATCACTCAGTTAGTTTCCATGGCCAAGCAGAGATATGAACCTTAATCTCCCAGAATCCTTGTTTCACACTCAAACAAAACTAGGTCTCAGTAGAATATACCTAGTGAATTAATGGGACTTAGCAATGTGTAGCCTTACCATTCAACAATTGATTCAATGGACTAACCATCAAGATTCAGGCCAGTAAATTCTACTGAACAAAAGTAAAATGCATCAGCTTGGTAAGTATCAAATATAAGAATAGAGATTAAATGCTTACATCTGTGAACATGTCTTCAAATCACCTCTTGACTTATGGCAACCCCATTAATTTCATGGGGTTTTCTTTAGCAAAAAAGACTCAGAGGTAGCATTGCTTGTTTCCCTGAAATATAACTTACAGCAAATAGTTTTTCCAATTCTATCCAGTTTCAAGGTAGTTTAGTGTCAGTGCTAAGATATATATATATATCTCACATGCACACACACATTTATTTATGGTCAATGACCAGCACCAAAAATGTACACATGTCGGAATAAGAACATATACATTTAGGCATTAAGAAACAATGTCAAAAGCAAAGTTAGAACTCAGTATTGAATATAATAGTTAAAACAGCATTAAACATGTATATGCTAAAATGACAATGGTAAAAATGGAAGTAAATATTAGGGTTAATATATATATATATATATATATATATATATATATATAGGCTAGTGTTTAACTTTTAAAAACAGCCAGCAACTTTAAGTGATGTTTGTTAATTAAGATACATTTTCTTTTTAAAACCCAAATCTAAATATTTGTGTACAGTGATACTTTGAGTTAAGAGTTTAACTTGTTCTGTGACTGAGCTCTTAAGTCAAACCACTCTTATCTCAAAGTGATTTTGCCCATTGAAATGCTATTTAGCCGCCCCCCCCCCCCCATTTTGTTACTTGTTTTTAAATTTAAAAAATATGTTATAAATAAAAATAACAACAAATAGCATGCCCTCTGGCTGCTCATATGTAAAAACAAAACCAGGGCCAAGTGACAGCTCGTAATTCAAAATGATCGTAAATAGGGACACTCTTTAGTTTAGGTTCCACTGTATTTTTATTTTTTTAAAAATCTTTTGAACATTTAAAAAAATGCATTTAGGCTCATCCTGTCAATACCAGAGTAATCTGACAAAATAGAAGATTTATCACTGAGCCATGACTCTGGGAACCAGGGTTCAATTCCTTGTTTGGCTTGGGCGCACAACAACAACATGGAATTGAGCAGTCTTTTATCCCTTTGGTTAATTCACATTTATATATCAAAGCATTTGACTGGTACAAAATGCAAAACAACAAGAAAAACAGCAAGTAAACAAATGAAAACAGTGCTAGTGTATTTATGGTGTATCTGTATCTATTGATTTTGGTGCTTTTAAGAGTAATTTCTGTTAAGCCTGTCAGAGCTAGATTGGTTTCTAGGGCTGTTAGCTCTCCCAGATTCCTTGCACATTATTTTAAGCATAGGGATGTTCTGAAGGAAGTTGGAGTGCTGCATACATTCCGAATAATTGAAGGCTAATTTAAATATGGAAAAGAATTGGAGGAGAAATATTTGAATAGTTGCATACTCTTCCTCAAATACTCATAAGCAGGAAAATATGAACATACATCTGCTTGTAGCTGTTTCTTATAAATAATTATTTGTGTGTGTGTGTGTGGGGGGGGGGGGGGGTTGTATACATTTGTATTGGGTTATGTGAAAATACCATACAATCAAAATACAAATATTATTTCCCCAATCCCCACCCCCAATCCCACCCATGACTTTTTGACATCTTTCAGTATGGAGCCTGTACCTAACAAAAATCTATCCTTATCATTACACTAATACAGTGTCTCTCAACTTGTGGGTCCCCAGGTGTTTTGGCCTACAACTCCCAAAAATCCCAGCCCGTTTACCAGCTGCACTAATCGATTCCCCACGTGGCTATTTCAAAATCTATTTTTGTCTTCCTTTTTAAATACTCAAATGCAAGTCTCAATTTTCTAGTGAAATCTTCATTGTTTCCTAAAATTATTTATTTATTTACTAGCTGTCCCCTGCCACGCATTGCTGTGGCCCAGTCTGTTGAACTGGAAAATAAAGTAATGAGAAAGTGTTGGTTTCTAATATATTTTATTTTCTTTATGCTTGTGGGTCAACAGTATTTCTTGCTGTTTCTTTGTCAGTGTTGATGTGGAGAGTGTCTGGTTTGCCCACCCTGGAACATTCAAGATATCATTGTCCTTCTTTAAGGGTCCCTTCCAAATCTATGATACTATATTTCTGTGTGTGAGAATTATATCTCTATCTATCTATCTATCTATCTATCTATCTATCTATCTGGCTGGCTGGCTCTTTGTCAGGAGGACTTTGATTACGTTTTCTTGCCCTGATGAAGAGAGTTGGACTGGATGGCCTTAAGTATTTTCTGTTGGTCATGGGGGTTCTGTGTGGGAAGTTTGTGGAGTTCGGAATGCTCGTTTGTGGAGTTCGGAATGCTCTTTGATTGTAGGTGAATCCCAGTGACTACAACTCCCAAATGTCAAGGTCTATTTCCCCAAACTTCATCTGTGTTCATATTTGGGCGTATTGAGTGCTTGTGCAAAGTTTGGTCTAGATCCATCATTGTTTGAGTCTACAGTGCTCTCTGGATGTAGTTGAACTACAACTCCCAAACTCAAGGTCAATACTCACCAAACCCAGTATTTTCTATTGGTCATGGGAGTTCTGTGTGCCAAGTTTGGTTCAATTCCATTGTTGATGGAGTTCAGAGCCAGCCAGATTGATTGTAGGTGAACTATAAATCCCAGCAACTACAACTCCCAAATGACAAAATCATATTTTTTTAGGGTGATGGTCACTCCTTGTGTTGTGAAACATTTGATTGCCAAATTTGGTATGATTTCGTTCATTGGTTCTTTTGTTTTTAGGGTTCTCATTATGCACAGAGCATTTATATATATATAGATTTCTGGTATTTCTATCTCGTTTCTTCTCAACCCCCAAAGGGGGACTCAGGGGGGCTTACATTTGGCAGCAATTCGATACCACTAAATATAACGCAGAAATATAATAACAATTAAAACAATAAATAAAACATTTATTAAAACAGTAAAAACAGTATTAATAGCCGTAACATCATTCCATGCCATCGGAGAGAAAGGCCATTTGACAATACACAACTAATTTTCTTCTCCAATCCTTAATGAGTAGTTCTTTTTTCCCCTTCCAGGATTTTGCTATTGTAATTTCTGCTGGATCAGAAAGGGGGAAATGGGCATTGCTACAGATCTACAGGAGATCATCTCTTTTCACCAGTAGTGGGGGAAAAATAAACTGGAACTAGTAGCCCTACAGTCCCTGTAGGAGGAATCCTGTGCCCCATTAGGAGAAGGACTGTGGTAACAGCATGTTCCATGTTACTTCCATAAAGGAATGCTAGAGCTGACATTTCTAGTTTCAGACCTAAGTGAGAGATAGGTTGGGTAATCTGACCTTTCTTGGAGCTCTTCAAAGTGCTGAAGCTACTCTGTGAATAGGATTCAGCACCCTGGATAACTCCTCTAAAATTTGTCCTGAAACCCATAGGCATTTTCACTAACATTGACACTGAATTCACCATCTGCAACTGTATTGGTGTGAATTTAGTCCAGCTTGCAGCAGCCTGTGTATACAGCTGAATTCATCCTGACCCTTCCAATAGACATTCAAGGATATCTGTTCAGTTCTGTGAGTATCCTTATTTAAATGCCTGTGCCATTCCTGCGAAAGCTGTTGTCAGCATAAATGACTGTGCAAATCACATATGTCAAAATGTGAATACATCAGTGTGTCAGCAAATCAGCAGAAGTAAACACAACTCTACTAATGCTGATCTTTAATTCTGGAATGCTTATAAGCTTCCTTTTGTTTAAGAACAATATTTTTGGAAACTTCCCATGCCACAAGATATCGGAAAGCAGCACTGTGTGGTATAATTAAAATAGTCTTTGCAGTTCTAGCAGAAATGAAACACTGCCTGTACATTTTCTGGTTATGACATTGGGTTTAAACTAACTTTTCAATACAAATAGATCCCATTTGGAAAAGTGATAATGAGGCAGACACAATGAATAGAACTTCAGAATGTAAAACCTAATTCTTAACAAAGTCTCAGTGTAAAATATAGCAATGAAAATTTCCAAGGCAATCAATCATTTTGACCTCAGTTTACAGAAAAACTCCCACTTTGATGGGAAAGTGAATGGTCTTTTTATGCTTTGAAAGAATGACTTTGACATAGTTTTTAAATAGAATATGACTAAGGGCCAAATTCATAATGTTCTGGGAGAAACTTCTCCTTTTCCACTGTTGCTTTCCAGTGACATGCAAAGTTTGATATTTTAACTGTAAGATAAAAAAAATCACACTCTTATCCTGGTTTCATTCTCTCAACACTACGGACTCTAGGATTTGAGCCAGTAACTTCATGATCTGATGGAAGAGCCAAGGAATTACATGGAACAATGCAAGCTTAAGCAGTGTTGCCAATAAATTCATCAGAATTTTATAAACCAACACAAACTTCTACTAGCTTGTATACACATGCCTATGTGAATAAAGTATGACCAGAAAAGATAGCTTTTTAAGTTGTTACCCTGATTAGGAAAGTTTCTAAGGCCACTAGGCAATAATCAGAGTTACATGGAAGTCCCTTAATAGAGGCTTCGATAAAATCTGACTTGTCTTGAGTATCAAGTATTAAAGTGTATGTATTGTTTTTCGCCCTTGTAAAAGAGATATGGGACTTGTGCACAAGACCAATTCAACAATCTGTATGATAGAAATACGTTAGGTTATTCATTTTATTTAAATCTATTACTGTATAGCTCAGCTATAATTTCCAGACATCATGGAAATCAACCAGCCTTCTCATATTTTTTGCTGGTTGTATCTTTTGAATTCAGCAAAACCAGGTTAAAACTTTTATAAATAACCTTCCATTGTTTATAGCAGGGATAAGAGCTATATGACAAACTGGATGAGATTACAGCTCCTATCAGTTCTAGCCAACATAGGTGTTGTTGTTGTTCATTCGTTCAGTCGTCTCCGACTCTTCGTGACCTCATGGACCAGCCTACGCCAGAGCTCCCTGTCAGCCGTTACCACCTCCAGCTCCTTCAAGGTCAGTCCAGTCACTTCAAGGATGCCATCCATCCATCTTGCCCTTGGTCGGCCCCTCTTCCTTTTGCCTTCCACTTTCCCCAGCATGATTGTCTTCTCTAGGCTTTCCTGTCTCCTCATGATGTGGCCAAAGTACTTCAACTTTGTCTCTAGTATCTTTCCCTCCAGTGAGCAGTCAGGCTTTATTTCCTGGAGGATGGACTGGTTGGATCTTCTCGCAGTCCAAGGCACTCTCAACACTTTCCTCCAACACCACAGCTCAAAAGCATCGATCTTCCTTCGCTCAGCCTTCCCTAAGGTCCAGCTCTCACATCCGTAGGTGACTACAGGGAATACCATGGCTTTGACTAGGCGGATCTTTGTTGCCAGTCTGATGTCCCTACTCTTCACTATTTTATCGAGACTGGACATTGCTCTCCTCCCAAGAAGTAAGCGTCTTCTGATTTCCTGGCCACAGTCTGCATCTGCAGTAATCTTTGCACCTAGAAATACAAAGTCTGTCACGGCCTCCACGGTTTCTCCCTCTATTTTCCAGTTGTCCATCATTCTTGTTGCCATAATCTTGGTTTTTTTGACGTTTAGCTGCAACCCGGCTTTTGCGCTTTCTTCTTTCACCTTGATTAGAAGGTTCCTCAGCTCCTCCTCGCTTTCGGCCATCAGAGTGGTGTCATCTGCATATCTGAGGTTGTTAATGTTTCTTCCAGCAATTTTCACCCCAGCTTTGCATTCATCCAGCCCCGCACATCGCATGATGTGTTCTGCATACAAGTTAAAAAGGTTGGGTGAGAGTATGCAGCCTTGCCGTACGCCTTTCCCAATCTTGAACCAGTCTGTTGTTCCGTGGTCAGTTCTGACTGTTGCTACTTGGTCCTTGTACAGATTCCTCAGGAGAGAGACAAGGTGGCTTGGGATGCCCATCTCACCAAGAACTTGCCACAATTTATTATGATCCACACAGTCAAAGGCTTTAGAGTAGTCAATGAAGCAGAAGTAGATGTTTTTCTGAAACTCCCTGCCTTTCTCCATTATCCAGCGGATATTGGCAATCTGGTCTCTTGTTCCTCTGCCTTTTCTAAACCCAGCTTGAACATCTGGCAACTCTCGCTCCATGTATTGCTGGAGTCTTCCTTGCAGGATCTTGAGCATTACCTTACTGGCATGAGAAATAAGGGCCACTGTACGGAAGTTTGAGCAGTCTTTCGCATTTCCCTTTTTTGGTATGGGGATATAAGTTGATTTTTTCCAGTCTGATGGCCATTCTTGTGTTTTCCATATTTGCTGGCAAATGGCATGCATCACCTTGACAGCATCATCTTTTAAGATTTTAAACAGTTCAGCTGGGATCCCGTCGTCTCCTGCTGCCTTGTTGTTAGCAATGCTTCTTAAGGCCCATTCAACCTCACTCCTCAGGATGTCTGGTTCTAATTCATTCACCACACCGTCAAAGCTATCCTCGATATTGTTATCCTTCCTATAAAGATCTTCTGTATAGTCTCGCCACCTTCTCTTGATCTCTTCAGCTTCTGTTAGGTCCCTGCCATCTTTGTTTCTTATCATACCAATTTTTGCCTGAAATTTACCTCCAATGTTTCTAATTTTCTGGAAGAGGTCTCTTGTCCTTCCTATTCTGTTGTCTTCTTCCACTTCCATGCATTGCTTATTTAAAAATAGTTCCTTATCTCTTCTGGCTAACCTCTGGAATTGCGCATTTAACTGGGCATATCTCCCCTTTTCACTGTTTCCTTTTGCTTTCCTCCTTTCTTGGGCTACTTCCAGTGTCTCAGCAGACAACCATTTTGCCTTCTTGGTTTTCTTTTTCTTTGGAACGTACTTTGTTGCCGCCTCCTGAACAATGTCGCGGACTTCTGTCCATAGTTCTTCTGGGACTCTGTTTACTAAATCTAGTCCTTCAAATCTGTTCTTCACTTCCACTGTATATTCGCTAGGAATGTTAGTGAGATCATATCTAACTGGTCTGTGTATTTTCCCTGATCTCTTTAGTTTTATTCTAAATTGGGCAATAAGCAGTTCGTGATCTGAGCTACAGTCAGCCCCAGGTCTTGTTTTCACCGACTGGATGGATGTCCGCCACCTTTGGCTGCAAAGGATGTAGTCAATCTGATTTCGGTGCTGACCGTCTGGTGAGGTCCATGTATAAAGCCGTCTTTTAGGTTGTTGGAAGAGAGTGTTTGTTATACACAGCGAGTTTTCCTGGCAGAATTCTATCAGCCTGCGTCCCGCTTCATTTTGTTCTCCCAGACCATGCTTGCCTGTGATCCCAGTTGTCATTTGACTTCCCACCTTGGCATTCCAGTCTCCTGTAATGAAAATAATGTCTCTTTTTGGCGTATTATCCAGTAGGTCCTGCAGATCCTCATAGAACTGATCTACTTCTGCTTCTTCAGCAGCTGTGGTTGGGGTGTATATTTGGATCACTGTGATGTTGAAAGGCTTTCCTTGCACTCGAATTGAGATCATTCTGTCATTTTTTGGGTTGTATCCAAGCACCGCTTTAGCGAATTTCTTATTAATTATGAAGGCTACTCCATTTCTTCGATGTTCCTCTTGTCCGCAGTAGTAGATCTGGTGGTCATCTGATGTGAAGTGGCCCATTCCAGTCCATTTCAGTTCGCTGACCCCCAGAATGTCTATCTTTAGTCTTGACATCTCACCAGTAACAACATCCAATTTGCCCTGGCTCATAGATCTTACATTCCAGGTTCCTATGGTGTGTTGATCTTTAGAGCCAACATAGGTAATACTGGCAAATACTGGGCTTTGTAGTATCACAACACCTGGAAGGCAGCATTATTTCTATTCCTCGACTTGCATATACAGGAATAAGTCACTTATAAATACAGGATTATCTCTTGGAACATGGATTTTACAGGTGTTCAGATAATTTAAAGAGGAGAGACAAAAAGGCAAATGGTAATGTAGCTTATCATCACAAACACAAAACAATCTATGCGTAATGTCAAAGTGTATTATCAAAAGCGCATATAGTATTCCATTTACCAAAATCCCCAGTACATAGCTCAATTCAGTAGTACACAGCAAAATCAAAAGGAGCAGCCGCTCCCAAATGTAACAGTTCTCGGTCTGGATAAGGATTCCACTGTATATAGGCTTCAGGGATACACTCAATAAGAAAAGTCATATAAACAAAGTAAGCATTGAGTCATGAGGCTATATGTAAACGGAAGACAATAATGAAGATGGAGCGCCACTCTCAAAACAATCTTCATGGAAAAAATCCAAATCAAGTTCAGTGAAAATGGAGCATTGCTTCTCAAAATAAGTCTTCAAAGGAAAAGTCCAAATGGCATTCAACAGGGGTGCCTGGGTATTTTTGTACCCTGTTTCGGGGAAAGCAATCCCCTTCCTCAGGAGTTGATAAAATCAGCAACTCTAGACTCTTATATCATGCCAGATAGCTTATACAAAAAGTGACTCTGCTTGAAGTAAATTCACACTGCGAGACAGGACTTTGCTAAGTTCAAAAGAAACAACAACCAGTTATATTAATAGTTTGCAGCAAAAAAAATGAGTGGGTAATGATGACTGCCCAATTCCAATGAGAGTAAACCTGGTGCTCTGTAGCCCTGGAACACCTTTTCACCCAACACCAATGTTCCCAATCCAATAAGTAAACAGTTACTAATGAATAAGTATTAAAAAAGTCAATAAAGAAGTAGCAAAAGTACAAAACGTAATTTCCAACAAGATCAAGAGTTCATCAGCTTTTGAACCAAATCATCAAAAAGTAACCCACTGAGACTTGAGTTAACACAAAGCAAAATAATACTTAAGCAGGGTATTGTTCAGAAGTTCTATCCATAAACATGAAAACAACACAAGAAAGTCATAAACACAAATCAAACCAGGAATCTTGAAAACCAGGAACCAGGAACTTAGAACTAGAAACTGAGAGCTGTTTACCTTTTTTACAATGTTGTTCCCACTGAAGGCCTGAGAGCTCAGAAACCACTTAAAAGGCCTCAATCTCTCCCATGACATCACTTCACACACACCTGCTTTTTCTCTTCTTATCTCTAAGTGTCTGGGAAAAATGAGTTTGTCTCTATTTTACATTTTGTCTCATAATTTCAAGGTGGCTCGATTTGGAAAAAACTTTAATCTCCCACATTCTCCCCCGAAGGCCACTCTGACCTATTCTCATGGGAACTATATCACTTTCTCCATGTGCCTAGGAATGGCCCGGAAATTCCAAAACATCTCCTTCGAGGCCCCTGCTATCTTCCACAAACTCTTTGGAAATTACAAATTGCAGCTCATCACCCCCTTTATCATCTTCTGAGCACTCAAAAAGCTAATCTCATGCTTACCAGGCTACAACAAAACCAATTAAATCAATGGAACCTATATAAGTGTGGACCTACCAAGATCTCCTGAAGTCCATAATTTTATTCTAGTTGGGAGTATCAACTCAAATTAGACTAACCACTTTGCATCAGCATACAACCTAATACTGGTCATTGCCAGTTTGATATAATCTCCTTTGAGAATGAAACAGAAAAGCATCAATTTAGTGCTTATCATTTGTAGATAAAAGCTGGTGACTATTTTTATGATAGCTTCTTCTTCAATAGAAAAAAAAATATGCCAATGTCCACCACTCTTATCTTCATCAGTAGGGCTGATAACAGTCAAAATCCACATCTTGGTGTTGCAAATGATGATTATACATTTTTCAGTAGCCACTGTCGGCCTCAGAGGAAACTTTCCTTTGTATGGCTCATGGTGATAGTGAACAGTGGAAATAAGAGATGGATAATGATCAAATGCAGCTTTGAGGCCAAAGTTCAAATAAAAACTTTAAGGAAACCTTATCCAGATGCATCCTTTTTACAGCTGCAATCAACCCAAACCATCTTCCTGTTCTCAGTCCCAGACCTTTTCACAAAACACACACTTTGCATCCAATCCAAATACAGGATGCTATTGTAGTCATATGTAGATACTACAACAGAGAGATAAGTGTACCTTGAAATATTGACACCTGTAAATGAAATCACTGTTCTGCTGAACATCAGGTATCTTGTTTAGTGATGGCAAAGAGGAAACTTATTTTAAACCACATGGGAACATTCCTCAGGATTGCCTATGCTATTAGCTGGCAACTTGTACTGCCGTGTGGCAGCTTTCTACTGCTCTTGCAATAAATATTAATTGAATTATTTGATCTTGAATATATTCAAAAGCACACAATTTAACCTTTCTAGAAAACTCCCCAATAGTAGATTTCCCCCCCTCCCACTATTGACTTATTCAGCTTAAAATTAGTACTTAGATGGGAGATGCCCAAGGAATACCAGGTTCTGCGGGTATATTTCAGGGGATTATTCCTTGCCTGAGAAAATCCTATGAAATGTATGGGATCACCATGAGTTGATAGGCAACTTGAAAGCACACACACACAAACTTATCACATGGATGTGAAGACTCCCCCCCCCCCCCCTTATTTTCTGTATAGCACTGGCAAACATATTGTAAATCCTGCTCATTCAGTTTTTATACTAACATCGTTATTGCTGTGATGTTTCCATGTCATAAAGAAATGGGATATTGTTTTACTGTTATCTATTCCAGCTGCAAGTCTAGTCTTCTTACATAACTGTAGACTTTCTTACAGAAGGCGTTTTCTGAAAAAAGAAATGTTCTCTTCAGACCTTCCGCCCACATGTACCAGTGACAAATGAGAAAACCATTTTTTGGTCCATCTCAAAGCTACATATCGGCATATGCTTTGCTAACTGAGCTAGTGCTGAAATATCAAAAGATGGAAATGTCACATATCTTGTTTAAGCAAATTGCCCATCTCGCATGTACACAACAAACCTCTAAAATGACTTTCATCTTTATTCTGTTCAGCACTGATGTTCCTGTAGAATGCTAATCCATTATTCATCAACATCTCTGATATTGGCCTAAAATCTGAACTAGAGATAATTGGAATCTCTTACATTGTTTATGTTCACACATCAAGGATCATCTAATCTTTATTGTTGTGCTTCCTGTACTGTGAAGCTAAGCTTTTTTTTTGGTTGTTATTGAAAAAAATGGATTCCATAATGGGATTGCTGCATTCAGACTTGCATCTGTGACCAACATAAATCCATAATTTGCATTGCTAAAGACAGTGGAAATAATCTCATTGATTTTAATGGGATTTGTTTCAAGCCCATGACTGAATGCTATAAAAAGACAACAAATGTTGTAGCAGAAGCAGAAAGCCAAATTGGTTTATTGTGTCTAAGCTTTTGTAGGCCACTCCTTGTCTGATAAAATGGTATTATATAGCCTGTGTCCATGTGGTCTATATATTTTATTATTTACTCATTGTGCATTCTTTCTCTTCAATGCACATAAGTCAGTTTATTTAGGGGTTCTTTCATTTTATGTGCCCTTTTTTTGGTGAAGGGATTAAATCCATCTAGGTTTGGTCAGAACAGGGATCTGACTTGAGGTCTTGCAGATACAACATTCTATCTACTGCATAACAAGTTTTTAGTTTACTACCTTAAGAATATCCTTTCTTCACATGGGCCTGCTAAGCAATGTCTGGATATCTTTCACAGACCCTTTGTGAATTGCAGAGAATTTGAGAATTGGACTTGGGTCCTTGTCGTCTTCCTATATATGAAGTCAATTGGTACATGCATGCAACATGCCATATCACTTGCATGAAGAATTTGAACATTTATACGTGCATTAATTTGTTTGTTGACTCCATGAAGACTTAAGAACAGATTCAAGACGGCAATAAGACTGTTTTTGAACTTTGGTTGTATTACAGAACCTATACTACTACTATTGTACTGCTAGAATAAGTGTTACCTATATGTACAACTTTATGTTAAGTATGCATTATTAACCTAGTTTGAAGCCTTAGTTATACTTGAGAATCTTAGCAAGTTTGGAGTAAAATTTTGTGAGTTATACCACTTAATATGTTATGAGTATACTTTGTGAAAAGTGGATAAATAAAATACCTATATGAGAAGTATTACACTACTCTATACCATACATCCTCTTTCCTGTCTACTGCATATTATAGACATCTGTGTGTTTAGTTTCTGGTAATGCTCTGCCAGCAAGTTGTTGGGACTGGGAACCAGTTTAATCTTTCCTGGATTTCCTACAATGAAAAAAAAAGCATGATGTAGTCAAAAGTTCCCAGTTGTCAACTCTAGGAATTCCTTGCAGTCAATGCCCTAGAGATGATCTTAGCACTTACAAGTTATTTTAAACTACAGAAAACCTATGTTCAGTAAAACTCAAAATGCCCACAGTGCCACATCTGTGCCATCATTACACAATCACATCCCCTGAGGACATTCCCACTCTTGCATTAGAGAGATTGAGATGTTTGCCTCTGGCAAATGATGGTGGGAGGCATTTGTTGTTCAGGCTTGGCCTCATGTAAGCTGCTCCAAGTCCCCGTTGGAGGAGATGGTGGTGGGATATAAATAAAGATGATTATGATGATGATGATGATGATGATGATGATTAAAGTTCCAGCCTGCCTGATTTTTCTCCTAAATTCCAAAATTGTTCTTTGTTCCCCTTTATGGAAAGACAGAGTTGAATATGCTGTGCGACCTGGCTTGCGCTCTTAACTATGCCATTTAAAAATGAACTGTGACTTAGGGTGCATCTAAACTGTAGAATTAATACAGTTTAACCCCATTTTAACTACCATGTCTCAATACTATGGAGTCCTGGGAATTGACATAACTTCCCATGGCTCATCTGGCCAGCTTCCTCTGCTTGCTTTGCAAAAGGGTGCCATATTTTTTTCTTCAGCTCACATTGTAAAATGTCTTGGGTCATCCCTCTGCAGAACTATCTCAATCTACCCCCGCTTCTCAAATTCTGTGCACATCGGTAATATTCAAGGAAAAGTTAACATTAAAAAGCTGTTACTTTCTGTAAAAACACATTATCTGGAGAGACAGGGCAAATGCCTCTCTGCCACCCACTCAAAACATCTGATCCCGGTAATACAAAAGATAATCACCTCTCTCACCTCTTGTTCTCTTTCTTGGTTAGGCAACTGAAGCAGGGATGGCCATTACAATTTTATTGATTCGCTCTTTCTATACAGACACACGTGGCCTCTCTGCATGTCCTTTTGAGAATTTTTTAAAGGAAACAATGATTTTATTTCAGAACAAGCCACAAAGGCAGAGAACTCATTCTTCTAGTCTTTTCCAGACTTGCTTTTCCCTTCAAGAGAAATGGCTTGCTCCCAATGGACCTTTTGTGCAAGCAATTTTGCTACCGTTAAAGTGCACAAATTTACTCATTTCTGACCACTAAAATTGCAGTTCGACTGATTCCTTCTTCCTAAATACTCTAAAGCAGAGCTTTCCAAACTGTATGTTGTGACACATAAATGTGTTGGTTACAGTGTGTAGGTGTGTCACGCAAAAGTAATAAAATACCTCTGGCTTTATGTGAAAGACAATTATATATAAATACTTCAGGAAATAAAGCTTGACTGCTCATTGGAGGGAAGGATATTAGAGGCCAAGATGAAGTATTTTGGCCACATAATGAGAAGACAGGAAAGCTTAGAGAAGACAATGATGCTGGGGAAAATGGAAGGAAAAAGGAAGAGGGGCCGACCAAGGGCAAAATGGATGGATGGCATCCTTGAAGTGACTGGCTTGACCTTGAAGGAGCTGGGGGTGTTGACGGCCGACAGAGAGCTCTGGTGTGGGCTGGTCCATGAGGTCACAAAGAGTCAGAAGCGACTGAACAAATGAACAACACACACACACACACAAAATTTTTCATAAGATATGTTGTGTCTTCATACATTTCATTATTACAATGTATGTATGTTTGTGTCTTTTGTAAGGAATTGGTTTAACTTCCAGCTTGCTAGTAAAACTGAATTACTGTGTCATGAGATGATGCATGTCTTAAAAATGTGCCACCAACATGAAATGTTTGTAAATCTCTACTCTAACGGCATAAGATCCCATATGATCCTGAAGGCTAAGCAGGTTGGTACTTAGATGGGCGATGGCCAAACAAACTCCAAGTGCTGTAGGCTACATTTCAGAGGAAGGAGCTGTCAAAACCTAAGTAAACCCTTGCTTAAGGAAATCCTGTGAAAGTCATCAGGTCGACATAAGTTGACAGGTGATTTAAAATCATACATCTCATCCCTTGTGTGAAAACAGCAGCTCTCACCCCCATATGGATGTATATATAGCTGTCATAGCTGTAACAGACTGTTCTCCATGAATCTGTGAAATCTTTTTTTAAGCCATCTGAAATGGCACATATTGCATCTTGTCGCAGTGAAACCAGTTAACTACTGAATATTCTACCTCTGTGAAGTATTGCTGAGTTTGAAAGTAAACAGCGCTGGTATTTGGTGATGTCCTTGGAATCCCAAGACTGGTCCTAACTAAACAGGGTTCTAGTATCTAAGACAGAGGCTCTCAAATGAAGGCCCGTGGGCCGCATGCAGCCCTCCAAGGTCATTTACTCACCCCCTGGTCTAAACTTTAGACTTAGGGTCATCCTAAATCTGAAACAACTTCAAGTCACACAACAACAACAACAACAACAACAACAGCAGCAATCTGAATCAACTTGACTATTTGATCAGCCAAGAGCAGGCCCACCATTCCTATTGAAATACTGGTAAGCTTGTGTTGGTTAAAATTGTTCATTATCATCTTCATGTTTTTTGCACAACTAATAATATATCTGCAGTGTGCATAGAATTTGCCTATGTTTTTCTCAAAATATAATCTGGTCCACCAACAGTCTGAGGGACAGTGAACCGGCCCTCTGCTTTAAAAGTTTGAGGGCCCCTGGTCAAAGACATCCCTTGGCTATGAACCCATGCATAGCTGTTACAAAAACCTGTCATCCGAAGCAGGCAGTGATATCAACTCCTATTTAGATGGAAAAAGTATTAACCCTTGCCCTAGTGCCAGTAGCCTGACTCCAATTAATTCTCTTCAAGCTGCATGTTTCTACTTTCCCTAATGGCACCACGAAGAAGCACTTAGAGAGGTACAGGAGACTGCTATTCTCCTTCTCCCTCCAATATACATATAGCTTGCCCTTAGATTGCAGGCCATTTTACACATTACATAGCAGTTAATCTATGTTCCAAGCAGTTTAGCTGCCATGGTTCAGTGCTATGGAATCATTGGAATTTCAGCTTTACAAGGTCTGTAGCCTTCTCTGCCAAAGAGTGCTAGTGCTTTCCCAAACTACAACATCTAGGATTCCATAGCATTGAGCCTTGACAGTCAATATGGGGTCAAACTGCATTCATGCTACAAAGCGGATGTACTGTAAGTTACAGTCTCTCCAAAAATGCCATGGTTTAGGAGTACATATTTAACTTTCTCTTCCTGTAAAAGTTGAAGCAACAGCACTCGGAGAAGACCAAAGACTTTGTGAAATGACAACTCCCAGGATTCCATAGCATTGAGCCAGGGCATTTCAAGTGGTGCTAAACTGCATCAGTGTAGATGCACCGTGAGACATTTTAGCAGAATCTGATGAAGGTTGGCTCTACACTATCAACAACACAGTTTGAACTGCATTATAAAGTCTGAGTGTAGTCCCATCCAGAGTGAGTCTCCATCTATGCTGCCATTTAACGCACTTGAAACTGCATTATATGGTCAGTGTAGTAAACTCATATAATGACCATTCCAGCCTCCTGCGCAGCTGGAGGCTGGAAAAGGCCTTTGCCTCTTCCGCCCGATGAAGAAAGCTAACCCAAAGTAGTTCCGGTAGGAACTACTTTGGGGGGCGGAGCTGGAGGAGTTAGATCCCTCCAGCTCAGTCTGTTTCAAGACTTCGAGGAAGAAGGACCTAGCTCCGGGAAAGAAGGACCTGTTAAGGGACCATCAGTCAGCAGGTCGGTAGGTGGGGCCCAGCCGATGGGCCAGGCCCCGTGGCTGGTTACCAGGCCGGGCCCAGGTATTGTTGGAGCGGATCATCCCAGGGCGTTTACACCCCCAAGGGCGGTGGAGCGTCCTCCCGGGGCTTTTCAAGGCGGCCATCCCTGCCTTTCGCCGTGGCGGTTTGCTGGGCCGGACGCTTATGGCGATTTGGGCGCCCGCCGAGGCGTCGCGGCCTGGTTTTCTGCGGGCGAGGGAGGGGGTGGAGAATGGCGCTGCTTCCCACGTTCCTGCCCATTCAGGTGCCACCAATGGGGTGGCTTTGCTATAAGCGGCCGACATGCGGGGTCGCTTGCTGGCTCGCGCCATCCCGCGGGACTTGAATAGATGCGGGATGGCTATCTGTCGGGGCGTTTTCTTCGGGTTGCTTGCTTTTTGGCGGGAGGTTAGGCTAGATGGCCCATAGAGTCTCCCCCTACTCTCTGACGCTTGATTTGGTGATCTTATATACTCTTTGACGCTTCGATTTGATGATCTTATATAAATGCAGGTTCAATACGGATATATGCATGCTGCTATAAGGGCGAATCATGTACTAAGTCCTTTATTAAGGATTATTGTGGGACTTAACTATTGATCCATATAACGATTGGGGTTAAGGCACGATGGGGCCTTGGCCTAAGTTAAATGGGGCTTATGGGCCTGCCTCATGGCGGGCGCCATTGCACCTTTACTCAAGGAGTGGCGGCCATCTTGGCCGCCACGAGCGTGCGGCCATTTTGGCTACATACAAGGGCATGCTAAAACCCATGGAAGGCTGCAAGCCTTTTGGAACATATTAAGGTTATATTAGTCTGCCTCATTGGGCTAACCTGTTAAAGAGGGCCTAACCCCACGGGACTTTATATATATTAAAAGGTCAAACACTATATATATATATATATATATATATATATATATATATATATTAAAAGGTCAAACACTATAAAAAAAAATACTACTAATAATAATAATTATAAAGTATAGCACTCAGAGAGCCCAGGTGGCTAAGGGGATTAAGTTACGGCGTCGCCGAGCTTGCGTTTGTAAGATTGCAAGGGCTACTCTTGGGAACGGAATGAGCTTCGCTGTCAGCCCTAGTTTCTGCCAACCTAGCAGTTGAGAATATGCAAATGTGAATAGATCAATAGGTGCCGCTCCTGCCTGTGGGTGACGGCGCTGCATGAAGTCTAGCAGCCATGGGACCTTGCGAGTGTATACCGGTGGCGCTGACTCTTCGGCTTAGAAATGGAGATGAGCACCAAACCCCTGAGTCGAAAAATCGGACGTAAAGCTAAGAGATTGCTTTACAATAATAATTATGGAGATAGGCATATGATGGGATAATACCAATATCCGCAGTCAGGGGTCATTACGCATTATATAGAGACGGTTAATGTTATATACACATTTATTGTCCAAATATATGCTTATTTATAATGATTTGAAAGCCAAAACAACCCAAGACACGATTTCTCTTCCAGACAGGGCCTCCAAGCTGGGCCATGTTGGGACATTCAAGATCCAAGCTGAATAAGTTTTCAGTAAAATTGACTTAGTACCTACGACAATAAAAAGGTGCTTCGATTATTTGACATCCACTTTTTGGCTACAGGCCATGATTTATTATAGAACATAATATTCTTGGGCAAAATAGGTTATATCAACAGATTGCTGGGTCCACGTTCGGCTAAGGGGACGGGGCTTTATCAGGTCGCTTATTAATAAACGTACTCTTAGAGTTCCCTCGGCCTGGAGATACATGGCCCGCATGGTATGGACGATATCACCGATGCGAAGGCATTATCCACCGGAAAAGCCGGTGGATTTTTTGCAATTCCTTTTCCTGACAAGTGATGCTGGTCATTAATCATTCCATATGCTTACCTCTCTGTTTACAGGATGTTACCAAGGAAGAACATCGGCGGGTCGAAAGGCAAGGGCCCTGCCAGAAGGAGGTGGACAAGGCGCCACCAACCCCTCACAAGGAGGGAGTCGAGCCACGAAATTTCATCAGATCTTTATCAGGCCTTGGTGGCGCGCATTCAGGCATTGGAAAATAACATAGATAATTTTCCGCTCGGGCAGAGCGCACAACTATCACATAGTGAGTCAGAGCCTACTTCACTTGAAGCTCCTTTCTCTTGTGTGTTTCAATTAGTGCCTGACATGGACCGGGAGTTCCAACAAGATGGAGAACCGTCTCAATCCGATATTGATCAGCAGTCTAACGCGGAGCACCCGGCAGTCAGCGATATGACGCTGGCCCTGCCCACCCCATCACAGCTCCAGCCACGAGGGGTTCAGGATACCATCACATCAGCAGGTAACGATTACCTGCCGTTAGAAGCGGGCGAGGGCAGCACTGGATCTTCAGCCGAGGGGGGGCCGATAGGTAGCGACAACTCACCCTTCATGGATGTTTCCCTAGTTAATGTTCGGCAGCGCACATCACCATTGGCCTCAACAAGCGGTTTGGCAGGAGTGGGGGATCATACCACTATGTTGACTAGGAGAGTAACGCACCCAACGCTATCGCTAGGCAGTCTGGGTATTGTTTCTTTGGGAGCACACTTAACACAGGACACAATAGACGCGATTCTGAGCAACAGATACATAGAATTATTTACTCTATATGTGGCGGCCTATGAAGAGGCGCCGCGTGGCAGTTTAGGGCCCAGTTACAATGCAGAGAGACAGGCCCGAGAGATGGAGCCCAATTGGGGCAACTGGCTTAATTGCTTTATGATTTATGCCAGTGTGATTATTAAGCATTACCCGGCCCGGGCATATTCCCTGTTCTTATACCTAGACTTAATTCGAGAAGCATACTTTAGCTTTCCTGGAGACAGTTGGCTTCGGTATGACAGGCTTTTTCGCCAAAAGGCAGCCCACGATCCCGCGCTCAGGTGGGATCTGATAGACGGGCATTTATGGAGACAGGCAAGAGCCCGGCCAGACCAAGGTCAGGATAATCCCGATAACGATGAAGGGATGGACATCTCAACAGAGCGACCCACCCTTGAGGCAAGCCAGGCCTATATCCCCAATCAGTTACAAGACAGAAGCACCCCTGTCACTCATTCGTATAACCAAACGATCTCTCGGGATGAGACAACAACATCCAACAATGATATGACACTGAACAGTGGTGACAGACTTCCGCAGTCTGAGGCGGATCAGGCCTCCTCGACATCTGGCCAGGATGATTAACTATTGATCTATATGTTTAAATTTACATTCCACACAACTAAATTGTCACAACATGCGCTGCGACGCTACCAAATATATATATATATATATATAATATGGATAATAAAATTTGAAATGAATAAATGCAAAAAAAAAAAAAAAAAAAAAAAAAATTTGCCGCAATTTGTTTAAACGCACGGCAAACCAATCCTGCAAGAGTTAAGATGGTTGCATATCGGGAGGAAAACCATTGATATAGGCTACAAGCGGATGCTTTATCTATGAGATAGCCATGTTAAAAAGGGCCGGAGATCCCACAACGTTAATTAGTTATTAGTTTGTTTCAGGACAAAGGGCTAACTGCAGACTGGCTCCCGCTGGTTTAGGAGGGTCAGCGCTTCACTATCCTGCGACCACAAAAGGTCTTTACCTGATCCGGATGTTTCCAAAGCGCAGTTTAAATTGGGTTCATGTATACAATATAGGGCCACCATACGGGGGTTTATGATGTTTGTGTGATTAATCATTAAGTTAAGGTAGCCAATATTCCTCTCCCCGATCCCAATACCAGATAATGTCTACTCGCCGCATTTCTCACATTAATCTCAGGCCTTGCGGGAGTGGCTTCATCAATGATGGTCCGGTTTAAACAACATAACAGCGATGAGTCCTCCAGCCAACCCAATATGATTGGGTGAGGGGTTATCACCCCAGGGCAAGAGACAATAATCATACTAACAGTTTCCATCTACAGCTCTTTATAACGCAAGGGCTATACTGATAGGAAGGTCCTCACGTGCGGGTTCTGCCCTAGTTTAAATAAATAACAACACCAAAGGCAATATGAAAATCGAGACACTATATTTATAAAGGGTTATGTGGTCACAGGGCTTAATTCTAAACCTTCTGTTATTTGAGTTCCATTATGAGTCGGAAAACACCCCCCCCCTTTTTTTTTTTTTTTTTTTTTTTTTTTTTTTTTTTTTTTTTCGTGTAAGCCCATTGGTTGGACATGATTTAATGACTTCAACAGACAGAAGGAGGAACAAACCAAATTGGGAGATTAGGAGACAGCTCACAGGGCACAGACAGGCTCAATTGGGGGGAAAGGTTTGGCGCTGGGGGGGTTGTTAAATAGCCAATGCCAGCAGTGAGCTACATAGGTTACATGGATTAACATGCATATAGAGGAGGAGATAAACCTGCCAAAGAAATTGTATATACCTATGACTTTAAAATTAGCACATAACCATAGAGGCTATTACACATTAGTTAAGATAACACACATTAGAGGGAATAAGGCTATCTAGGAGACACGATGATAGGGAAAAGATCGGGCTAGGTTGCATCGCCAAGTTCTTAGCGGCTGCCATTAATTCCTTTAAAAATATATACCATTACTAGTGCTATAAACAAAGTTATTCCCTACATTAGGTGCCAGAGTTATCAATCCAAAAGTGGTCTTTATGAGGAT
Organism: Anolis sagrei; assembly: GCF_037176765.1. Lineage (NCBI taxonomy): Eukaryota > Metazoa > Chordata > Lepidosauria > Squamata > Anolidae > Anolis > Anolis sagrei. The sequence goes on from NC_090023.1 coordinate 154,402,778, forward strand.
CAAGATTTCAAGGGCCTTGGTAGGCGTTACAGGATGCGACATGCAGACAGACCATCCTTATTGGATTGAGATAAAGGGGGTCTACGCCCCCCCCCCGGTTGATTTTGTTCTTCAGTTTTTCAGCTCCTGTTCCTGTGTCTTGCGGATTTATGATTTATCCTGATGGAGGCATTTGCATTATGAGGCGGCATAAAGACGTTGGTTGGCCGGCTTCACAGGACTAGCCATCATCGCCACTGGCAAGAAGGGCGGCTTGAGGCATTTGAGGTTTCAACCCCCTAGTGTGTGACAAGGGTTGGAGAGTTGACAACACTTCTGCAAGCCCTGACGCCTATATATATGTTATGTTAAGGGAACACTGGAGGCGCCCCCAGGTTCGCCACTTATTACACAATCGTATGTTTATCATGTTAAGGGGAACACGAGAGGAGCTCCCAAGTTCGCCAACTGTTATGGCATTTATTGATTTATACAGTTAACGGAACACTGGAGGCGCCCCCAGGTCCATCATGTGTTACAGCGGTATGAAGTCGATATGTTATGGCAACACTGGAGGCGCTCCCAGGTTGGCCACTTGATACAACAGTGATTATTTTGGTTATATTCTGGGAACACAGGAGGTGCTCCCAGGTTTACCTGTGGTTACAACGTTTGTCAATATAATGCCAGCTACTTTTACGATTTTTATTCACCCAATACGAAAATGGACATGTGGCTTTTATAGGGGCAACTTGTTGTTACAAATTTGGATATAAAATTAACAAGGGCTGTTAGGAAGGTTGGGGAGATGGGGGCTAAGTGGACACTTGCCTCCATCTTGTGGCGGTAAACAGCAATAAAGAGTTATATTTGGTGTGCACCCTAGGCACCCCTTCTGGGGGCGAAGGCCATTAACGGAATTATCAACGAATGGTACACTGGACAAATCTGATATATAAAAGATAGATGGCCTTAAAATGGGAGGGATCTGACCTCAATAGCCTTGAGGAAGATTCATCCAATACATTTTCCTAAAGGTTACCCGGGTTTATGTTACCAGGGGACTGGGTGCTTCGCCCTATTTAGCCGAGGGGTAGGCCGGGAAGGGACACTACCTCGGCTGTGCTCATTACAAATTCAAGATAGAAAAGTAAAATTCAGTTACAAATTAAAATGGTAACAATAAAGTTGCCCAGTTTTAACCCATAATTGTTGTCCTGTGTCTTCATTCGGGGGGTTAGCAGGCAATGACCATTCCAGCCTCCTGCGCAGCTGGAGGCTGGAAAAGGCCTTTGCCTCTTCCGCCCGATGAAGAAAGCTAACCCAAAGTAGTTCCGGTAGGAACTACTTTGGGGGGCGGAGCTGGAGGAGTTAGATCCCTCCAGCTCAGTCTGTTTCAAGACTTCGACCCACCACGCCCGCCCATTAACAGTGTAAATGATTGGTTGCCCTAGGGAGCCGGGCAGGAATTTTTCTCCCTCCTGTGTTTTGGGGGGTTTTTTCGCCTGCCCTGCACTGTTACCAGAAGGCAGATTGGGTTAGGTGGGTGTTAAATAGGGTAGCGGTAAACAGCAATAAAGAGTTATATTTGGTGTGCACCCTAGGCACCCCTTCTGGGGGCGAAGGCCATTAACGGAATTATCAACGAATGGTACACTGGACAAATCTGATATATAAAAGATAGATGGCCTTAAAATGGGAGGGATCTGACCTCAATAGCCTTGAGGAAGATTCATCCAATACATTTTCCTAAAGGTTACCCGGGTTTATGTTACCAGGGGACTGGGTGCTTCGCCCTATTTAGCCGAGGGGTAGGCCGGGAAGGGACACTACCTCGGCTGTGCTCATTACAAATTCAAGATAGAAAAGTAAAATTCAGTTACAAATTAAAATGGTAACAATAAAGTTGCCCAGTTTTAACCCATAATTGTTGTCCTGTGTCTTCATTCGGGGGGTTAGCAGGCAATGCAGTTCAATGCAATTTGAAAATGCATTATATGGAAGTGTAGATGGAGCCTGGGAGTGTGGACAGGTCTGATATTGTGAAACTAGGGATGCAGGTACACCAGTGATTCCCAACTTTTTTTGACCAGGGACCACTTGACCAGAGACCACTTTGACCAGTGACCACTCTCCAACATTAGTACCAAAAGGGTTACGAATCAGTTTTTGGTCAACTTTAGATTTGATTTGGTTATTTAGGGTGCTGATTCAGAAAATTGCATTGGATTGACCACATCAGCTCTAGTTTCTGATACAGAACATATGCCATCCAGTAATCACCATCTGCTCGCCCACAGAAAACCATTTTTAATGATCTAGAACTGATGTGGTAGTAGTAATCTTTCATCAGCCTCTCCCCTCCCAACATCCCCATTTCCTTGGCACTATAAAAGGGTTTTGCGAGAATAGTCGCTCTTGTTGTTGTGTGGTTTTGAGGCAACGGTGTAGTAATGGTGAGGCTGTGGACCATATTTTCATTCTTGCGGACCACTGGGGTCCATGGACCACAGGCTGGGAACCACTGATCTATGCTGTAGAGTCCATGCAGTTTGATACTATTTTAATTGCCATGGCTCAGTACTGGGGTATCTTGATGAGGAACTAGCCATTTTTTTTCAGAGAAGGCTTAAGTCCTTGTAAAATGACAGTTTCCATGATTCCATAACATTGACCTATGGCAGTTAAAATTTCAAACTGCATTGATTCTACAGTGTAGATGTGAACAATGCTGAAAGCCCTTGTACAATACCTGTGTTTCTAAAACAAGCAATTTCTCCTTACACTCAGACTTTGTATTTTCAGTTCTAAATTTAAAGAAGTTATCCATGAAGCAGTCCCTAGACCCATTATATGCATCTTGGAAATAATAATACCAGCCTCCTTACAGATTTTTCACATAATTTGAAAATGTAGAATGGACTATGTAGACTTTAAATGCTGCTGTTTTTTATGTCTCTGTGTAGGACTCTTCTTCTTAGCTATGATAAAGGTTCTAGTGCTACGACCATTGTCTTTAACAACAATATTTGTTTTGACTTTTACTGAGAAAAAATATATTCACAAATCAATTAAGATAATTTCTCCCAGTTTTTCTCCTTGGATTTTTGAGGCAAAGTAATCACCGTACACCATATTACAATATGCAATTATACTTAGAAAAGGGTATTTTTAAGTATTGTGTACTTAAGGGTTTAAGCATTGTATAATCCTTTAAAAAGAAAATATACACATGCGCGCACCAGCACTCAGCAAGGTGTGTCTCCATTAATTCTGTTTGGCTCTGATTCTTTTAACACAAGTGCAATTACTTTGAGGAGAGCAAACACTATGTAAATAATTGCTAATAAGATGCAATACATCAGTGCTCACCTTTCAAGTCATTTCCTCATACTAAATGCTTATTCTTGTGATCTACCCGGAACAACCATGTGATCAAGTTTTGCAATCCATCAGTTTAGTCAACCTGCTACTAACTTCAATTTTTAAAAGTGAGACAATGACAAGCTACGAGCCAAGTAAGAAACCTGAACATCTTTGGGGTTGTTGTTGTGTTGTTGTTTTTTTTTTTGGGGGGGGGGGGCATGTGTTAGAGGAATCTCTCCAGTTTCTAAAATATCTTGATTTTCCTTGATGTTTGCTACTGTTACACAATATCTGAAAATATCTTAGTTCCCCCCCCCCCCCTGTGGTTTTGATTTTTACATTGTTCTTCTGCACCCAATGCACATCAGATGTGAATAAATGATAATTTCCCTGCTAGTACATTTGTTGACTTAGGAGTTGCATTTCGTGTTTATCTCTTCATTAAAATGGGAAAACCGCATGCTATTTGGGGATCTTGAGAGGACAAGAAGCTGTAAACAGTGCTTACAATGATAAATGGAAAATGATACAGTCTAAACTGCATCTGCAGAGCTGAAGATTTTCCAGCTGTTCCTGAAAAGCAGAGCTTGGATAAGTTACCTTTTAGGACTAGATTCCTCAAAATCCAGTGCTATGGTCACTGCTACAATGCTTTAGAATGATTATCCAAAAATAATATTTCCAAAATCTTTTTAAAGACAGTAGGAAAAGGCTACTGCAGCAGCTCCAGAAATGTGGCATGAATTGTGTATCACGAGACCACACTACAAACAACCTGTCTGTGAAATGACCATCCAGGAACCTGAGGCCTCTTCCACACGGAGGTATAAAATCCACATTGAACTGGATGACATGGCAGTGTGGACTCAGATAACCCAGTTCAAAGCCGATATTGTGAATTATCTATCTTGATATTCTGGGTTATATTGCTGTGTGGAAGGACCTTCATTTGCCCAATTCTAAACATCTCTCCCAAATGCCTCAGAGCCCTATGAGGAGCGGCTTAAGGAGCTGGGCATGTTTAGCCTGAAGAAGTGAAGGATGAGAGGAGATATGATAGCCATGTATAAATATGTGAGAGGAAGCCACAGGGAGGAGGGAGCAAGCTTGTTTTCTGCTTCCCTGTAGACTAGGACACGAAACAATGGCTTCAAACTACAAGAAAGGAGATTCCATCTGAACATGAGAAGAACTTCGTCAGTTGCATCTCTTCCTTTGGGTTAAGTATGGGGCCTTCCAGACAAATCCTATACCTCAGGGTAGGACCCCAGGTTTTCTGCTAAAAAATGGATTAGATGAGTCCGCACTGCCAAATAATCTGGGATAAACAGAAAGCCTGGGATCAGATCCTGGGATATAGGGCCTATCTGGAAGGGACCTACAAGACCCATGAATCAAATGTGAGACAAGCTAACTGCTTTGGGTAGTGACAGGGCAGAGAATAAATACCTCTGTAATAAATGTAGAAGCAGAGAGTTTTTAAAAATTGATTCTCCTGTCAAATTTTCTCACTGATCCTTGAAAAGGGAAGTGTTTGATGTAAGTTTCAGGAGCTGGTTAGTCTGTAACAGTGTGATCCTGATCAAATTTATTCAGTGGTATGCTCCACTCTCTTATATGAAATGAATACCTAAAAAGGCATGTGCATAGATTTAAGGATATTGCAGTTCCATAAAACTATAAATGGGGGACAGTGGGATTTATTTCTGAAACCACATACACAAGGGTCACCTGAATGTGAAATGTCACCAATGCTAATTGTTCCATTAAGTATTTACCTGCCACTTTGGGCTATGGCAATTTTAAATTCACCTTTGCAATATGTATATTGGGTAGATGTGTGCCGAAAGGTCCAGAACTGGAGAAAGAACAAGGTCTGTTCACTTTCATCCAAGAATCAGATAAATTTTATTAATGTATTTAATTAATTTTATTTAAATGATTTCTGTATCCCCCTCTAGCCCACAAGGCTTTTCAAGGTGTGATTGGTGGGGACGAGGGACAGGGCCTTCTCGGTGGTGGCCCCTCGACTCTGGAATTCTCTCTCTAAGGACATCAGGCATGCCCCAATGCTGGCAGTTTTTAGGAGGAGCTTGAAAACATGGTTGTTCCAGTGTGCCTTCCCAGAATAAGGAAACTCCAAGCAAGATATCCCCAAATGCACTTTATTAGAGATCTAGGATATCTGCATGCCCCATCCCCCTCCAAATACCTATCCTTTTCACCTGGTCATGCCCAGCATATTTTTAAATTTTAATTATTACATTTGGCCCTGCCATAGATTGCGTCGTGGTATGTTGTTAATGTTTATTGCTTTGTTTTGAGTTCATTTATTGTTGTATAGTTGTTGTCGTTGTTTTTACTGATGTATGTGGGCTCGGCCTCTTGTAAGCCGCACCGAGTCCTCCAGGAGATGATAGTGGGGTATAAATAAAGGGTTATTATTATTATTATGAACAAATCAAAACCAATTCAAACAAAACCAAGATATAAACATTTTAAAACACACTAAAATACTCTTTAAAAACTCCCAAAAGCAGGCTAAAAAATTAGAAATCCCATTTTGAAACACTTAAAACTGCAATTTCAAACAGCTGCTCTGAGTCCCCTTCAGGGTGAGAAGAGCGGGGTATAAATACAGTAAATAATAAAATAAAATAAAATATAAAATAAAATAAAATGAAGATCAGCACTGTTTTGGCTGGAGGCTTAAAAGAGATGAGGCCAAACTTACTTTCTTGGGAAGGGTGTGTAGTTGTTATAGGAAGCCAGTATAGTATAGTTCTTGCAAGATTAGTGTTAAATGGTCTCTAAAATGTATACCTGACACCAGTCTGGCTGACATATTTTGCACTAAATGTAGCTTCTGAACACTTTTCAAGGGCAGACGCACACAGAGTACATTACAGTAGACTAAACAAGAGATTACAAATACATAAACCACTCTGGCCAGATTTGCCTTATCCAAGAAAGCGTACAGCTGGCACACCTGTTGAAGTTGGGTAAAGGCACTCTTGGACACTGTACCCACCTGGCTTTCCAAGAGTAGTGCTGGGTCCAAGAGCCTTCCCAAGCTAAAAACCTGCTTTTTCAGAGAAAGAGCAAACCCATCCAGAACAAACTGTAATCCTAATCCCACTTCGGTATGTCTACTGACCAGCAGCACTTCCATCTTGTCTGGATTATGCCTCACTCCATTCATCCACATCCAGTCCTTTACTGCAGCCAAACAATAATTCAGCACTACTACAGCTTCCTTGCCATCAGTTGTATAGGAGATAAAGAGATGAGTATCACCAACATACTGATGATACCCAACCAGAGAGCTCTGGATGATTTCCCAAAGTGGCTTCATATAGATGTTAAGAAGCATAGGGAACAGCATTGGCCTTGTGAAATCCTACAGGGTAATGTCCCAAAGGATGAACAACCAATGCCCAGCACCACCCTTTGGGAACAGTCAGTCAAAAAACCACTGGAAAGCAATGCCCCCAAGGACCATATCAGTCAGAAACCCAAAGGAATACTGTAGTCCCTAAACTGGTTCCGGCCCAGTTTACCTGTCCAAACATATCTCCCCTTATGGACCGTCTAGGACCTTAAGATCATCAGGGGAGCACCTGCTCTTGGTCCCACCGCCATCACAGTTGTGGGGATGAGAGACAGGGCCTGCTCCATGGTGGCCCCTCAGCTGTGGAACTTCCTCCCCAATGAGGTTAGATCTGACCTTCCAGAAGAAGCTTAAATCCTCCTGACCTTCCAGAAGAAGCTTAAATCCTCGTTATGGGATCAGGCATTCACAGAATAGTTTGTTTACTGAGAAAGGCAAGATTTATTGGACCAGACTTGGACTGCTTTGGATGACAATTTTAATTCTGGTGATTTTAATGTGGTGATTTTAAGGTTCTTAATTCATATTTAGAGTTATTTTAATTTTGTGGATGTATTTATTATGTGTTGTATATTGTTTGGTATCAAATTATTGCCTGTTTGGAAGCTGTTCTGAGTCCCTCTGCGGAGATCAAGAAGGACGGGGTATAAATGCTTTTAATTAATTCATTAGTCAATGGTCTCAAGTGCCTCTGAAAGTTCCAGGAGGACCGATAGTGACTTACTCCCTGACCAAAGCCCCAGTACAGGTTACCCAACAAAGCTGTTTTGGTCCCATAACCTGGACTGTTCCAGACTGGAATGTGTCCAGATAATCTGTTCCATCCCCAAAAGCATGGAGTCCTGTTGCCTCTGTTTGCCACTGTTAGGATCTTGATGATAAAAGTGAGATTAGAGACTGGCAGATTATGTGTGGATTAGGGTCCAATGTTGATTTTTTCAGTGACGTTCATACAATTGTTTCTTTTGGAGTAGTTGGAACATACCCTTTTTCAAAGAAGTATTTACTACCTCTGCCACTTAATTTTATTCTGAGCTGCCTCAAGGTTCATATTTTTGTAGTAAAATGAAGAGAAGAAAGCAAATTTAAAATGAATCGCAACCACATCATTTCCTTATGTAGAAGGCAATATTGAATAAAGAAATCCTTCCTGCCATCCATAATTTGACTTCACCTCTTTTTGGGGGGAGTCGGGCTGTCATTAGCTGATTTGAGCCCTATTTCAGATCTATAATTAATGAAAGATGAAGCCTAGTACTTAGCTGTGTGTTACAAGTAGAGAATTATCATGCCTAGTTCAGTAGTTGCTTGCTAGCTCTTTTATACATAGTTTTAACTTCTTAAATACCAAAGATAGCAGCCAATTTTGAAAACTAAATTGCTTTATCCTTTACATTAAATATTATATCCTTAAGTGAGCCATGGAATATATTGGCTGAGTATACAGATATATCAGGAATAGACCAAAACAAAAACAGCTATTTGTTTGAGTCGTATTTGTATGTGCTTTCAAGTAATTTATAGGCTTATGATGGATTTCATTGGATTTTCTTGGACTAGGAATATGCAGAGATGCGTTTGCGAGTTACTTCCTCTGAAATATAGGCTACAGCACCTGGTCTCTCATCCAAGTACTGACAAGGGGTGCATCTACATTGTAGAATTAATGTGGTTTGACAGCATTTGAACTGCCATGGGCCATGCTATGGAATCATGGGATTTACAGTTTGGTGAGACACCAGCTACCTTACCACACTAGATCTTCCATCCACTTTAAATCACTGTGATTGCCTCTTGCATAATTTTGGGGTTTGTAATGAGCAGTTTAAAGGCCTCTCCCTAAACTACAAATCCCAGAATTGTATAGAAGGCAGCCACAGCATTTAAAGTGGATTAAAGTGGATAGATGATCTTGGCAGAGAAACCCAAAGGCCCAGTAAAACTCTAGCTCCCAGGATTCCATTGTATTGAGCCATGGCAAGTTAAAGTGGTGTCGAACTGTAGGAATTAGGGTTGTGCATTCATGTAGAATCACTGTTCATTTCAGCTTATTTGAACTGGAAGGGTTGTGCCTTCTGAAAACTGGTTCGTTGCTGAATGGGGTTAAGAAAGCACCCATTATGGGGGGGGGGCACTTCCCATAGGTTCCCCCTTCTATATCCTTCATTGAAACCTGGATTTAAAAAAGCATCAGTTACCACTCTTTCTAGATCCTTTCCATTTGTAGAGGAGGAGACTGGGTTTAATGCTTCTTAAAGCTGTTCTACTCTAGAGGAGAGGTAGACTGTGGTTTGGCTTTGAGGCTCCTGTGGCACCTATGTTGTCTCCCCGAGAGAAAGGTTGAGAGAGAGAGGGAGGGGGACATTTCTTGGCCATTGACAGAGTGCACTTAGCCTTGCCCCCCCCCTTCTGCCAACACAACCTGGAAGCCTGGCTGTTGCTGCTGCTAAAGTTTTCAATGTTGGGGGAGGAGAAGGAAGTGGCCAGACCTGGGAGGGTTAAAGAAGATGCCCCTCTTTCTTTTCCAAGCTCCTGTGGCAGTGCCAGTGCCGGGTCCATCTCCCCAGAGAGAGGCTGAGGGAGGGGAGGGGGAGTGGGGAGTTCCTTGGCACTTGGCTGTGCATTTCAAGGAGGCCCAGGGAAGGAAAAGCCAATGACCTGGAGTTCACTCAAGTTTAGGAGTGCCACATGGTCATGAAAGCAGAGGGGGAGTTGGTTACTGGCTCCTGCTTGCTTTCGTGTCAAGCTGATTTTCATATAAAGAAGGGCCTTCCCGTTTCGTGCTCCCAAAGAGAATGAAAGGAATGAAAGAACAAATGTCCAAATGAAATCAGGTTTTGCACACAACTCTAGTATTAATTTGACAGCGTGGATGCACCGAGGGCTAACTCTACTTAGGGCCCCTCTGGACAGGATATATATCCCAAGATCTTATCCCAGGTGTTTTGTTTATCTGAGATTATCTGGCAGTGTGGGCTCATATAATCCAATCTAAAGCAGAAAACCTGGGATCAGATCCTGGAATATGGGGCTTGTCTGGATGGAAGGGCCATGAGTTTTCAAGATCAGACAAGATCTGATACCTTTAAGGCATATAGATCTTTTATTTTAGCCATACCACATGGCAAGCATGGATATATATAACAAGATAGTAAGAACAACAAATAACAAAATTAAGCTTATTCCCAATATCCAAACTACTATATTCAGACATGTTTTAATCAAAGGAAGCAAATCTTATTCACTCCCCTTCTCCCGCTCCCTCTCTTACAGTAACACTAACATTGATAAATTAATTTCTCAGTGCATTGCTAATAAAATCCGACAATTTTAAGACCCATATTATATGTCAACCTTGAAAATCGTTGAAAAGATCAAATCTTTTTGGACATTTCCTTCCTTTTAAATTTAAGTTTTACTGGAGCTGCCCTGAAGTCAGCAAAGGAATCCATTGAGAAGCCATGCAATTAGACTGTCTGCCAAGTGCTCTGTAACCATGATATGTAAATCGACAGGCTACATTGATTCTGCTCCAACAAACAACATTTGGGAAGCTTGGAGCAAGGCAAGCAATAGCATTCTGTGGTTTTAATTATATAGTGTGAAACAGCTCGCTAGTGGACTTGAGACCTTTCTTCAAGACCATTGGCTGAAAGTAGTTTGCTTGGTTGACTTGCAAGTAACAGTTCCTTGCAAACGATCTTAACACTTCCCAAACCAAAATATGATATACATATTTTTTACAACACAGTGCCTCTGTGTTGCCTAGATCTCTGCTGATAATACAAACTGAGGTGTAAGTGTGTGTTTAAGGTGCTGTCAGAGAATTTTCAGAAATAACCCCAGTGTTTTCAAGTATTTTCTATAAGAAGTTTGCAAGATATTTTTCTACAAGTGCTGCTTGAGAGAATGACATCACCCATCCCTTATCTCTCAGGACCTTATCACACAAACACAAAAATATACTTGTATGCCATTTTGCCAGAAAACATGGTGAAATGGCTGGTGTATAGGACTACTCTGTCATCTCATGCACTGCTCCATCACTGTGACACTTCCCCTATCATATGAAGGAAGAAGTGCCCAAGTGTGGCAGAAGTGTGCTGGCTCCAATGGAACCAGCACAACAATGGAGCCTTCCCATGTTGTTGAGGAAGCATTCTAGAGGCTCTTCCAGACAGACACTATGTCCCAGGATCTAACCCCAAGTTTTCTGCTTTAAACAGGATTCTATGGGTCAATACCACCAGATAATGTGGGATAAATAGAAAACCTGGGATCAGATCCTGGGTTATAAGGCCTGTCTCGAAGGGCCCTAGGATCCCAGTTGTGGTTGGGGCTTTTGCTGAATGTTGAGGGACATCATGTGAAGGGCTGCGTGCCCATCCATCTCTCAATTGGGTGGCAAGTATCCTAGGATGCTTAAATTGGTATGTCTGATGAGGTTCTCAGTGTGACAGCCCCTAAGAATCTGGGGAACTGAATCTATCTCTAGTCCAGTGGTTCTCAACCTGGGGTCCCCAGATGTTTTTGGTCTTCAACTCCCAGAAACCCTAACAGCTGGTAAACTAACTGGGGTTTCTGGGTGTTGTAGGCCAAAAATATCTGGTGACCCAAGGTTGAGAACCACTGCTCTAGTCAGTCACCAGTGCCCAAGAAATCTCATTTGCCATAGTTTGTTTACTTGGCTGTATGCTTTGGAAATCAGAATGACAAGCTAGGCAAATCTTTGATCTAGATGACATGTTACATGGAACTCTGCTTTGAACCATTAAGCTCTTAAGCAGTGCAGACACGTATAATATTGGAAATATCTTTACTTTCAATGAGCTAACATACATCATATAAGAGGTATCTGTTTTAATGGAACATTTTTTATTATTATGAATAATTGCCCTCTCCTCTTGATACAATCATTTCCCATGCCATGTGTTCTCTACACTGAAAATATAATGCAATTTGACACCACTTTAAATGCCATGCACCAGTACTATGGATTTATTGGGGTTGTAGTTTTTATAGGGTCTTCGGACTTCCCTACCAAAGAGTGTTGGGATTCCATAGCATTGAGCTATGGCAGTTAAAGTGAGGCTAAGTTGTATCAATTCTCCAGTGCAGATATACTCTGAGAGGCTGTGGCTTGCTAGAAACCACCTCTGTTGAGTCTGTTGAACAACTGAGGATAAGATATGATATACACTGCCTTGCGCTTCCTAGAGTAGCAACAGCTTTTAAACCTTCTCAGCTTTATAGCATGCTAGATGATTTTGGGCAAGCTGTTACGGGCCCCCCAAGGCTGTTGTGGAGCTAAATGGGATGACCCAATGGATGAGGAGCAAATGTGATAAATGCAAAATAAACATGACATGGGCAGACTAATAAAGAAAGCAGCGAATGACAATTTTAGAGGAGAATGCATTTTGATGCTTGATATTACAAGCTGTCTCTAGTTTCCATAGTGATTGATTATGCTGCCTGGTGAATAATAGTACAAAGCAGGGAGGCTGATTGAAGATGGTAGATTCCTAGAGATTCTGGGAACTGGATGATGACTTGATATTCATTTCCTAATGTGAAGAGGGAAGAGAGAGAAAAAAGAGGAAGGGATGGGGCAGGGCAGGCAGTACTTTTCTTGCTCTGAAATGAGGACTAAATATTGCTCATGGGAAGCCATATCTTATTATCTACTCCATCATAGGCTAAATCTAGACTGCCATATAATGCATGTTTAGACTGCATTATAATGCATTGTAGATCCAGTCATAGTTTGGGCTTGAAGTAAGAATTGCCTTTAGAACCCAAACCTCTTAAATTGTTTGGATTAGATGTCAAATCTGATGACATACTTTTAATCAACCACAAATTGATTTCTCCCTTTGTTATGTGAAGAAGATTGAAATTGGGAGTACAGCCAACTTTCATTGCTGAGTGAAATACCATTCATATTTGATAATGATATATGGAATTAAAAGGTTGTCTGACTTTAACGTAGAGCCAGCATGGAATAGAGCAGTGGTTCTCAACCTGGAGTCCCCAGATGTTTTTGGCCTTCAACTCCCAGAAATCTTAACAGCTGCTAAACTGGCTGGGATTTCTGGGAGTTGTAGGCCAAAAACATCTGGGGACTCCAGGTTGAGAACCACTGGAGTAGAGGTTTAAATGTTGAACAAAAACTTTGGAGATCAGGGTTTGAAACCCTAGGGCCTCATCACATGGGGCAATTGAAGCATCCTAGGATGCTTCTGCCCCAGTTCACCATGGAAGCCCACACTGCCCAACAAACGATGTATGGTGACTTCCGGTGGGGCTCCATGGGTGAATTGGCATGGCAGCATGGTGGGATGCTGCCACAGCCAACAGGAAGGCCACCCCATGTTCCAAGGAACAACGAGGTTTTGACACAGTAGCAACACTTTCCCACATGAGATGGGGAAATGTTAGCTGGCAACCAGGGTGCTGGTATCTTCCCACTACTGCTCCACTGCTGTCATGATTTGCCATGTCGAGACTGTTGAATCACAGTGCTAGACCTCACCTATGTGATGAAATCCTAGCTAGTCAGCCATGGAAATTCATTGGGTGACCAGCGTCAGAGGAGAGCAAAGACAAACCCTCTCTAAATGAATCTTGCTAAGAAAACCCTGTGTTAAGTCTGCCACAGGGTTGCTGTAAGTCAGAAATGATTTTAAGAGCTGCCGCAAACTAGCGTCCTGCGAGAGCAAACTGTGCCAGCACGTCCGATGACGTCGAAGACTCCGCCTCTCTCTCCGCCTCTTTCTCCGCCTCTTTCTCCGTGCCAGCGTGGTTTTTCCTTTGCTAGGGCAGCGATGCCAGCGTACTCTCGCTGTTGAGCTGGCACAGTTTGCTCTTGCAGGACACTAGTTTGTGGCAGCTCTTAGGTATACAATAGCCACTGACCTTAATGTTCTGAAGCCTATTTTGGATATTGGATTCCACAAGTGCCAAGAGGTTAGACTTCAAGCTGTGCACCCATCTTGGCTTCATCTGGACTCTATCTTTTTCTTAAGTAGGTCTGAATTTTAAGATTATGTATTATTTCTCACTCCCAAATCTTCCTCAGCAGGGTTCAGTGTGAAAAGTAAGCCTAACAAGCAGAGTAAAAGCCCTTGAGGATAAGTGGGTTAGACAAAAACAGATCTCTCTTCCGAACTGTTGCCCAGCCAGGTGGAATGCTTGAACACTTCCATGCAACAAGTAGGTGAAGTCAAGTTTTATTCAAGACATGCATGCCTCTTTCTATTTTTCAAGATAGGAAACGTAAGTTTGTTTTTCTGATGAGAAATAAAACCACTTTTATGTACATCTTTGTTTAGTGCCTATATTCATAAAATTTTATGAGCTACTGCAATTAAATGGTGCCAAACTGCATTAATTCTACAGTGTAGATGCATCATTCAAATACACTGGCTTCTTTTGTTTATTTTTTTTCTTGGGAGAAGTATCTTTCCATAAGACAATCCAGACAGCTGGATAACCAAAGGCCTCCAAGACATTCACTTGGACATGAAGACAATGACATACCTACGTATTTATTCACTGTATTTGTATATCGCTTTTCTCAGCCCATAGGCGACTCAAGGCGGTTAACAGGAGCATAGTGTCTAGATCTAAGGAAGTAATGCTACCCCTCTATTCTGTTTTGGTTAGACCACATCTGGAATATTGTGTCCAATTCTGGGCACCACAATTCAAGAGAGATATTGACAAGCTGGAATGTGTCCAGAGGAGGGCGACTAAAATGATCAAGGGTCTGGAGAACAAGCCCTATGAGGTGCGGCTTAGGGAATTGGGCATGTTTAGCCTGAAGAAGAGAAGGCTGAGAGGAGATATGATAGCCATGTATAAATATGTGAGAGGAAGCCACAGGGAGGAGGGAGCAAGCTTGTTTTCTGCTTCCTTGGAGACTAGGACGCGGAACAATGGCTTCAAACTACAAGAGAGGAGATTCCATCTGAACATGAGGAAGAACTTCCTGACTGTGAGAGCCGTTCAGCAGTGGAACTCTCTGCCCCGGAGTGTGGTGGAGGCTCCTTCTTTGGAAGCTTTTAAGCAGAGGCTGGATGGCCATTTGTCAGGGATGATTTGAATGCAATATTCCTGCTTCTTGGCAGGGGGTTGGACTGGATGGCCCATGAGGTCTCTTCCAACTCTTTGATTCTATGATTCTATGATTCAGGGCATCCCAACATTGGTAAAAATGAAGCCGTGACTGCTATTTGTCAGCTTATGTTCCTTGTCGACAAACCACTCAGATGAGGCATCTGAAAGAATCTTTTACACCACCCGCGAAGCTGAAGGGTTAGAAGGGGAGTATATTTCTTCTCCCCACCCCCACCCTAATTTTTCTTAATATGTTTGAACAAGAAAGGCCAATTGGAAATGTGATTGCCGTGAGCCTTTGTCTTATGGTTTGTTATTCTACAGGTGAACAGGTCAAGGGCTGTGGCATGAATCAGTGAGCACAAAACAGAAGAGAGGTGCTAAGTGTGCCTGAAATATGAGCCTGCTGTCATGGGAACAGCAGACGAAAGAAAGAGAAACTTGAAGGAGGAGCATTCGCCAGCATGAGAGCACAGCTCAAATATGCTTCTTAAAAATATATAGAGAGAAAATATTAATTAACACGGCTGTTAATGCTTCCAAAATAAGAAACAAATACTCTTTCTTTCAACAAGTTTAGATACTTTACAAAAGCACTGCATAACCACCAAATGAAGGAATATTGTGCTTGCATTTAGAATGCAATGGATAAAACAACAGGTAGCAAGTGGGCTGTTCCATTCCAATTCACTGTGCACAGAGTATGTGCACAATGAATTGGAATTTCTTCTTCATATTATCAAATCCCTCTATTATAAATATTAACTCCCCCCATTTCTTGACTATAGCTTCTATAATTTGAAAAAAAACAAAAAGAGCCACTGTTATATAGTGAGTGTCTGAGAGTGAACAAGAGAGATAGAGAAAAGAAAAGGAGATTTGCCACCTGGGTTCCATAGCTCCATATGAGAATTCAATGCATTCCTATATGTTAGAGTGGGATTTTAGAGGTCCCCTTTCATCTGTGCTTTCTTGTCTGGATGTTCCCAGAGGGTTAGATTAGGTAATCATACCTCTTCAGCTCTCACCTGCAACACTGGGATGCCACAGAGCTGTGTGTTGAGTCCTCTACTTTACACCTTGTACACATATGATTGCATCCCCACCCACTATAACAATATCATTACCAAATTCGTGGATGATACAACCATGGTGGGGCTTATCTCTTAAGTGGATGCGTCTGCCTATCAGGATGAGGTGGATTGACCACTCTTGTGGTGCAGGGACAATAATCTGATTCTTAACATCAATAAGACCAAGGAGCTCATAATGGAAAGAACAGACCAGAAATTCGGTCCTTGGTCATAAATTGGGACCAAATGGAGTGGGTGGCCAGTTTTAAGTTCCTGGGTATCACTGTTAAGGCCGATCTGACCTGGGACACTCATACAGCAGCATTTATTTATTTATTTACTGTATTTGTATACCACCTTTCTCAGCCAATTGGCGACTCAAGGCGGTTTCCAACAAATCAGTATACATAAAACATAATAGATAAAAAACATTAAACAGTATAAGACATCACAAAAGCAATAAAAGCATCATCATCAGCACCTCATTATTCTCAAGCATTGTCCAATTTCATTATCAGGTCATTCAATTTCCTATATTAGCTACTCTGTATTTGTAAACACTTGCTCAAATAGCCACGTTTTAACTTGCCTCCGAAACGTCAAGAGGGAGGGAGCAGATCTGATCTCCTTAGGGAGGGCATTCCATAGCCAAGGGGCCACCACTGAGAAGGCCCTATCTCTTCTCTCCACCAAATGTGCTTGTGACAAAGGCGGGACCGAGAGCAGGGCCTCCCCAGATGATCTTAAAGTCCTCAGTGGTTCATAAGGGGAGACACATTGGTTAAGAGTACCAGAGACTGTACTAGCTGAAATTTCTAGGGAAGCAACAACTGAATGAAAAACTGCTGGTGACTTTCTATTGCAGTGCTATAGAGAGTGTCCTAACCTACTTCATCTGCACATGGTTTGGTAACTGCACAATGGCAGAAAGGAAGGTGCTCCAATGGGTCATCACTTCTGCACAAAAAAACATTGGCTGCCTTCTCCCCTCTTTTGAAGAACTTGATAGGTCTCACAGCCTTAAGAAAGTTCAGAGCATTCTTGAGGATCCATCTCACCCAGCATATTCTTTTTTAAAAAAATTATTGCCATCTGGCAGATGGTACAGGGTGTCAAATGCAAGGACAAACAGATTGAGAGTCAGCTTTTACTGTAACGCTGTGGGTATGTTGAACTCTATAGTTTTGCATTGATGTGGCATTGGGCGCTGTGTGGTGGTGGGTGTGTTGAGGGATGGGTTTGTTGTTTTGTGGTGTGTACTGGGGAAACCATTCAATTTCATTGTACAATGTATGATGACAATGAAGTTATTCTATTCTATTCTGTTCAGGGCAATTTTCATGCCTACTACCTTATCTCGAGGGGAAGGTGCTTCCCCTCTACATAAGATCCAGTGCTTAAGATCCAGTGCAACTATACATTTATATAGGAGAACAAAATAGAAAATTCTTTTCCAAGAATGGCATTTGTATGCCACAAATAAACTTATTTTGTAGGTAATCAGTAAATAAATAAGATGAAGAAGAAATTACAATTCACTGTCCACATACACTGTTTTCAGTGAAACAGTCCACTTGGTACCTGTTGGTTTTTTCTTCTTCATTGCATTCTAAATGCAGGCATAATATTCCTTCATTTGGTGGTTATGCGGTGCTTTTGTAAAGTGTTTAAGAATATATTCCTGGACACCAAAATCAGAACTATCCATGCATTTCCAATTACAATGTATGGCTGTGAAAAGTAGATGGTGAGCGATGACCAGAGGAAAAAAAAAGCAATTCATTTGGAATGCAGTCCTGGATGAGAGTTCTGTAGATACCATGGACTGCCAAAAAAACAAACGAATAGGTCCTGGAGCAAATAAAATCTGAGCTGTCTCTAGAAGCCAAAGTGACTGCATTGTTGAACTTTGGACAGATCGTGAAATGGCATGCCTCACTAGAAATGACAATATTTCCTGGAAAATATGAAAAATGGTAGAAAAAGAGGAAGAGCACATGAAGCATGGATTAATTCTATAAAGGGAAGTCACAGCAGGGATGAGAAGAGCTAGTTGTTTAAATTTCTTCCCTTATGCATTATTATGAAGATATACAAAGCCATACAGGTTGTCTTAGACTTTTTTTCCCTTAGGTGCCAAACGTACCTGAAATATTGTCCTTGGGAAAAGTTGCCAAATACTTTTCTTCTTTTCCTGTCTCTAAAGGCAATGATTGTTAGTGGCTTTCAGGTCATTGGGTTAGTGAATTTAGAGTGGGTTTTATTTTGAACTTTAAAGGAGCTATCCAAGGTCCTGAACTTATTTTAGCTCCAGTACCTTTAGTAGATCTTTTAAACTCTGGACTACAACCAGATCCCTGTTACATTGGCATGAAAGCTCCTTCTCCACTCACTTAGTCTCTAATCCCAACTGAATGTCAAGCATTATCAGGAAGTCTAGCATTATCAGGAAGTAGACTTGAGCAGTAAGTTACATTTCCTTGATAAGCATTGCTGAGAAGAAAAAGTAGAATAAAGCAGGCCAAAGCATAGCCACAATTATAGGATTTCTTCTCTTGTCACGTACAAGTTGGCAGTTCAAACCTTGTCTTTGCCAATATTTGATGGCATTTAGCAAGCCATTCTCTTTCAATCCTCCTCATTTCCTGTGGAAATAACAGTACTGGATTACTATGGAGGATCAGATGTGATTTTCTTTAATGTTCAGAAAGGGAGCTTGGAAAAGTTAGGTTCCTAGTATTTCTAACTAGCAATTCCTAAAATTTCAAGTGACCACACCATCAGGTGGGTTCAGGAAGATATAGTTCAAAAATAATTGTGCTAATGTCTGGTAAAAGAGCTCATACATTTCCCAATTTGGATTGAAAAAATGTCACCACAACACTTTTTGTCATCATAATTTGTTCCCCTGAAGCTAATAACAATGTGGCAGTGAAGCTGGGGGAAATTAGCACCATTCAAAGTATATTTTTTCTACTCCAGAACAAATGGCAGCTTTCAGGTAGTATTTTATTTATTTATTTATCATGTCAGAAGCAAATTGAGAATACAGCTATAATGTCTAGAAAAACCACAAACAAAGTTAAAAACTCGGCATTATACTAAATTTCCTTTGACCAGAAGCTGGCCACTTTGAGTGCCTCTGGTGTGGCTGTAAGAAGGTCCTCCACTGTCCATGTGGCAGGACTCTGACAGCATTGTAGTACGTGATCTGTGATTTGCTCCCTCCACACTTGTATGTCGTGGACTCCACTTTGTAGTCCCATTTCTTAAGGTTAGCTATGCATCATGGTTCTAGAGTCTGTTCAGCGCCTTCCAAGTTGCCCATTCTTCTGTGTGCCCAGGAGGTGACTTTCTCATCTGATATCAGCCACTGATCGAGGTTCCAAGTTTTAACCTGCTGCTTTTGGATTCTCGCTTGCCGAGGTGTTCCTGCAAGTATCTCTGTAGATCTTAGGAAGCTATATTTTGTTTTAAAGTGTTTTAGCATCGTGAGATGTATTCTACACTGGGCATGTGTATTCAGCAGCAGAGTAGCAAAGCGCAAGGGCAGATGTCTTCACTGTATCTGGTTGTGATCTCCAGGTTGTGCCAGTCAGCTTTTGTATGATATTATTTCTAGCACTCACATTTTGCTTGATATTCAAGCAGTGCTTCTTATAAGTCAGAGCACAGTCCAGAGTAACTCCCATGTATTTTGGTGTGCTGAAATGCTCCAGTGGGATTCCTTCCCAGGTAATCTTCAGAGCTCGGGATGCTTGTTTGTTCTTAAGATGAAAAGCAAATGTCTGCATTTTAGATGGATTAGGAATCAGCTGGTTTTCCCTGTAATAGGCAGTAAGAGCACCTAAAGCTTCAGAGAGCTTCTGTTCCAAATGTTTTAGAGACTACATGAGTGAAGGAGGTGGAAGGGAATTTCCCTCAGCATTGTTCCCTTGATGTAAACTGTCCCAGGTTACTTTTAGCCAATGAAAGCCATTGGGAGAATGATATTGAAGTTTTAGAAGAATTTTGAAATGGAACACCATTGGTTATTTAATGGTGAATCACATTTAATTCAATAGAACTTATTTCTGAGTATGGGATTGCACAACAAGGCTACAATCCTATGAGTACTTTCCTGGGTGTAAGGTCCAATGAATTAAAAAAGCCCAACTCTTAACTTCCAAGTAGATCTATACAGCTGTATTAATTGTCCTCTCGGCCACTTTCACAAAAACAGGATTAATCCTTTTCTAGTTTGTGCTTGTAACAGTGATTAAAGACACTTTCTTCACTTCTATGCTTATATTTATCGTGTCATCAGCAACCAGACCATTGTATTACATTTCTAACAGAACAAAACAAACAGACAGATAAAAAAACACAAATTTTGCAAACTTGGTAGTTGATTAAATGTCCTTTGACCAGTATCTGGCCACTTGGAGTGCAGACACCCTGTGATAATGCGGCATGTCTCATTAAGAGCCACATCCACTGTTTTAGTGTGGTGAGATGTGTTCCATAATGGGCATGAGTACTCAGCAGCAGAGTAGCATAGCCCAAGGGCAGATGTCTTCACTGTGTCTGGTTGTGATCCCCAGGTTGTGCCAGTCAGCTTTCGTATGATATTGTTTCTAGCACCCACTTCTATGCTGTCAGTCATTTTAAGGAAACATTAATTTATACAATATTTATTTCCCCAATTTGTTTGCTGTGACTCTAATTTGTGATAAATATTTGGCCACAGTGGAAAGTGTTAGGCCTGCTTTATGTGGCTTTCCAAACTGTCAATCATAACAGGTTTAGAAAAAGGAGTGTGATCAGTTTTTAGAGCCCCATTTTCAAATAACCTGAGTAATCAATGAATGCATTCTTTGGCTATCTTAACACCATTGATATTCAGCAAAAACAGAGCGAATAGAAGTTTTAAAAAGAGTATTGAAAGTGTGTGTATTTTAAACTCACATCCCCCATTGAGATGAAACAGAAAATGTAGTGGATCTGAGCTGTGAACCTGACTTAGTCATTTATGGCTGAATCCTGAATGGATATTCATCACTTGATGACCAGCATGTGGGAATGGTCCTTTAGAGTTCAAACACGGCAGCTTCAAGTCAAATATGGATCAATTCTGTTTCATGTATGAGGCCTGCTTTTTCAATGCCCCAAAGTATGACATGGATAATTTAATTTTAAAAATTACTAAATCAATAGCCAGTGAAGAAGAGATGTAGTTGTATAAGCACCAGGGTTCAAATCCTTGTTCAGTCATTGATATCCACTGGGTGCCCTTGGGAAGACATGCTCTGAGCTCAGGGGAAGGCAAAGGCAACTCCTCTCTGAACAAATCTTGACAAGAATATCCTGTGATAAGTTGGCCTCACAGACATCATAAGTCAGAATTGACTTGAGGTCACACAACAAGAGATTTTTTACTTTGATTTTTACAGTGGCCTGTTACAAGAAAAGTTCATAGATCTCTGCCAAAGAGCCATAAAATGAAAACAAGACTGGTAGAAAAGGATCCCTCACTTAGTTAAAGTATTTCTTTTTCTCCTTTCTCTCTAGAGTCTTAAAATATTGCCTGCCAAATCTTTCATTAATGTATTTCCTTGTCACTGAAATTAGAATTATCTTTACAAATACAGAAGAGAGGAAGATCAATTTTTTTTTTAGCAAAAGCCTGTTTATTATAAGCCTGTTTATTATTCAGGTCAAAATGGTTACACAATAGTAAGATAAACTGAAGCATTCAAAAGGACTGTTGTATTAAGTCAAATGGTTAAACAAAGCAGTATTTTTAGGAGTAGTTTTAGCACCTAAATTTTATCTAGCCTTGGTGCTCAGTTATTGTCATTCCAAAAGGGAAAGAAGAGATTCTCTGAAAAAAAATATACTCTGAAAAAGTAATTTCTTTCATGTAGGGTTGATTTGAAAATCCTAAGAACAAGCCACACCAATTTCTTAAACAAGAATTAAAATACAAGGAATTTATGAGATTTCTCTCTTTGAGACATACCATATCATGAAGAAGATATAGATTAGATAGTGAATATATCATGTACCTGAATTTCATGACTTGTGCCTGAATGTGTGAATTGATTCTGCTGAAATATAAGATGTGTGAGATGTCATCAAAGCTCAGTGAAAACATTTCTGTGATATTCTGCTCATGTATGTCAGTCATCTGTAGAGAATACATTCTGTTCTTTGACATGGTATCTTTCTATATTAGAAATATGTGTTGGACTCTTCATCAGTTGACTTTGTTGTGTGAACCACTACTTAAAAATGTAGTATCCTTCTTCAAATAAGGAAAAAAGTAGAAAGCGCCCCAGTTTCTAAAAACAGTAAGCTTTGCAAACATGCTTGAAATATACATACGAAAAAGCCCTTGCAATTGTGACAGTTGGTAACTCATGAAAAAACAAACGAGTATTGCTAGATCTACCATGAGACTGAGAGAAGCATCCATGTCAGGCAACTGATTTGGGATGTCATGAAAGAGGAGAAAACAATTCATTAGTTTAATTCATTAGTTCCCAACCTGTTGTCTGTGGACCACCAGTTGTCTGCAAGAACTAAAATATGGTCTGCTGCCTCACCATTACTACACAGTTGCAACAAGAGTGACTGGTCTCGTGAATCCTGTTTCCCCATAAAGCGAAGCTTTAAAAGGGGAAAAAGCTTTGCCTCCTCCCAACGAGGAAGAAAACCAACCCAAAGTAGTTCCAGCCGGAACTACTTTGGGGGCGGAGCCTGGAGGGTGATAGCCTCCCTCCAGCTCAGTCTCTTGCCTGACGGCGAGGACAGCGGACGTGAAGAACAGGCCTCTAAAGAAGGCCTGCGGGGGCGGCGAGGCTTTTGGCTCTTGCCCCATGCTCACACGGAGCTGATCCAGTTGCCAGGCAGACGGACGGGGAGATCAGATTGACACGCAAGTAGCCAAGGGTCTTGCAGGGGCAAGTAGGCCTTTGGCCTCCTGCCCCTGGGGGCCCATGTTTTTGGTGCCGCATGCTGCGCACAGGCGCGGTTTTTTCGGCGCCGCTCATGTGAGAGTCGTCAGCATCCCCGCCATAGAACCGTTTTGCCTTCTCCCTTGCAGGCCGCATTTTCAAGCGGGGATGTTCTCCCCTCCCCTCTTTCTTGACGCGTGCGACCAAGGGAGGCCGGGCTGGTCATTTTGTTATTGGATGCTGCCCGGCAGTGCCTAATGGCGGCATGGATCGCACACGCTTTGTTGGGGGCCTTACGGAGCTAATTAGCTCCTTGGACATTTACGGCAGGATGGGCTTCTACCCTTATCTGGCTTACAATATTAGACCACTAGTTACTACACCTAGACTTAACAGCCAATAACCCCCCAAGCCCAAATTGATATTCGGCTGCATTGATGCATAGGACATCAAGTTTAATTCATGCTTAGGTTTATTTTGACCTATTGGATACTCCCACTGCCTCCAAGCAACGAGGTTTGGGACGCCCATTGGTTTCTCTGGGCCTAATTGGCCTTCAATGTACATTGGCTTATGAGGGTCTGTGGGTTTATATATATACATGTAGGTCTTTAGGTATATAATAGAAATTGCTTGAGACTAAAAGAGGGCCTGCCTCATGGCCGGCGGCCATTTTAAATTGGCCTCGTGGCCAGCGGCCATTTTGTGAGCTGCTGATAGTCGGGTCGTTCTATAAACCGGCAGCCATCTTGGACACTTAAACAAATTAGTGCTAGTTCGCTAGTTAACTACCTACCAGCAGATGCTAGCTCAGATCATACTGCCTGGATAACAGCTTTCGCGGTCTCAGAGTCATTTGTTAAGCCCAGGCAGGATTACAATAATAATATCAGCAATAACAACAACAACAACAACATTAATAAGGAATTAATGTATAAGTCACCCCTTACGATAATGCTATTGGTTATCACAATCTATACACATGTGTGTTCATTCATTTACGTCGCTGTGTGTGTGGCTGTTTTGTGTGTGTGTGTGTGTGGGTGTCTATGTATATATATGTATATATATTTATGTGTTTATATATGTATATATGTGTGCATACAAATATTGATAAGAAACGGTTATAACCATTCACTTATCCGGGACGGTGGCTCAGCTATATGAAGGTCAGCGGCACTAAGTTAGCTGGAGATCAATGGTCAGGAGTTTAAGCCAGCCCAGGGCTGGATAGAGCTTCCAGCCATTGTGTATAGCCTGCTGTCGACCTACGGCCCAATACATTGATATCAGGCAGATAGAAAGTAGGCTACTTTATATAATAGGATCTACACAAATATAGAGTTTGAAAGGCTCCATAGGTCATTAGGCCAGCTTTGGAAAACAAAAAGTTTTTCTTTCCATAATAACCTTCATAGCTGAAGTTCTTTAATATTACGTTAACTTCTTCCTAGACCAGGACAAAAGTGTTTAGTACAGCAATGAGAGGGTTATACGACAAATAATGTTACCTATATACGACATAGGATAGAGCTGGTCGGACCAAACAGGTGCCCCCCAGATGGACTGAAGAACAACAGGTCGCAGGTTCGAAGCCAAAATGAGGCAGATCATAGAATCATAGAATCAAAAAGTTGGAGGAGACCCCATAGGCCATCCAGTCCAACCCCATTCCGCCAAGAAGCAGGAATATTGCATTCAAATCACCCCTGGCAGATAGCCATCCAGCCTCTGTTTAAAAGCTTCCAAAGAAGGAGCCTCCACCACACTCCGCGGCAGAGAGTTACGCTGCTGAGCGGCTCTCACAGTCAGGAAGTTCTTCCGTATGTTCAGATGGATGAGCTCCTTCTATTAGCTACAGCTCCTCATTTAAAGACACAAGGAAAGCCTCCCACAAGGATTATAAAACGTTAACCCATCAGGACATTCTCTGGACAACGTCCTAGCAGATGGCCAATTCTCTCACACCAGAAGTTATTTGGAGTTTCTCAAGGCGCTCCTGTTATACAGATGTATATATATGTATATATGTATATATAAACGGAAGGATAAAGTGAGGGATTCCACATTCCCCTTAAAATGATTCCTGGGCCTCGGATACTTTATGAATTATTTTAATATTCACACTGAGTTATGGTTACAGGACGTTACCCGAAACAATATGAGGGGACAAAATGACAAGGGTCCAGCTAATAAAAGGTCAGCAAAACGCAGTCAGTCCCTCGCAGATTCGGTGCCTGACGTCACAACATCTAAGGAAGTATCAACACTTTGCTAGCCCGCATAAAGGCGGTCGAAAAGTTGACGGACGGTTTACCACCTGAGCATACATTCAGTTACCACCATATAACAATGAGGCTCCTTTACTTGAACCACTTCTTTTCTTGTCTCTTTACCTTAGGGCTGGATGTTGATTGGGAGTCTAACCAAAACCTTGACCCATCACATCCCCCGGACTACAGCGGCTGTAGTCGGAGCCTTCAGTGATACTGTCCGTACCTACAAGACATGCGTCATCAATAGCAGGTGCCAGCAGATGTCGGATTCAGGCGATGCCCGGATGAGCTGGCCAGCCACTAGGTAATGGGGAGTGGTCTCCACATGTCCAGAGACGACATAACATCACATAAAGCAAAAGAGGGATCCTACACATATGACATAGCGGCACACTGAAGATATTTCCCCAGTGGCCCTTAATTGTATTGATCAGACGTTTGCCACAGCAAACAATGTAACATCCAATAAGGATCACACTGACCAGATAGTGGTTATTAGCCACATCTTCAATGTCTTACAGGGGAGACTGCACCCTACATCTTTGGGATCCCATTTACCACAACAATCAGTGGTTGCTATTTTTTGAATAATGAATATTGGATTTAGGCACCCTATATTTTAGGTGTCCCAATGGGTCACGGGTAGACCAGTAACATAAACAGTACCACCACCCCATGAATAGGCTGGAGCTGGGCCAATTGGTTTAATTACTCTATGGTTTATGCGGGAGTGATAATACAACATGACCTGGCTCAGGCCCATGCTTTGTTCAAATATCTTGACAGTGCATGAAGCATACTTCAGTTTCCCTGGAGATGCGTGGCTCAGATATGGCGACCTTTTTCGTCAGAAGCCAGCTGAGATCCCGCACTGCGCTGGGGTTTTTTGGTGGAGGGACAGCTACGGAGACTTGCAATGGCCCTCCCAGGGGAGAGTCATGATGATGTCTGTTACATGGACAGGGAGTCGGATCACCTGAGTTGGCCAAGTCTGGCGCTGTAGATGCCACATGGACATTCAACTCATATTAGGAGGCCAATCAGCTTACTTATCTGAGACTGGGTTCCACTCCCTATGAGGGGTCAAAACTGTCCATTGATGTTAACACCAAGCTGTTAACGTTGTTTTTGTTCTATAGTTGGTCAACACCCCCCCCCCCCCCCTGCACCGTGGTCAATTCAGTACATGATTCATAAAAGTCACAGTTCATTTTCACCAATTCACGTTCTAATCAGAGTGAGCCCAGGTTACAGCACCTTAACTTATAATATTCTGTGATCCGATTAAAATGGGGCCTGCCATTTATTAATCAGAGATAGATAGCTGGTATAACTTCAAACTTGGTTTAGAATTAAGCGCACGGGCGCTTCAGCGGCAGCCCATGAACCGCTACGCATGGCTCCTGGAGATCACAAATCAGACTTGTTGCATCCGAGGAGTGTGCTTAGCAAACATGATACCAACTAACCAAACAACCAAATAAATTTACTATTTGTCAAACACCATCAGGGCCATGCAACTGTTGGATGGGCTTTGGGCCTCCCTGATAGACACAAGGCCAGACCACCATCATCAGACAAGTTATGACTACTACCTAGATTATTTTAAGAGCCATACTAAGACTACATTCGGCTGGTGACTATAGGCTGGTGACACTAGCCATCACTAAACGCCAAAAAAGGAGTTCGTAGGGACTCATATTCATAATGGCAACAGGTTACAGATAATTCACAGGCGTTATTGATTGTTAGAATGTGCGTTCTTGGTCTCATAAGACATCGGTTTTAATTTAAATGGGTCAGCCGGAATTTGCTAATTCATAGTTGTACCTATGGCTTACCCAGCTTTCACATCAGAGGCCATCCCCCTTAATACTGCTCCCGTAGGGAATAATGGTTGCCGGACCTTAAGAGGAGAGCTCAAATTCCAGCCTCAGGGGTTATACAATACCAGCTACTATTGTAAAGAGCCTCTTTTGTTAGTTTGAGTTAGTTATTAAACTTGCTGCAAACGCAAGGCTCACAACATTATTAGTCAATCCTAGGAGCCTCAAACAAAACCGCTATTTCAGTTATCAATCAATAATAATTAAACACAATAAAGCTAACAGGGGCTAATGTTCATCGATACGGCTTCACTGTTAAATCATACACACTTGGAGGCGGACAAAAGCTCATAGGGTTTCCCATTTACAGAGATACCGCAACTTAGATTTCAACAATGCTTATCACAATCAAGACATAATTTAAATATATGCAAAATAAATAATAACACTTACAATACCAATTACCATAAATTAAATCAAGAGATATGACAATATTTAAAAATAAGATATTCGGCTCACACTAGTTATAGAAATTTTCTCTTGATACAATACATAAGCGTTCACGTCTCTTCAAGTCCAGTATAAATAATTTTTACTTTTCTATCTCGATAATAGATTGGATATTGATACCAACAAAATGTGATAGAGAATTACACATTTATCATTAGATCAATACAGCCTCTAGATAGCTGCCATAACTTTCGGCACAAAAGCATCCCAGAAATATAATGGACACTAGTCATTGAGGGGACTCTACAAGTCTTTATGACAAAGCGGAGTGACATTCAACAGTTTAGATTGCCATACTTATGTAAACCTGGAAAGAATCCAGAGATGGTGATGTTGCTCAGTTAAAGCTACGTAGAGTGCAGGCCGCACTCATTAAACTGGAGATGTCATTGGACACAGTGTGCTAGACATTCATATCATGAGAAGGATATGAATATGCATCACAGATGATGAGCGGACCCAAGGGGGTCATGGTGGCAGTTGACCTGTGAGACAGGTATGTTGCAGGCTCAGCCTGGGATATAAGACCAGTTTTGGGGGACAGAGGGGTACTACGCCCCCTGGCCCCTTTGTTTTGATCTCTGTTTGAATCTTGCAGCCTCAGTTTGGCGATATATGGATGACTGAACTGCCGAACCGTGGGGTCAGAGAGATGGAGTCGTAGCTCCGACAATTGCTATTATGGCCACCACTGGAGACCTGCTGCCTTTGATACCAGCAAGAGAGGCGGAGGTGGTTTTGTTGGGACTATCGATCCCTGATTGATGGGAGATGAAGTTCTCCTTGTTATGATTGTGGAAAACTTTGTTTTGGACAGAACTGGGGTAACCCCCAGCCTGTGACTCACTAACATCATCATGCACGCTGTCATGCCAAATACAATACAAGGTTGTGTTATCACAGTCATCATACAAATCAAGGTCAACACATTTAACAACTGTCAATGCAGACAATAAGATGTCAAATTTTTGATCACGCATACATACCTGGGCAGCTTTGTTACAGATTAGGCTAGCAGTGGGTTAAGAGCTGTTTTTAAGGGTGGGGGGATGGAGCTAAGTAGACACTTGCCCTCATCCTGTGGCGGAAAAACAGCTAGAAAGAAATACATTTGGTGTTCACCCGAAGCATCCCCTTTTGGGAAAAAGCCATTAACTTAAAACATCACCGGTTGTTACTATAAACAAGGTGACTACTGGATAAATGGCTTTCAAATGGGGAGGGTCTTACCTCAACATCCTTGAGGAAGATTCCTCCAACATTCGCTAAAAGGTTACCCTGGTTTATGTCACACGGGAACCGGGTGCTTCGCCCTATTTTAGCCGAGGGGTAGGCCGGGAAGGGACACTACCTCGGCTTTAGACAATACATGTTCATGCTAGTCTGATTATGATATTCAGTTATTGAATTATTAGGTAACGATTAATAAAGTTGCCCAGTTTTAAAACCCATAACTGTTGTGTTGTGTCTTCATTCGGTGGGTTGGCAGGCAATCCTGTTTCCCCATAAAGCGAAGCTTTAAAAGGGGAAAAAGCTTTGCCTCCTCCCAACGAGGAAGAAAACCAACCCAAAGTAGTTCCAGCCGGAACTACTTTGGGGGCGGAGCCTGGAGGGTGATAGCCTCCCTCCAGCTCAGTCTCTTGCCTGACGGCGACCCACCGCACCCGCCCATTAACAGTATAATAGTTGGTTGCCTTAGAGGGGCCGGGTAGGAATTTTTTCCCCTTCTATGTTCTAGGAGGGTTTTTTCGCCTACCCTATACTGTTACTAGAGGGCAGATTGGGTTTTCGGTGGTTATAAATAGGTTTAGCGGAAAAACAGCTAGAAAGAAATACATTTGGTGTTCACCCGAAGCATCCCCTTTTGGGAAAAAGCCATTAACTTAAAACATCACCGGTTGTTACTATAAACAAGGTGACTACTGGATAAATGGCTTTCAAATGGGGAGGGTCTTACCTCAACATCCTTGAGGAAGATTCCTCCAACATTCGCTAAAAGGTTACCCTGGTTTATGTCACACGGGAACCGGGTGCTTCGCCCTATTTTAGCCGAGGGGTAGGCCGGGAAGGGACACTACCTCGGCTTTAGACAATACATGTTCATGCTAGTCTGATTATGATATTCAGTTATTGAATTATTAGGTAACGATTAATAAAGTTGCCCAGTTTTAAAACCCATAACTGTTGTGTTGTGTCTTCATTCGGTGGGTTGGCAGGCAAACCCTCTTATCATTGGATAAGGGTCGGAGTGGTTTCAGTAAGTGAGTGAAGTTACTTCAAGTCCCATCATCCATGGTCCATGCTTCTCCAAATTGCACCAGGTTGTAGGGTGTGTCATGAGGACTCTATGTGCCAAGTTTGGTCTTGATCAGTCATTGGATGAGGGTCGCAGCGGTCTCAGGAAGTGCGTGAAGATACTTCAAGTCCCATTATCCATGGTCCATCCTCCTCAAATCTGCAC
Organism: Anolis sagrei; assembly: GCF_037176765.1. Taxonomy (NCBI): domain Eukaryota; kingdom Metazoa; phylum Chordata; class Lepidosauria; order Squamata; family Anolidae; genus Anolis; species Anolis sagrei. Next base: position 154,432,719 of record NC_090023.1, read on the forward strand.
CAGGATGTAGAGAAGGTCATGGGGGCTCTGTGTGCCAACTTTGGTCTTGATCAGTCATTGGATAAGGATTGTAGCGGTCTTGGGAAGTGAGTGAAGTTACTTCAAGTCCCATCATCCATGGCTTTACAAGGCTTGTAAAATATGGTTTTCTGTGGGCGAACAGATGGTGACTACTGGATGGCACATGTTCTGTATCAGAACTAGAGCTGATGTGGTCTATCCAATGCAGTCTTCTGAATCAGCCCCCCAAATAACCAAACTGAATCTAAAGTTGAGAAAAACTAATTCGTAACCCATTTGGTACTAATGTTGGAGAGTGGTCCCTGGTCAAAGTGGTCCCTGGTCAAGTGTTCCCTAGTCAAAAAAAAGTTGGGAACCACTGGTAATTTAATGTAATTTTATTGCTTCTCTCTCTCACACACACTGATAATGGTGCTTGTGGGGTTTTGTGTCTCAGAATAACGTAACTTTCTTGAAGTGCTATCTACCTGAACCCAGGGAGTCCTTTGCTGCTCCTCCTGGAAGCAAAATCTCTTGTGCTGTTCCTGTTTTCCTGTTTTTGGTTTGATCTATAGCTGAATCTCCACAATTGCTTTTATATATTTGATTATTCACACATTTGTTTAATGTGTTATCACTAGAAATATCTAGATCCTTCATTGCTCCTCTGTGGACAATGTCCACCAGATGTTGAATATATAGAGTCATATTGAACAAGCAGCAAAAATGTGTAGACAGGGGCCGAGAAAGGAATCTAGAAAATGTCTTTTTTTCATGTCTTTTTGGTTTTTGTTTCTCAGAAAAAAATGAACTGATGCCACAGCACAGCCCCCCAAAACTGTTTAAAGTTTTAGGGTCAAGTGGTTGAAAATTATGATTACCTCTAAACATGCACAAAAACTTTTTTTTTTACTTCTGAGATCCATGTAACCTAATCTAGGGTTCTAGGGCATAGAGATTTATTACAAATTAAGCACTGGGGCCAAATAAAAAGCCCATGTTTCACCTCCTGTATGTGAGAAGATCTCCACTCCTCTCTAGAGTTGAAAAAGGTACATTTTGGACTACAGTGCACAGGTTTGGTAGTTGGTTTTCCAGTTCTCCTCCCTTGAAAATTCAGAAAGAGTACAGACCTGCATTGTACAGTGTATAGCATTTTGAAACTAAGAGAAAACACATGGGATTGCTGTTCTAGTTCATGTTTCCACAGGCTTTGATACGCAAAACAGACAAACTTGGGGACTAGCATCACATCAGGCTAGAGCATTGCGGCTCCCATGTTGTCACTTTGAATGCTATCTAGTCATAAGCTGCACCGCTGAGCATGGCAAATGCATCACAGTTTGCTTTATGCTGATACTAAATGCTCGGTACTTTGCTTTCCCTTTGCTGTACATTACAGAGAAAAGGGGAAATTACACAGAGGAACAAAACCAACACTGTCTGCTTGTGATGTAAGATGTGTGGGTGTTGTGTGTGGGCAGATGAGGTGGGAGAGAGAGGGGGGTGAGACTGTTGGAGATGTTGCTGATATTTCGTTATGTGTTACGGTTTGTGCCCACTCGCTGCATATAATTTTCAAATAGGACTTGGTGTGGGTGAGGAAAGTGAGCCCTTCATTTATGGGGCAAAAAAAGAAAGAAAGAATAAAAGGAACCTTTGCTCTTGAAACTGTGAAAAACCCTTTTAAATGTTCAGTCAAACATGTCCTTATTCTACCTCAGGGAACCTTTCCCATTCTGACATGCTGCTGATTTCACCACAGTTCATTCCCACAGTTCCCAGGACCTCACAGAGGATGGTGGGGACCCTCTGATGTGCATATTCCCATCAACCGGACAACAGGCATGCAGCTGGATTTTGTTGTTGATCCCTACAAAAGCAAAGTAGACCTTACAGCACAATACTCCCTGCAGCTGCACATCACATGAGAATGTTGGCAATCACTTATCTCTTACAAGGACATTGTCCACCAGTACGGATGTTATTCAGGAGTCACTAATCTTGGGAAGCCCCATCTCCCTCTCCAATACGAAGATAATACTGGCTTACTTTCTAAGGTCATCACCAACAACTGAACTGCATGAAAAACAATCAGGGAAAGAGCTACAGCAAAAGTATTATGAGCTTGAGGTTGCCATTGGAGCTGATTACCACATTTAGCATTTCAGGCTCCTTCTCACACCCCTATATACCAGGATCTGATCCCAGATTGTCTGCTTATCCCTGATTATCTGGCAGTGGAGACTCACATAATCCAGTTCAAAGCAGATAATCTGGGATCAGATCCTGGGAAATAGGCCAGAGTAGAGCCAGCCTCATAACCTTTCCACCATACTTCCCTTTTTTAAAGTCTTTATTTCTCTTCGTTAATTGTTTCCTTTCTTTGGACCCAGTTTAACACTCTTCCCACACACAAATCCACTGACTTGATATACACTTATATCAAGTAAAATATTCACCCTGGAAGTGTTTGTGTGCCTCTCTAGGTTCCACAATCCTATTCTATGGTATGCCTCCAGTTCAATTATAATAAAAATATAGCGTTCACTATTATCCACACTCGTAAAATATTCTCCCTGGAAGTGTTTGTGGACCTCTCTAGGTTCCACAATCCTATTCTATGGTATGCCTCCAGTTCAATTATAATAAAAATATAGCGTTCACTATTATCCACACTCGTAAAATATTCTCCCTGGAAGTGTTTGTGGACCTCTCTAGGTTCCACAATCCTATTCTATGGTATGCCTCCAGTTCAATTATAATAAAAATATAGCGTTCACTATTATCCACACTCGTAAAATATTCTCCCTGGAAGTGTTTGTGGACCTCTCTAGGTTCCACAATCCTATTCTATGGTATGCCTCCAGTTCAATTATAATAAAAATATAGTGTTCACTATTATCCATGGTTTGGGGTATCCGTGTTCGCGCGTGCATGTGCCTTTGAACACAGCTGCTGTGGATGCAGAAGTTTGTACTGTAGCTCCTCTTCTTAGCCCCTTTATGGTCAAGTTTCTTTTCCAGCAAGAGGCTTCTCCTTACTTTAGAGCAGTGGCTCCCAACCTGTGCTCCGTGAACCACCAGTGGTCCGCAAGAACTAAATATGGTCTGTGGCCTTACCATTACTACACCATTGCAATGAGAGTGACTGGTCTCACAAAACCCTCTTATAGTACCTAGGCTTATTAAATATGGTTTTCTGTGGGCGAGCACATGGTGACTACTGGATAGCATATGTTCTATATCAGAAACTAGAGCTGATGTGGTCTGTCCAATGCAATTTTCTGAATCAGCACCAAATAACCAAATCAAATCTAAAGTTGACCAAAAACTGATTCGTAACCCTTCTGGTACTAATGTTGGAGTGTAGTCCCTGGTCAAAATGGTCCCTGGTCAAAAAAAGGTTGGGAAACACTGCTTTAGAGTCTGATCACTCTACTACCTGCTCTCTTTCCTGAACTATACTGGAGTTTCTCTGCCTTCCAGGCTGTCTGTGACATCACTGCTAATCAGCTTTGTGATGTCAGCACAAACAGTCAGTTTCATTGACAGCTCCTTGCACTAGTCATTAGGGATCTTTCTGGACAAAAATGCTGAATTCCATGTTTTCTTTCTTAAAGACTAATATAGCTGGTGTTTATGTTTCTTTGCACAACATATTTTCCCATAGAAAATTATTTAATGATAATAATGCGAAGGGCTCTGTAGAATATTGAAAAGTATTAGGCTAGAGATGGGCAGTTGGATGGTGAAGGAGTGGAGATCAATTTTCACCCCTGTAGTTTCTCCGATAGGCCATACTTTCACTTCCCTCTGCATAGGAAATGATCTTGTGTTACTTCCAGACATAATTTTCAGCTGAGTATCAGCTGAAGGTAGAGGTGTTTTGTGGCAAGCTTTGAGGTGTTTCATCATATAAGTGAGACAGCAAATGTTTGTTATCCAAAGATGGCACCATATCATGTTAGTGTGGCTGCCCTCATAACCAGTGTCCTCAAACATTTTTTTCCTCATCGTACAATAAAATTTAGTCACATAAATAAAAAAGTTACAATTTCTTTACCCAACTCCACTGAATTGACTGCCATCAATGAGGCACAGAAAACTGAAAGTGCACTGAGGTCAAATTATGAGTTTCATGTTTACATACGTTGATGTTACTATAAGAGAGAACATGGGGAACATGAGCCAACATTTTAGTGGCAGCGACTTGTTTCCTGTAATGTGTACTTCTAGCCTTGGCACTGATGGATTGCAGAATCTGTGGCTATGACATTTGGAAATCCATATTCTCACATGTGCCTTACATAGTCATTAAAATAGTCATGATTTTCAATTTCCTTTCACTCTTGAGAATGTACTTAGGAAACACAGCAGATCATGAGGCATTTTAATGAAGCAACAAACCTAATAAAACCAGGCACCTTGGAAATTCACCATATAGTGTCAATTCTATTGGCTAATGGATGTGACATGTGTCGATTTCCATTAATGCAGGCAGATGTGTATGTGTGTGTGTGTGTGTGGAGGGGGGGGATATTCCTTAAACCAGTTTCATTAAAATGTGTAGAGCTCTATACATTTCAGTAATTTACTTGTGTCCCTAAGTGTCCACAACATGTGGCAGGTGAATGTCATTGTTGATAATAACTTTTTAATGGGATTACTAATAGACAACAGTAGTGGTAATTCTTATTAAAGTCAATCACTGGCGGAGAAATTGTTTATGGCTGATATGAATAAAAAGCCTCTCTAATGTGTCATTGGTATCTTCTGGGCCTCGGAGCCTGGGGATATTTTGCTATGGCTTCTTGTGATCCAATGCTGACATTGCATTGGGAAACCACATATTCTTTCTTAAATGTCAGCTTCTTTCACCAAGGGCTAACTTTCCCCTTTCTTCAAGGCAGAGATTCTTTTAGGGAAGTCACCCAAGCCCACTTGGGTACTGATAAAGCATATTTTAATAAAGGGTGCTGCCAAAAACACATCAATATATTGGGTGGACTCACCCACCAAATTCACCAATCCATTTAAAAATCAAACTGACAAAAAACGCAGTACTTATCCTTGTATAATCTGTGCAGTTTTGCACATCAAATCCATTAGCATGCACCCCAAACAAATGTAAACCATTGCCCACTAGAGGATTGGCCATGCAGGGTATCAGCAGTTGTATTGGTTTCGTTGCATAATTAAGCTGGCAAACAGTTTTTCATTTCCTTATGCATATAGTCTACCTTAGTGGACCACACTGGACTGAGAGAGACACATCACACAGAAACATAATCTGAATCACACATGTAAAACATGAGACCCATGGGGCAAATCTATCCTGCCACATCATCATATGTGGCCCATGAGGCTTTCAGTGCCAGGGCAACACAGTAACATTTATACAAACGGCCCTTTGAAGCTAACCATAAGACCAGTGGTTCTCAACCTGGGGTCTCCAGATGTTTTTGGCCTTCAACTCCCAGAAATCCTAACAGCTGGTAAACTGACTGGGATTTCTGGGAGCTGTAGGGCAAAAACATCTGGGGGCCCCAGGTTGAGAACTACTGCATAAGACTGGTGTGGCCTCAGTGAAAATGATCTAGATCATATATGGTCTTCCTTAATGCTTTTTGTTACTCATATCATACCATATGAACCCAGATAAGATGGTATGTTTTCACCTTGTAGCATTTTTGCTACGAACTCTCCTCTCTCATTTCAAAGGATCCTAACATAAGCAGTGCCTTGTGAATGGCTTTTGCCCTGATAATGATGTTTAATGAGTGGATATGGGACAACTTGTTAACATTTTGGGGAAGTAAGCTTGAACTGTGTATAACACTGACTATGCCCCACTGACATGATAGTCACCAGACACCACTGGGTAAACATCCTGCTGCAGTGGACTCTCTATGTCTCTTCGGAAATAACATAAACAAACAAGAAAAACAGACCTCACTACCTCTGAGGATGCTTGCCATAGATGCAGGTGAAACGTCAGGAGAAAATGCCTTTAGAACATGGCCATATAGCCTGGAAAACCTACAACAATCCAGTGATTCCGGCCATGAAAGCCTTCGACAATACAAACAAGAAAAATTCTACAGGCAGAAACCACCAAGAAAGAAATATATGGCATTACAGAAAAACAGATTTGAAGCGTATTCTATTAATTAGTTAATTAATTAAACAAATAAATAAGATTTCTGATTAGAATTGTATGCATGCTTTCCCCAGATACTTTTTCAGTCTTCTAACTTACAAGTCTAAACTTCGTTGAGCATTATTAAGAACACAAACATACTTTTGAAAGGATTGCATTATAAATGTAAAAACAAGAACTACGGTTGGCCCTCTATATCCATGGATTCTGAATCAACAGATTTGACCAACTACAGCTTTAAAAAAAACTAATCCCACCCCCCCCCCCAATTATTTTATCATTTGTACAAAGGGGACACCATTTATGACATCATTGCATCTAATGGGTCTTGAGTATCCATGAGGTTTTTGTGTCTGTGTCTCTAGGAACTAAACCCCTGTGGATAACAAGGACCCACTGTATTTGTTTCAATTTACCTTTTTCTAATTTTGAAATTAAAGCACTTTGAAATTGACTTTAACTGGTCTGTTAGAACTTGAATGTTAGTGTTGGTAGTGAAACAGTATTTTAAACAGTGCTCCTCAAAGTGCTGTTTTATGGAATTTGCTGGTCTGCAAGTTATAGCTGCTAGCTCAGGAATGAAATGAACAATTGTAGCTGAAGGACACAATAGGTCCCTATTAGGCTTGTGCATTTCGGCTGAACCTTGATTGTTTCTGCTGGCCGTATTCTGGTAGACCACCATATCCATTTTTGCGCACCTTCCAAAAATGAGGAGGTAGCCGGAGAGCCATTTTTGGTCTGCAGCTGAAAAATATGGCTAGTCTGGCCCATTGGTAGCAGTGTAGAACTTACGACGCTCCCCTTTTGAGACCCCTTCCTTTTCTCCCTTCAAGAGAGCTGTGGTTTCAGCAATGAGGTTAAGGAAGCACCCTTCCTGGGGCCCTTTCCTTTTTCCTCTTCAAGGGAGCCAGGGTTTCAGCAATGAGGTTAAGGAAACACCCTTCCTGGGACCCAGGCATGTAGCCGGGAGGGGGGGCGCTTGAAGGGCTTCAGCCCCCCCCCCCCGAAATTCTCATGGTGGTTTGTGAAAAGACCTTATTGGTGCATTATTTAAACTGCTATGTTTATTCATATCATGATCTGATCACTATACTCAATATATCCCATATGCATGGGGGTATTGGGGTAACGATACAAAAGGTTTGCTAGGGTAGACCCTCTTTTACTCAGACTCAGCCCCCCCCCCGAAACAAACTCACCCCCCCCCCCCTCCAAATTGAAATCCTGCCTGCTGGGACTCTTTCCTTTTTCCCCTTCAAGGGAGCTGGGGTTTCAGCAATGAGGTTTAGGAAGTACCCTTCCTGGGGCCCCTTCCTTTTTCCTCTTCAAGGGAGCCAGGGTTTCAGCAATGAGGTTAAGGAAGCACCCTTCCTGGGACCATTTCCTTTTTTCCCTTCAAGGGAGCCTGGGTTTCAGCAACAGGGCTAAGCAAGCAGACACAGCTTAAGTAAGACACATCACAAAGTTCTTATTTATTTATTTATTTATTTATTTATTTATTTATTATTTAAACTTATATGCCGCCACTCCCCTGGGGCTCGGAGCGGCTTACAAGAATAGCTAAAATCTAACAAAGTTTAAAAGCCATTTAAAACAATTTAAAAACAACAGTATCAAACATTAAAAGCCTGTCGGAACAGGTATGTCTTACATGCCCTGCGGAAAGCTGGTAAGTCCCGCAGGGCACGAACTTCAGGTGGCAGAGCATTCCAGACTGATGGTGCCACTGCTGTGAAGGCTCTGCGTCTGGTTGCCATTAGACGCAAGGTCTTGACACTGGGGACTTCCAATAGATCTTGAAAGCACAATTTTTTGACATTATTGCATTTCCAAATGAAACCTTTGTATTTTAATTTTCAAGTCTCTTCCATTTAGCTGTGGTTAGACCCAAGTACTGTTTAGGAATCATAGTACTGCTTTTATGTATATTTATATAGCAGGAGCAAATGTGTTGTCCTGAGTCTGGTGAGGCATGGGAGGAAACCATGACACCCATAAATTTCCGCTACGCAATGATCATGTGTTGCAACTTGTGGCAAAGGGGTTCTAACAACTTCACTTTTTTAAAACAGTGAGATGAAACAAAACTTGCCTCCTGGAACTTTTACTTTGAGGCACAATAGATGTGTCAGGAGACTTTGTGGGTTGAAGTAGATAATTCCTAGCCTGCAATAGGACTGGAAATCTATTGAAGAAGCACCATGAATTATGTGTCTCTTCAGACACAGAAAGTTGGGATGTGAAAACCCATTCATTATTAGGATTGCCATGTCGGGTCTACCCTAGTATGCAAACACATCACTCTTAATTTCCTCTGCCTAGTTTTATAGCAGCAGAAATGATTTCACATACAGATATTAATACTAATGTTGATAATGGAACTTACTAGAGTGCAGCATATATTATAGTGAGAAGTCATAATACCATGTGAGAGTTATCAGTTCATCAATAAAAAGTTTAATATACAAATAGCCTTATGAATTTCACATCATTCCCCTAATATACACACATAATCAATAAAGCCAAATGACCCACATCCAATCTCACTCACTCTTTGTTTCCTGTTATGCATTCATGATTTATAGCCTGATCTCATGGATATTTACTGCAAAATAAGAATATTTCTATGGAAGCATTGAGTAACGGATCCCTGGGGCAAAACAGATGTGACATTAAAGTCATCAGTCAGAATCCAATCAGGATTTTAAATTTTTTAAAGGCTTAATCTGACCTTTCTCTGCCCCATCTCAGATAGAAATTGGTCCCCTACTAGTACTATTATTAGCCATGGGAAAAGGAAAGGTCCTTTCACATTACACTGTTATGGTATTATTATTCTACCTTAATTGCCATGGTTTTATCCTATGGGATTCTGGGATTTGTAGTTTGTTGAGGCTCTAAAGCTCTCTGGATGAGTATTGTAATGACTTTTCCTTAAATAGCAAAATCCAGGATTCAATAAAAAGTTACCATGACAGTCAAATTGAAATCATTACATTGTAATAGTGCCATCTGAAAGGTTCTTTCAAACAGAAGTATAAAAGAAGGAATGTATTTTTGTTGAGATTATGATGGCGGAAAAACAAACAAACAACTGAACCTTTCCTTCTCCATGCATTGTGATGCTGATAAAACCCGGTAAGTCTTGAATCTACCGTATGTATGTATGTATGTGTGTGTGTACGTGTATATAGTCCTTTGACATGGCTATGGTGTGCCACAGAGAGAAACAGTCCATCTCCCCATTTCCTCAGGTGATACATTGGATCTTCTGATACATGCCTGTATCTGTTTTGAGGGGATTTGTGAAATATTTTAAAATACTTTAGTTAGCCTCTATGCTTTTGGACCAGAGTTAGATACTATTTTTGAAGTTTCAGTTGAGTTAGGTAGAGAGGGAAAGAGAATATAAATGGACAAATAAAATTTTTGTTGTTCCTTTGTTCAGTTGTTTCCAACTCTTCGTGACCTCATGAACCAGCCCACTCTAGAGCTCCCTGTCAGCCGTCACCACCCCCAGCTCCTTCAAGGTCAATCCAGTCACTTTAAGTATGCCCTCCATCCATCCTGCCCTTGGTCGGCCCCTCTTCCTTTTGCCTTCCATTTCCCCCAGCATAATTGCCTTCTCTAAGCTTTCCTTTCTTCTCATGATGTGGCCAAAGTACTTCATCTTGGCCTCTACTATTCTTCCCTCCAATAAGCAGTCGGGCTTTATTTCCTGAAGTATGGACTGGTTGGATCTTCTCGCTGTCCAAGGCACTCTCAGAACTTTCCTCCAGCTCCACAGTTCAAAAGCATATATCTCCCTTCGCTCAGCCTTCCCTATGGTCCAGCTCTCACATCCGTATGTGACTATGGGGAATACCATTGCTTTGACTATGCAGATATTTGTTGCCAGTGTGATGTCTCTACTCTTCACTATTTTATCGAGATTGGACATTGCTCTCCTCCCAAGAAGTAAGTGTCAATCTCACAATCTCATGTATGGGAAGAAAAATGTTGTTGTTTTTTTGCATATACAAACAAAGTAAAGGTTTACATCCCTAGTCACAGCTGAAGCCAATAACACTGGTTATGTTTTAGATCAAACTGCATGCCCTTTTTCTTTTTGCTACTGAAGAAAGCAACAGCAATGATGAAAGGTTCAGCACTCATGTGGGAAAAAAAGGCCTGGTGTGTCTGGGTGTGTTTAGTACACAGGAAGGACATTTAGTAGGAGTCGTAATAGTAGTTTTCAAACCTCTAAAAATGATGCCTTGAAAAAGAGGCTGAACAAACATTTCCAAGGTTCTGGCATTGTTAAAGCAAAGCAGATTCCTATCTCGAGAGTCTCAATAATGCAGAACTTGGAAATTTACTATTCAGAAGAATAAATGCAATGACATGGTAAAGCCATCCATACTTGGGAGCCAGAGTGTCATTGTACCACTGCTGAGTTATGACTAGATTATGGACACCCATTTATCTTAAAGGTAACTTTCCAAGATTTGCCGCTCTCAGCACATTTGATGAAGTAGTCTCTCTCTAGTTCATAAAGAGTTGGGCCATAATATATTTTTCTTAACTCTTCAAGGTGCTACAAGAATGTTGTCATAATTCAATGGTCTTTCAACTTCCCTTCAGCATAATGCTGTTATATTATTTTCTTTTTATAGATACCCCATCAGTATGTCTTGTTTTGACACTTTCAGTAAATATATAGAACTCCTGGAGTTTGGGCTACCTATTTGAAGTAGTCTGATTGCACAACCCAAATGTTAATTGATTAATTGATTAATTGAGAAAGATCAGATTTAATTGATGAAAGAAAATTCTAATATAAATATGTAATTATTCACTAATTTTGTTGTCAAAGAAAGTTAAATGGGAAAAAGAATATTCTGCACGGAAATATCATTTCAGAAATATTATTTCAAAAAATAGTACACAGGAATTTTAAACAGGGCAAGTTCTGATTGTGACCATTCTCATTAATGCAGGAAACTCCTAGTCAAGCTTTCCTGATACCGAACAAACATATTTTTGACACACACATACTCAAATATCTTCCCATCCATGTTCTAATCATTTGAGTTGACTTTGAGGCTCCTCATTTAAAATACTAAGAAAGAAATTCCTGAAGAAAATGCTAAGGAGCTGAGAAATTTAGATTCACTTCTTGAGTATGAACCCCTGGTTTTGGAGCTGCTCTGCTGCCTCCTTTGTGCATTTAATAGCATAGCCACCATTATATATGACCTCATCACACAGGCAAAACTGCTTATTCTATGATACTTTGACTTCACTTCAGACACAGAGCCCACCAGATCCCATCACACGATATAGATCTACTTCTGGCAAGACTTCGTGCCTGTAGTGAGGTGAAACCATCGCAAGAGGCCCCAACAGAAATATGGGAGACTTCCTGTATTCCATAGAGAAGAATGAAGCTAACCGGTAGTGCTTCCTCTGTTGGATGAGGTAAGGGGCAATGTGGGCAATATGGGGCACAGGGTGATAGCTTCCCCATATCCCAGGCTGGATTCGCCACAATGCATGAGGAATCCCCCATTATCACCCACAAGTTAGACCTCAATGTGATGAGGTTCCTAGACTGTTGAAATTTCTAAGCTAAACTTTGATTAATTCATATCTGTAGTACTCAATGTGGCTTACAAAAATTTAAAAAAGTTAAATATTAATTTATAAAAATAAGTAGTGAATTAAACCATAATGTTATTTTTTGTAAACATGGTTAAAACAGTTGTGAACATTTAAAACTAATTATCTGTAAAATAGATTAAATCATTAGTACACCATATCATTGTATTCTAAATGCCTCCTGAGATAAAATTGGCTTCCCCCACCATCAGAAAGAAAGCAAAGAAGGGATCAAGCGGACTCCTTGGCACTGAGGAGGCTGACTTCTCAGTCGTTGCCAAATGCACCTTTGAATGTCATGATCTTAAAACTTTAATATGTTTAAGGAGATATGATCTTTCAGAGAGTGAGAACCTACACCACCTAGACCAGAGCTTAAGAAACTGTGTGTTGTGACATGTTAGTGTGTCGGCTGCGGTGTATAGGTGTGTTGCGTCAATGTAACAAGAAACCACTGAGTCTATGTGAAAAAAGTAATATAACCATGCACTTATAGACATATTCTTGTACATATTTACATATTTACTCATAAATGACAAAAACCTTGGAAATATATATTATTTTATAAATCATATGTTTTTAAAAAATATAAATGAAATGTTTTCACAAGATATTTTTTTCTCTACACATTTTGTTATTGCAATTTATGTATGTGTCCCTATCTAGTTTAACCTCTTGTTGGCTAGTTAAATCAGAAATGAAATGATGTTATGTCTAAAAAGTGTGCTACCAACATGAAATGTTTAGAAGACTCCTCTAGGCCTTTAAAAGCTAAAACAAACTGTTTGAATTTTGCCTGTAAACAGTGAAGCTTTTTCAACAAGGAGTCATATGATCCTTATAAACAGCCCCAGCTTAGCCACATAATTTTGGACCTGCTGATGCTTCCCAACATGTTCCAAAGGCAGCCCCACATACATGTTACAGTAGTCCAAATGGGATACAATTAAGGCATGTGTCAAATGAAATTGACTGTTGGCATTAGCTTCAGCTTCAGCAGTACTGGCAAGCCATACATCTACTGGGATATTACATTAATGCCCCACTAATGCAGCTTGAAGCTATCTTCAAACTGTGTCAGCCAGGCAACAAACACCCACAGAAGCACATGAAAGAAAACCCATAACATAGTGCTCAGTGGTGTGTGTAATCACCATCCAGGTCTCAACCTAGTTCCATGATCTCCATCTGCACAGCAAAACCACTTTCTTCAATACCAGTTTGAAACTGCATTAAATGGTCAGTGTAGATAAGGCCTAAATGCATGGAAAACAAAATCCCCACATGTAGGATAGGTTCCAGAAAAGTAAACTTACTTTACATTTCTTCACAGCAGCATTGCACAGTGGTTCTGCCATCCAGATCTTCCCAGGAGGAGGCCTCGGGGCTATTTCACTCTGTTCTTGTCATTAGTCTTGCCACCTTCTCCTATAAAATAAGGGGAGTATCAAATGAATATTTGGGCTATCCTGTTGCATACCCTAAAACCTAGATATAATAACCTTCAGTTTTGATTTTCAAGGTAATTTTTGGGGAAAAATTGCTACTAACAGTGCAGACACATGCAATTAATTTCACTGCTAATGTAGGTTCTTGCTTGGCTTTGATATTACAATCATGATGATGGGTTTTGCAGGACTCCAGATGGGCATTAGTGGGATACCATAAAAGCAAGAACTCCCTAGGACATTGTTTTAGATCAGTTACACAACATATTTCTCAGTCAGAAAGAGGGTAAATGGCATAATTAGGTGTGGTGATTTTCATAATGTATAATAAAGAAATTAGCTCGAGGATTCTCATTATATTTTTAGTCCCAACATATTTGACTATTCAACTTTGTCTTGAGATTGTTGGCAGTATACTGTACTAACACCTGATTCCTCCTCTCAAAGTATCTGTATGTTTTTTATTGAACAATGTATTACTTTTTCCATTTCATCAAGAGACTAACATATTTGAACATTTATCATTTACTCACAGAGGGTATCTACACTGTAGAATTAATGCAATTTAACACCATGGTTTAATGCTAAGGCATCTTGGGAGCTGTCATTTGTTGAGGCACCAGTAGAGGTGTGCAATTCAGCCAAAAGGCATGCCATTTTGGGGTCCATTTTCACCTAACCCCTCATTCTGGGAAGTTACTCAAATCAGGAGGGGTGTTGCCATTTTCATTTGGCAAAGATTCGGCCCATTGGCTACAACGGGAAGCTTAAAAGCCTCAATTCCCAATCATGTTAAGGCCTATCTGCATGAAACCTACCTCGGTTTTAGACCCCATTTACATCTGCAGGCCTGCCAAGTTTCAAAACAATTCACCAATCTACTGATTTTTAGAACTATTTTAAGTTTTAAGCATAACAATTTTTAAAATAAGACACATTTCAAGAGAGGGTTCTGGGAATTTTAGGAACCAATTGTGTCCATTCTCAGCCAATCAGAGCATGTACATAATCAGGCTTTTTATTGGTTGAGAAACAGAGAGAGAGAGAGAGAGAGAGAGAAACTTCAACTCCCATCATGCTCTGAGAGGAACTCAGAGACTTTTCAATGCCCACCCAATCCAAGTGCTGCTGGGAAAGTGAGTTCCCAGCAGGGCTCTCTCTGGAGGAGGAGCCTAGGAAACTTTTTAAAAAATGGACAGACACTGCTGCTGTCGGGGAGGGAGAAGAAGATGCTGCAATAATCCCAGCTTCTCCAGGAGGTATATTGCAGACTTGACTCTATTCTCTCCAGCAGCCAATCAAATCTGGTTTTCTTAATTCATTTTGCTGAACTTTTCAGTTCCCTCCTACCTGTTCCGTTTTCAGAGATTATATGAAATGGACCACTGAATATTACAAATCATTTTCATTCAAACTTATTCGGGCCCAAGTCTATGCACTAGTAAGCATAGAAGGCTAAAGATCTTGTAAAACTACAACTCCTGCGATTCTATAGCATTGAGCCATGGCAATTAAAATAGTGTCAAACTGCATTAATTCTACAGTTCAAATGTACCCAAGGTTACAACTGATATTGCAAAAATATACATGAATCTATTTCTGATTGTTTTGCACAATATAATTTGTTTTCGTATTTGCAAAAGGTTTGCACTCTGACAAAAAGGCAGATATTATAAGCACATCTCTCATTGATATAAACATGATGAGACAGAGTGAAACTAACATGACAAAAAGACAAATTTTGGAAACTCAGAGGCAACCAGTTTCTCCTTTTAACTACGTTGTTTCCCTATAGCACACAAGAAATGACAAAAACAGGCTGCTGGGGTTTTCAGGGTGGGGAAACCCTCGGGTTTTATGAAGTGGAACAAATGGCAACTAATAAAGTAAAATGGTGCCTATTTTGAATACTTGGAAAGTTACAGTAGGAGTAGAATTTTTTAGTGGCTTTAGTTCCCTTTTCCTGCTTGTTTATCTAAGAAATTAGAGTTTTCACATGTTTTGATCCTCTAATATGACCTCTCCAGGTCTGCATTAGCCACCTCTTTAGTACGAGCATGTTAAGTATCTCAAGTTTCTTGTATATATTGGAAAATAGGGTGGTACTACCTTTGGCAATCTGTAGATCCCAGAAAAATGCAAACAGAGATTTTTTAATATAGGAAAATTTGATATAAGAAAATTCAATATAGGAAAATGTCCTTCCTTGCAGTTTAAGATCATCCAAGAAGACGCTGCTCTCGCTCCCACCAGTGTCGCAAATACATCTGGAGGGAACGAGAGACGGGGCCTTCTCTGCTGTAGCCCCCCGCCTTATATATTTATATATACAGCCAGTGGTCCATTAGCAGCAGGCCCCGGTTTTTAACCCAATGTAGACGACCCCAATAGCCAGGTTCTCCACTGCACTACACTTAAAGAAATCTCTCATTTCATATAGTACAGGTTCTTCAGATTTGCCAGAAAAAATGCTGCTTGGAATAGTTTCCTCTGGCAAGTGATCACCATCTGCTCTGTGAGGTTAAAGAATACTTATCAGCAACCAGAAATGTGACACGAGGCTATGGAGCTGTGAACACTGATGTCTACATAATACGTTATTCTAAATAAAATCTAAAGACAAGAATACACTGCTTTGGAGAAGCCAGTTTGATTATGACTGCAACCAGCATTTTGACAATTGAGCGTTGATTTGCCAGTCCTCTTTAAATAGGATTTCTTTTCTCTTGTAGTGGGCCCTAGGTAGCTTTCGAAGATGCAGTGTTTGAAAGATGCTTGAGATGATGTATTAGACGCAAGAGAGGTTCTATGGAGCATGTGCCCATGGCAATTTGTTTCCATCAAGCTTTCAACATGTCTCAAAGGGCAGTTCGACATAAATACTAAAACTAATCTACTTGTGCCAGTTCGGAAATGACACTCTGATTTGCTAGTTTTCAAAGAAAAATCTCTTTGTCATTTCATTGTTTGGGTTTAGGAATGCTCAAGAATTTTGTACACTCTGCATTTTTAACAAAACTGATCCAATTCCCTCTAAGTGAACTAATAGATGGATAGAAACAATCATACTTCATTCTTTCCACTTCTCTGAATGTTGTGATACAAATTTTACACCAAAAATGAATACCAAAGAAAGTTTGTTAGGGTAAAATGCATACAAAATTTCATTTTATGTAGTGTTCAAAATGTGTATACATATTTTTTCCATTTTTAGGTAAATACAAAATAAAAAGAAAATGAATATTGTGCAGTTTGCTTAAAATCACAGACAAGTACATAAATGCAACTGATTAATTTAAGAATTAAGATTTGAAAATGAGCTAGAGGACACTTCTAATAGATGTCGAAATAATGAGTTTTTTATATTAAAATGTATCTTTGCTGGTTTTTAAAAAATATTTTGTCTTGTGGTTTATAGCCTTGCTTTTTTTTTTGGTCTGCATGTAGGTTTGGTGTTTAGTGAAAATAAAAATTATCACTAAAGAAATAAACTGAGGTAGAACAATGTATTCACCCTTTCATAAATTTAAACTCCTCAACTCTCCATCAGAATCAAAATTGAGTTTTAAGAGGAGTCTTTCAAAAAAGTTGGTTCACTATAAATCTGAAACAACTTGAAGGCACACAACAACAGCAATAACAACAACTGCAGCAGCAGCAGCAGCAACAACAACATATCAGTTATTCCACCAGCCACAGACATCTTGATCTCTTTGAATGCTATGAATCGTACCAAGTTGATGATGATGAGATTAGTATGCTAGTTATTGACACAGATTTCTCACATTGCGCCAGTGTGTTCATTCCCATGGATTATCTCACAGTTGATGTAGGAGCCCTCCCCATAAAGTGGAATGTTAGCTTTATTGCATTTTAAAGTTTTAAATTCAGCAACCACGCAAGCAAGCCTGAGCCCCCGGTGGCGCAATAGGTTAAACCCTTGATCAGCGGTTCAGATCTGGGGAGCGGGGTGAGCTCTTGACTGTCATGTCCAGCTTCTCATGCAAGGACATGAGAGAAGGCTCCCACAGGATGGTAAAACATCCTGTCATTCCCTGGGCAACATTCTTGCAGACAATTCTCTCACATCAGAAACTACTTGCAGTTTCTCAAGTCACTCCTGACATGGAAAAAAAATCATCAGGGCCATAGCCGGTGTGTGTGTCTGTGTGTGCATGCGTGTGCGTGCACATGTGTGTGTTAAGGGTTCAACCCCCCCCCCCCCCCCCCGGAAATGTATGAAGCATTTTAATGATTTATAGGATTTTATTGTGTATTTTATATTGTATTTAATAATCTGGTGTTCATGTATTTATTTATTTGCCTTGCCTTGTATGTGAAAGACCTATAGTCTAAGCATCGAATAAACTACACCCTATTAGGTTGAAAAAAAAAACCCCTGGTTTACTCATGAATTGGTTAACTAGGTAAAATTCATGAATAAACCAGGTTTTTTAACCTGGCATATTTGGGTGGGTGGGTGGGTGGGTGGGGAGGTTGAATCCTTAACACACACACACACACCGGCTATGGCCCTGGACACCAGTAAACACAGTTCCTTTAACTGTTCAACAACAGTGACTCCAATTCTTGCTCTTAGACCAACCAAGACATGATCATCTGTATTATAATCCTCTAATCTGTTCTTTGCGTTATTTGTGGGGTTTCAAATTACTGCATTTTTGTGAGTCTGTTCAATATTTCTGTAGGCCCAGTACACTGACTTGGCTCATAAGACTCGTAGGATTCACTCACATTATTGCATGGATGCTCTACTTTAACTGGAATTGCTCCATGCTATGGAATCCTGGAGTTTGCAGATTGACATGACATTCAAGTTCTGTGACTGAGGATTCCAAATGCCTCCCCTTCAACTGCTAATCCCAGCATTCCATGGGATGTTGCCATGGTAGTTAAAGGAAACAGTAGTGCTGTAACTGTGCCATATGAGCGGGTTCCTGATCTTCTGAAAACGGTACAGTGAATTTTTACAATCTGTTTTGTAGATCAAAATTTTGTTGACTTGACTATTTGAATGATTTACTTACTTATTTTATAACTAGCCGTCCCCTGCCATACGTTGCCGTGGCCCAGTCTGTGTATATGTGTTTTGTGTGTGTATATATGTGTATATGTGTGTATATATATGTGTGTGTTTGTGTATATATGTGGTTTTGTGCATGTGTTGTAATGCATTTTTGTTTTTTGGCCTTCTAAGTATCCTCCACTGTGTTTTTCAGTGTTTTTATGAGTGATGGTCACTTGTTGGCTTGATAGGTGTATTGTGTCCAAATTTGGTGTCAATATACCCAGTGGTTTTTGAGCTATGTTAATCTCACAAACAAACATTACATTTTTATTTATATAGATGTTATTGAATGCCAATGTTAGGTGGACTGGGAACTGGTTCACTGGCCGAACCCAAAAGATGCTTACCAATGGTTCCTCTTCATCCTGGAGAGAAATGACCAGTGGGGTGCCCCAGGGTTCTGCCCTGGGCTTCGTGCTATTCAACATCTTTATCAATGGCTTAGACAACAGAATAGGAGGTATTTTTATCAAAATCATGACACCCAATTCAGAGCACTAGCTAATATCCAAGAGGACAGGATCTGTACCCAAAATGATCTTAATGGATTAGGGAGCTGGGCCAAAACTAACAAAATGAAATTCAACGGGGAAAAATGTACAATACTACACTTATAAAATACAAATTAAATGCACATATATAGGGTGGATGACACCTGGATTGAAAAGAGTCCCGTGAAAGGGATCTAGGAGTCCTGGTAGATCACAATCTGAAATGACTCAAATGTATGATGTGGTGACTAAAAAAGCCAGTTCTGTTCTAGACTGTATCAATAGGAGTATGGTGTTGAGATTGAGGGAAGCCATAGCTCCACTCTATTCTGCTTCACCTCACCTGGTGAAGCAGAATAGACATTACCTGGAATACTGTGTCCAGTTCTGGGCACCACAATTCAAGAAGGATGTGTTGCAGTAATCTATTTGGGATGTAACAAGAGCGTGGACCACTGTGGCCAGATCAGACTTCCCAAGGTACGGGCGCAACTGGCGCACAAGTTTTAATTATGCAAAAGCTCTCCCAGCCACCGCCGAGACCTGGGTGTACCTGAGTTTGAACTGGGTGTACCTGAGTTCACATTCAGATAATGTGGGATTTTCTGCCTTGATATCCCAGGATACAGGGATGTGTGGAAGGGCTCTGAGAGGGGATATGATAGCGATGTTTAAATATCTGAAAGGATGTCGCATTGAGGAGGGGCAAGCTTGTTTCCTGCTGCTCTGGAGACGAAGACGTGGAGCAATGGATTAGAATTGCAGGGGAAAAGATTCTACCTAAATATTAGGAAGAACTTCTTGAGGGTAAGATCTGCTCAACAGTGGAACTCTCTGCCTCGGAGAGTTGTGAATTGTCCTTCTCTGGAGGTTTTTAAGCAGAGGCTGGATGGCTATCTATTGGGGGTGCTATGAAATGGCTCTCTGCTCAATGAGCACTTCAGTTAAATACTTCATTCCTATGTGCCAAAATATGTATACTGTAGGGCTGGGCGGTTTCGTTTCGTTAATTCGTAATTCGTTAAAAATTCGTTATTTTTTTGATAACGAAGCGATAACGAACCATTCTGGAGCAACTTAAAAACGAAACGAATTTTTAAATTCGTTTCGTAAATGCTTCGGATTTATTATGTATTTGTTTCGTTATCGGTTTGAGGTCGTTTCGTTATTATTTCCGCATGTCTGGGGCAAGTTTTATAGTTGTTTTTTGTTTAATTAGTGAAAAAAATTATAATATCACACCAACAGTCAACAACAGAAGGAGAGGGAAGCTTCAGAAGTTCCCCCTGTCCCATTTGGAGGTTTTTTAGCGTATTGCGCGGTCGCGTCCGCCATTAACGAATCGATTCGTTATTGTTTCGTATTTGTTTGGTTAATGTTTCGTAATTTTTTTTAACATTTACGAAATTTCGTAAATATCGAACTTTTTAAAAGAAAAATTTCGGAATTCTTTTAAATATCGAAATGCAAAAAACCCCAAAAAAACGAATCGATTTTAGAAACAAATTTTTCCGTGGTTGCCCAGGCCTAGTATACTGACATTATTTTAAGTGCAATATTCTTGTTGCAATTAAGCATGGTTGGAATAGAGGTGATTGTGTTATTCTGCTGAGAATTGAAAACACTTTCTGGACATTAGTAATCATAACAACACTTTTAAAAATTTTCTTGAAATGGCATTTGGTGGTGCTGAGACTGAAAGGGAAAATGTTTTGCCTGAAACTACTGTGGGAACTCCTATTTGTCATGACATTAAAGTGGGGGATTTCCTAAGTTAAACTTTCTTCTCTTAACCACTGTAGTACTGGATTCTGAAAAGTGATAGTTTAGCTCTTATGTGTTATTCGATTGTATGTACATGTAAGTTTCGGTTTCTGTCCATATTAATTACTGCAAACGTACCATTGGAGGCTTTCTTAGTTAAAAATAGGAAGTTGCTAAATAAAGTCACACTTTACTTTTGTGACATTTATTATTGGATTTTCCAAAGTCAGGGGCATTGTGGGCAATGCGTTTTGTGCCAAATGTATAATTTCATAATGGAAAGACCTCTCTCTCTCTCTCTCTCTCTCGCTCTCTCTCTCTCTCTATATATATATATACGAATATGGAATGTTTGTTTGTGGGATTAACAGAACTCAAAAACTGTTGGACAAACACCAAATTTGGTCACAAGACACCTACTAACCCAAGGAGTGACCATCACTCAAAAAATTTGATTTTGTCATTTGGGAGTTGTAGTTGCTGGGATTTATAGTTCACCTACGATCAAAGAGCATTCTGAACTCCATTAATGATGGAATTGGACCAAATGTGGCACACAGGACTCCTATGACCAACAGAAAACACTAGAAGGGTTTGGTGGACATTGACCTTGAGTTTGGGAGTTGTAGTTCACCTATATCCAGTTTGGGAGTTGTAGATCATCTACTTCCTTTTGGATTTCAGGAAAAAAAAGAGAAAAGAAAAAAGTCCAGAGTAGGGTGACTAAAATGATCAAGGGTCTGGAGAACAAGCCCTATGAGGAGCAGCTTAAGGAGCTGGGCATGTTTAGCCTGATGAAGAGAAGGCTGAGAGGAGATATGATAGCCATGTATAAATATGTGAGAGGGAGGAGGGAGCAAGCTTGTTTTCTGCTTCCCTGGAGATTAGGATGCCGAACAATGGCTTCAAACTACAAGAGAGGAGATTCCATCTGAACATGAGGAAGAACTTCCTGACTGTGATAGCCGTTCAGCAGTGGAACTCTCTGTCCCGGAGTGTGGTGGAGGCTCCTTCTTTGGAAGCATTTAAACAGAGGCTGGATGGCCATCTGTGAAGGGTGATTTGAATGCAATATTCCTTCTTCTTGGCAGGGGGTTGGACTGGATGGCCCATGAGGTCTCTTCCAACTCTTTGATTCTATGATTCTATGATTCTATGACTCAAACAATGATGGATCTGGACCAAACTTGGCACGAATATTACATATGCCCAAATATGTACACAGGTGGAGTTTGGGGGAAATAGACTTTGACATTTGGTAGTTGTAGTTACTGGGATTTATAGTTCACCTACAATCAAAGAGCATTCTAAACCCCACCAATGACGGAATTGGGGCAAACTTTCCACACATAACCTCCATGACCAACAGAAAATACTTAAGGCCATCCAGTCCAACTCCCTGCACCAGGGCAAGAAAACGTAATCAAAGCCCTCCTGACAAAGAGCCATCCAACTATAGATATAGATAGATAGATATGATTCACACACACACACACACAAACATAGTATGATAGATGTATAAGGGACCCCTAAACAAGGACAATTATATGTTGCATGTTCCAGAGTAGGCCAACCAGACAATCTCTACATCAACACAAAGAAACCAAGACTTTCACTTTCTCTTTATTTTCCAGATCTCCAAACTGGGCCACAGCAATGTGTGGCAGGGGACGGCATATATATATATATATATATATTCCTGCTTTCAAAACTACTGTAAATAATATATAATGCTGCTGTCTTGTTAGATAGATCTAGCAGTGTAATAACACAGAAAACAATTCTCATCAGGAATAAAACTCCCACACCATTAATACTAATTGCAGCCTGTTAATATGTCATAGAACTGCAACTAGTATATGTGATAAACATTACTGTCTACAAACCGAAATGCATACTCTAGAAACCAATGCTAGGCTCCAATTAAAGGTGTATTATAGGTGTATAGTAGGTTGAAGCAGGGCAGAGTAGTTGCAACATTTTGGAAGTAGCATGTTACAACAACAACGTTACTTTTAACGTTTAGGGCCATGAGACCATGACAAGTTCTCTCTGTCTGCTTTTATGTCATAGACAACGTTCTAATCCCTCATTCAAATTTCCAAATATTGAAGTATTTCTACAAAAAGGATAAAAACCAATCCTTTCCTTGGGCTATATACAGAGCCTACTGTGATTCTTTCATCCCCAGGCACCTCTGTGATAAACATTACTTTTAGATCATCTAACATTTCTAAAGCTAACAAATTCTTTGGCTTTTAGTCCCTGCCATTGGCTTCTTTCTTGACTTTGAAGAGCCTGAAGTCATGTAATGCTTCCTAAAAGGATGGCTGTGCAGACTGAGTGCCTTTCCTAATAATTGTGTGTATGTGTGTGTGTGTGTGTGAAAGAGAGAGAGAGAAAATCAGATCTACCCTTTCTTCCCATGTTCTGCATTCTCTTGTGTTTGATAGGGGGTTCCAAACATTTTGGATATAGTACTATCACTTTGGTTTTACAGATATTTATAAATTTTGTTGTTTGTCATATTCTTATTAACACTTGTTTCTTGTAATGCGGACACTCCTTTAAGACCACACACCCTGTTAATATCAAAGCCCCAAATAGACCTCACAGAAGTGACACACTCACATGCCAGCACACATATGTACACACACACAGAGTATTTGGATAAGATTAAAATAGACTATTTTCTCCCCTAACTGGGAATGCTTGCAAAGAAAACAGGGTTCCAGCAGCCATTTAAGCCTGTGGGAACACTGGGAATAATTTAAATAACTATGCATATTCCTGTTGTTCTGATAATCTCTTTATAAACCTTGCAATTTCAGTATGTCAGAACTCAGATCAGAACAGAATCATCATTGGCTTGTCTGTGTACTGCAGCAGTTGTAATTTATGTGGCCCAACCACTAAAATACCTCCAAACAGAGAGGTACAACATTCTGTTCAAAGGTTTTCTCATGGGAGAAATGTAGAACTTTGTGCACTTGTCATATGTTCCTAAAATAAAATCTGGCAGCAACTCAGTAATCCATTCCACTAGGAAGAGTATCACATTCTCTTCTTCTGGGACACTACAGGGCCATAGGTTCGAATAGTAATGGTGTTCCTCTGTATATAGCACTTTAAGAAAGAGCTCCTCATTTCCTGAAGAAAGGCAGCTACTTTGGTCCATGTCTGTAGCCCATGATTCATGATGCATGATTCATGATTATTCACAATACCATGTATTTTAGATGCTACATCCATAACCCTTCGCTCCAACAAGGTCTATTCTATTCTAAGATCATAGAATTTTAGAAATATAGAATTTGAAGGCACCCTCAAGGGTCATTTTGCCCAATACCTTGCCATTCAGCAATAGACAGGTAATATTCCTTAGTAACAGGCACCCCTAGGCAAGGCTGCATACTCTCACCCAACCTTTTTAACTTGTATGCAGAACACATCATGCGATGTGCGGGGCTTGATGAATGCAAAGCTGGGGTAAAAATTGTTGGAAGAAACATTAACAACCTCAGATATGCAGATGATATGACTCTGATGGCCGAAAGCGAGGAGGAGCTGAGGAGCCTTCTAATCAAGGTGAAAGAAGAAAGTGCAAAAACTGGGTTGCAGCTAAACATAAAAAAACCAAGATTATGGCAACAAGAATGATTGACAACTGGGAAATAGAGGGAGAAAACGTGGAGGCCGTGACAGACTTTGTATTTCTAGGTGCAAAGATTACTGCAGATGCAGACTGTGGCCAGGAAATCAGAAGACGCTTACTTCTTGGGAGGAGAGCAATGTCCAGTCTCGATAAAATAGTAAAGAGTAGAGACATCAGACTGGCAACAAAGATCCGCCTAGTCAAAGCCATGGTATTCCCTGTAGTAACCTACGGATGTGAGAGCTGGACCTTAGGGAAGGCTGAGCGAAGGAAGATCGATGCTTTTGAGCTGTGATGTTGGAGGAAAGTTCTGAGAGTACCTTGGACTGCGAGAAGATCCAACCAGTCCATCCTCCAGGAAATAAAGCCCGGCTGCTAATTGG
This sequence comes from Anolis sagrei, assembly GCF_037176765.1. Taxonomy (NCBI): domain Eukaryota; kingdom Metazoa; phylum Chordata; class Lepidosauria; order Squamata; family Anolidae; genus Anolis; species Anolis sagrei. Next base: position 154,457,354 of record NC_090023.1, read on the forward strand.
AGGGAAGGATACTAGAGACAAAGTTGAAGTACTTTGGCCACATCATGAGGAGACAGCAAAGCCTAGAGAAGACAATTATGCTGGGGAAAGTGGAAGGCAAAAGGAAGAGGAGCCGACCAAGGGCAAGATGGATGGATGGCATCCTTGAAGTGACTGGACTGACCTTGAAGGAGCTGGGGGTGGTGACGGCCGACAGGGAGCTCTGGTGTGGGCTGGTCCATGAGGTCACGAAGAGTCGGAGACGACTGAATGAATGAACAACAACAATAGGCACCCCTGTTGAAATTCATTTTCTTAGCTTTGCCCCAACTCTCCAAACTGTTTAGGTGATTTCTGATTCTCTTCTCTGGAGTATTTGCTATCCCTCCTAATTTGGTATAATCTGCAGATTTGATAAGTATGGCTTTTCTTCTATTATTCAACTTCTTATTGAATGTATTTTCAAAAAATACCCCTGCCCCTCCAAAAATAATAATGGCGATGTCATCAGGGTCTGAATAGATGACCCGCAGAGATGAAAAATAAACATTGATGACTTCACTCCATCAACTAGTTACAAATCCCACAATAGCATTGTCCAGTATAAATTGCCTACAAGAATATCACAAGGAAGCTTACTGAAATCAAGATTTACTACCACCATAACATTACCCAGACATACTAAGCTTCTCTCTGTCTCTCTGTCTCTCTCTCTCTTTTAGTTTTGCTAGGCTCTGATAATCCTACCTTCCAAACTTTATATTTGGCAGTACACCTGAAGTCATACGGTTCTACTTCAAATGCTGGAATTGCCTACTTATTCCCAAACTAGGTCTTTATGCTCCACAAAACTGTTTTCTGGGATATACCTTCTGTGGGCACTTCTACAATTGCTTAAAGCTTAATGGTGCTCCAGTTGAAATTAAGGAAGTGAGAAACACAACCTCATCACGAAGCTCCATCTTTCTTGGATGATATTTTCCACTGCATACTTTCTTTTTCCTGGTGACTTTTGCCTTGTTCTTTAGTTTGTAGAGAAAATAAGTAGAAATAGTTCTGCTTGATTATTGTGATTTATTTCTGTTTATTTAGAGAGGTTAAGATAAAAGTGATAATGAATACAGTTCAGACAAAAGGCCTCATCTGATGGGGCAAGTTTAGCATCCTAGGAAGCTTCCACCCTGTCTTTTGGATGGAGCCCCATGCCAGCCGTCACATGATGTCATGTGACTGAGACCTCGTTCCCAAATGGGGTGGAAGCATTGCTGGATGCTCCCCCCACAACATGGGAGCCTGTCCGTGTTGTGCTGGCTTCAATTGAGCCAACTTGGGTCTGCCGGGGGATGATGCTTCCCATGTGTGATGTGAGATATGTCACTGTGAGAAAGCAGTGCATGGGGTGACAGATTTGCTCCACTGCCCCCTCTGTCTGCTGGCCAAGCCAGACAAATTGGGGTGCTTTGCTTGTTCTTTCTGATGAGATCCTTACTCAAAATCAGAAACTTTCATAGGATGAAAAGATAAACCAGAAGTGTATTCAATTAACCCAAACCACTAACTATACAAGAAAAAGCCAGAGAATATCCATGTTTACATATACAGGCTGAATATCTCTTCTCCAAAATGCTTGGAAGCAGAAATGTTTGCATTTCAGATTCCCCCCTCCCTTCTAGATTTTGGGCTACCTGTCGATATCTATAGCTGTATATAATGTGGTATCTTGGAGATGGCACCCAGGTCCAAACCGGAAATGCTGGGGGAAATCATCCAGAGTTTCGGGGTGCGATATTACCTGCACGCATATGATGTCCAACTCTATCACACTTTCCCACCTGCTACTAAGGAGGCTTTGAGGCCCTGAACCAGTGCTTGGCTGCTGTGATGATCTGGATGAGGGTGAACAAATTGAAATTGAATCCAGAAAAGACAGAGGTCCTCCTGGTCAGTTGAAAAGCTGAACAGGGCATAGGGCAGTGGGTCCCCAACTGGGGTCCCCAGATGTTTTTGGCCTTCAACTCCCAGAAGTCCTAACAGCTGGTAAACTGGCTGGGATTTCTGGAAGTTGTAGGCCAAAAACATATGTGGACCCCAGGCTGGGAACCACTGGCATTGGGTTACAGCCTGTGTTGGACAGGGTTACACTCCCCCTGAAGATGCAGGTTTGCAGCTTGGGTGTGATCCTGGGCTCATAACTGAGCTTGGAACCCCAAGTTTCGGCGGTGACCAGGGGAGCATTTGCACAGTTGAAACTTGTGTGCCAGCTGCGGCCATACCTTGGGAAGTCTGACTTGGCCATGGTGGTCCACACTTTTGTTACATCCCAAATAGATTACTCCAACATGCTCTGTGTGGGGTTGACTTTGAAGACTGTTTGGAAGCTCCAAATGGTCCATTGAGTGGCAGCCAGATTACTAACAGGAGTGGCACTCAGGGAGCACGCTACTCCTCTTTTGCGTCAGCTACACTGGCTATCAATCAGCTACTGAGCACAATTCAAAGTGCTGGCTTTAGCCTATAAAGCCCTAAACGATTCTGGCCCAGCTTACCTATCGGAACGTATCACCTCTTATGAACCATCTAGGAGTTTAAGATCATTTGGCGAGGCCCTGCTCTCAATCCTGCCTGCCTCGCAAACGCGATTGTCGGAGATGAAGGACAGAATCTTCTCAGTGGTGGCCGCCGGGCTATGGAACTCCCTCCCCAGGGGTATTAGGTTGGCTCACTTCCTCCTGACTTTCCAGAAAAAAGTAAAGACCTGGCTTTTGAGAATGCAGCGGAATAGATAACACGGAACTATGAATGATGAACATGGAATGGCCAGATGATGTTACTGGATAACGTTTTTAATAGCATGACACCAATGATTATATGTTTTAATGTTTTTTATATAAGTTTTATATTGTCATGCTGATTGTTTTTAATGGCAGTTTTATGAATGCCTGGCATTGAATTATGCTGATCTGTAACCCTCCTTGAGTTGTCGTATGGCTGAGAAAGGAGGGCTATAAACATAATAAACAAAATAAATAAATACATATATGTTTCACATATACCTTATATACATAGCCCAAAGGTGGTTTTACGTAATATTTTTGATATTTTGCGGTGACCAGGGGAGCATTCGCACAGTTAAAACTTGTGCGCCAGCTGCGCCCGTACCTTGGGAAGTGTGACTTGGCCACAGTAGTCCACACTCTGGTTACATCCCGTATAGACTACTGCAATGCCCTCTACATGGGGTTGCCTTTGAAGACTGCTCAGAAACTTCAAATGGTCCAGCGTTCGGAAGCCAGGTTGCTAACAGGAGTGGCACTCAGGGAGCATACTACTCCTCTGTTGCGCCAGTTCCACTGGCTGCCAGTTTGCTACCGGGCACAATTCAAAGTGCTGGCTTTAGCCTATAAAGCCCTAAACAGTCCTGGCCCTACTTACCTCTCTGAACGCATCTCCTCCTATGAACCAGTTAGGACACTAAGATCATCTGGGGAGGCTCTGCTCTCTGTCCCACCTGCATCACAGGCGTGTTTGGCAGGGACAACAGACAGGGCCTTCTCAGTGGTGGCCCCTTGGCTGTGGAACGCCCTGCCTGCAGATATCAGATCGGCCCCCTCCCTGCTGGTGTTTCGGAGGAAAGTGAAGACCTGGCTGTTCAAACAAGCATTTGATTAAACAGTGTAATTGAACATAGAAATACGGAATAATGGATGATGAGACTGGATTCTGATTTTACTGTTGAGGCGCTAATGATTGTGATACGGATGTTTAATGATTTATGTTACAATTGTTTTTAATTGCCCTATACTTGTCTCGTGATGTTTTGTATTGATGTTGTTCACCGCTTTGAGTCGCCTGGGGGCTGAGAAAAGCGGTATATAAATAAAGTAAATCAATAAATATTTTGTTCATGAAATGAAGTCTGTGTACATTGACTCATTAGAAACCAAATGTGTCACCCTCCCAACCACCTGTGCAGATGATTTTGAGGTATTTAAGATGAGGGATGCTTGGCTTGCAACGTGCATATCTGTATCTCTTATTGTTTTGCTCCTCAAACAGGCTTGGAATAGGCCGTTTGTCTCTGCCGCCCACTTTTCCAGGAAGACCTGCGCTGAGAGCCGAGAGAGTCGGAAAGACCAAACACTCAGATTCCAAGGGAGTGGTTTCCGTAGCAACAGTAACAATGCAAAGTGCTCTTAGAACTTCCCCTCTGCCTGCATTCCCGCTTTCTCATGTGACACTTGCTGCAATGCTGCGGAGAGCTTATTTCTCAGGGTTACCAATGCTTTCTTTCTTTCTTTTTTTAAAAGATAGCATGTTTTGCTTCTCTCTCTCCCCTTCCCCCCATTTGGTTTTCAGTCATGGACTTCTTCGCCATTAAAAAAATAAAATAAAAACAAAGAGGAAAAATATCCACCATAAGAACCATATACAAAATGTCCAGTTAAATAACAATGTACTAGCTGTCCCCTGCCACGCATTGCTGTGGCCCAGTCTGTTGATCTGGAAAATAAAGTAATGAGAAAGTGTTGTTTTCTAATATATGTAATGCCTTTATGCTTGTGGGTAAACAGTATTTCTTGCTGTTTCTTTGTCAGTGTTGATGTGAGAGTGCCTGCTTTGCCCACTCTGGAACATGCAACATATCATTGTCCTTCTTGAGGGGTCCCATTCAAATCTATGATACTATATCTCTCTGTGTGAGAATAATATACCTGTATATTATTATCTATATCTATGGCTGGATGGTTCTTTGTCAGGAGGGCTTTGATTATGTTTTCTTGCCCTGATGAAGGGAGTTGGATTGGATGGCCTTAAGTATTTTCAGTTGGTCATGGGGTTTCTGTGTGGGAAGTTTTCCCCAATTCTGTCGTTTGTGGGGTTCAGAATGCTCTTTGATTGTAGGTGAACTGTGAATCCCAGTGACTACAACTCCCAAATGCCAAGGTCTATTTTCCCCAGACTCCGTCTGTGTCCATATTTGGGCGTATTGAGTGCTTGTGCCAGGTTTGGTCCAGATCCATCATTGTTTGAGTGTACAGTGCTCTTTAGATGTAGGTAACTACAACTCCCAAACTCAAGGTCAATGCCCACCAAACCCTTCTAGTGTTGTCTGTTGCTCAAGAGAGTCCTGTGTGCCAAGTTTGGTTCAATTCCATCGTTGATGGAGTTCAGAATGCTCTTTGATTGTAGGTGAACTATAAATCCCAGCAACTACAACTCCCAAATGACAAAATCATAATTTTTTGAGTGATGGTCACTCCTTGTGTTGTGAGACGTTTTGGTGGAAATTGGGGGAAACTGACTTTGGGAGCTGCTTGGATGTCCAGCTCACCTGGAATCAATGAGGAGCCTGAACTGGGCCCACCCCTTCCTTCCTTCTTTCCTTCCTTCCTCCCTCCTTCCCTCCCTCTCCAGCACACTCGGCTTCATTAGGGGCGGGGCTTACTGGAACCCCTTGATGGCGGCACCCAAGATGGAGGAAGAAGGGAAGGAGGAATGATAGGAGGGAAGGAGAGAAGGGAGGGAGGAAAGGAAAGAGAAAAGAGAGAAGGAAAGAGGGGAAGGATGATAGAAAGAGGGAGGAGAGGAGGAAGGGAAGGCATGAAGGGAGGAAATGGGGGAAGAGAGAAGGGAGGGAGAGAAGGATGAGGGAGAGAGCAAGAAGGAATAGAAGGCAGGAAGGGGATGAAAGAGGAAAGGGGAAGAGTTGGACCTACAATTTGAATGGCAGAGCATTCCAATGGAAGTTCTTTCCTTTAACTTCCCTTCCCTTCCTTGCTGCTGCTAAATCTGACCTCCTCCTCCTCCTCTTTCTCCTCCGGCATACTGATCTCCAATCTCTACTCTGGAGGGAGAAGGAGGAAGAAGAGGCCCCTCTGCCTCCAGCTCCCTTGGTCAGGTGCATGCCTTCCTTGTGCAGGGGAACCACGAGGAGTCGAGGCTGATTCCAGGGCGTTACCAGCACAGGCTCCACCACGTGGAGCTCTCGTGTGTGAGCGCCCCCCCCCCCGTCCTTGTACGCATGCCCAGTGGTATCTTCTCCTTTTTTAGGAGTTGTAAGTTCTTTTTTTGTTTTTTATTATTGTTGGTCATACCTTGCATTGTGAGACGTGTTGTAGCCAAATTTGGGGTCATTTGGCCCTGTAGTTTTTTTTTGTTTTTAGGGTCCTAACGACGACATGAGGATTTTTATATATAGAGATGGATATAAATACTCATAACTGCATTTCAAACTGAAGAGATGTTTAGCAGAATCCTGGTTAATCCATTTGTGAGTTCTTTTTCTAGCCCAGAATTTGGTTTGCCAAAGCAGCATGATACAAATCTAAACAGCATGGTGTTTTTTGACAGAGGAACATAGGTCGGTGCCTTATTACGATTCAGAGAAATGCGAGGGTTGAATGAAAAGTAATGTCTCCCCCTTCGTAACTCCTCAACAGATGGCAGTACTGGTATGCGGCAGGTCCTGGCTTGTTCAGTAGACTCTCCTCTACAGTTTCATTTTGGTGGGAAACCTTAGCATTGAATGGTTGTGTTGTTAAAATCTGAAGTATGGAACCCTGTGCAGACAGTTGGTCAATGCGACTTAAGCAACATAGTCATAGTTGAACCTCTGTGCCGACAGGACTGAAGGTCACAGGTCACAGGTTTGAATCCGGAGAGAGGATGAGCTCCCTCTACCAGCTCCAGCTCCTCATACAGGGACATGAGAGAAGCCTCCCAAAAGGATGATAAAAACATCAAATCATCCGGCTGTCCTCTGGGCAATGTCCTTGCAGATGGCCAATTCTCTCACACCAGAAGCGACTTGCAGTTTCTCAAGTCACTCCTGACATGGCAAAAACAAACAAACAAACAGTCATTGAATTCTTGATATGCGGCAGGTACTGGTTTGTTCAGTAGACTCTCCTCTACAGTTCCATTTTGGCAGGAAGCCTTAGCATTGAATGGTTGTGTTGTTAAAATGCAAAATATGGAACCCTGTCCAGACAGTCGGTCAATGCGACTTAAGCAACATAGTCATAGCAGCCCCCGGTGGCGCAGTGGGTTGAACCTCTGTGCCGGCAGGACTGAAGACCGACAGGTCACAGCTTCGAATCTGGAGAGACGAGGATGAACTCCCTCTATCAGCTCCAGCTCCTCATGCAGGGACATGAGAGAAGCCTCCCAAAAGGATGATACAAACATCAAATCATCCGGGCGTCCCCTGGGCAACGTCTTTGCAGACGGCCAATTCTCTCATACCAGAAGCGACTTGCAGTTTCTCAAGTCGCTCCTGACATGACAAAAAAACCCAAACAAACATACAGTCATTGAATTCTTGATAGCAGAAAGTGTCACTCCAAAGAAGATTAATCAGAGAATGCAAGCAGTTTATGGTGATTGTGTTGATGTGAGTACTGTGCGTCATTGGGCAAGTAAGTTTAAAGATGTTGAGGTGGGAACATCTCACTTGCATGACACACCAAGAGTGGGACATCCTGTGACAGCAAGCACCGAGTTTCACAAGCAAAAGGTTGACAGGTTGATTCAGGACGATCGTTGTATTCACTCAGAGAGAAATTTCAAGCATAATCGGCATTTCACAAGAACACGTGGGTCACATTATTGCTTTGCTTGGCTATTGGAAGATCTGTGCATGATGGGTACCCAGTGTGAGAGAACTGTGAGGTACTGGTTGCAGAAACAGAGTCGACTTCTTCCGTGACAGCTTCAGAAAACTTGTTCATTCTTGGCAGAAATGTATCCAATTGTCTGGTGATTATGTGGAAAAGTGAATAGTGGTAGTTAAAGAGCATATTCTAAGGATTATTTCTGTGTTTGATTTATTAAAATATTCTCATCCAAACTCAAGTAACAAAGGTGGAGGCATTACTTTTCATTCAACCCTCGTAGTTCATTTGGACCAGCATTTTCAACTTGCAGTACCACTTCAGGTTTTAGAAAATAAATTCTCAGCAATTCTGAAAAAAGGACAATTAAAGATATTGCATGCATATAGCTTTATGAAAAGGGATTTAGGATTCATCTGGACAGTAGACTAATGATTTTTAGCTAAACTTTGATCTATTTCTGCTGGCTGGATACTGGTAGACCCTAATATCAATTTTTGGATTGCCATTTTCAGTCCATAGCCCAGAAATTTGCCTAGATTTGACCCGATGGTGGCAATGGGGAACTTACGGGACTCCCCTTTCAGTTCCTGGGAGCCTTTCCTTTTTTTCCTTCAAGGGAGCCTGGGTGTCAGCAACTGGGTTAAGAAAACACCCTATCTGTCCCATTACAGGGATGGGGACTTCCCACAGGCTCCCCTTCCATATCCTTCATAAGACCTGGATTAAAAGAATCAGTTATACTACCTTCTATCTGTACAGGAGACTGGATTTAATGCTTCATTAAAGCTGTTTCTTTCTACTCTAGAGGAGACAGGCTGGAGACGCGCACTCCCCCCCCCCCCCCCCCCCAACCGCAGCCTTCCAAGGCATTTAAGAAGGCTTCCCACTTCTCAGGGAAGAAAGAGCCATTGACCTGGACCTATCTCGCTGGGCTTCCTTAAAAAAATCCTCTCTTTTTGCTCTACTGCAGGGGTCCTCAAACTTTTTAAACAGAGGGCCAGGTCACAGTCCCTCAAACTGTTGGAGGGCCGGATTATTATTTGAAAAAAAGTTGAATGAATTCCTATGCACACTGCACATATCTTATTTGTAGTGCAAAAAACACTTAAAATAATACAATAATTAACATTAAGAACAATTTTAGCAAATATAAACTCAATAGTATTTCAATGAGAAGTGTGGGCCTACTTTTGGCAGATTAGATTGCTGTCGTTGTTGGCTTTCAAGTCATTTCAGACTTAGGTTGACCCTCAGCGAGGGCCGGATAAATGACCTTTGAGGGTCGTATTTGGCCCCCGGGCCCTAGTTTGAGGACCCCTGCTCTACTGCATGCCTTGTCTGGAGTGGGCACACTTCAATCTCCAGATTTAATGCTTTCTTAAAGTTGTTTCTACTTTCGGCTCTAGAGGAAAGGTAACTAAGTGGTAGTAGTTTTCAGAGATTGGTGTTTTCTTTTTGCATTCTGGGATTAATAATTATTATTATATTTTGGAAGTATTTGAAGGAGAGGAAGGGAAGGAGAAAGAAAAGCTAAAGGTTGATTCTCCCAACTCCCTCACCCACCCATCCTCAAGTCCCAGTCAGTCCCACTAAATAAAAAGAATAAGGAAAATAAAGGAAAATAAGGGAAAATCAAAAAGATTAAACTGTGGTGCTGAGTAGGAAAGGAAGAGCGAAGATCCGCTGCGATGTGACCCTGTTATGGACGAGAATCTGCTGTTATAGCCGCCTTAAAAAATCAAAGAAGCCGGATTGGCCGAAGGAAATGGCTAAAAACAGATCCAGGCTCAAGCCTACTAGACATATACATGATGCAGTTTGACAAAGTTTTTAGTCTTCTCTGCCAAAGAGTGCTGGCGCATCACCAAAATACAACTCTCATGATTCCATTGCACTGAACCATATTAGTTGAAGTGGTGTCACCCTTCAACTAATATGACTTCAACATTCATTCTACTGTGTATACACCCATAGAAAATGTGTATCTCTTGGGAAAACTTACTTCACATTATGTCATTGGATCAGGAATGTGTATCAGTGTGGCCTCACATATGGAAGCTGGTAATTTCTCTCTCCTCTTCATGGGCAGCTTATGGACTGAGTTTTGGAGGGGAAAACATGTCTTCCCACCATATGGAGTAGAAGCTCTTCTTTCCTAGGGTGGTTCCACACAGGACTTTAACCCGAGTGCAATCAGATTTCTGAAACCCAATTAGGCCTGGGTTAAAGTCTGCACACCTCCCACAACATCCACAATTTCCTGGGGGGACGGGACACAAAACCCCCAGAAAAGCCTTAAAAAAAAAGAAAATAACCTACTCAGCCACCATTTTCCCTTCTCTGGAGCAATCCTGGCTCGTAGAAATAATGCGCCAGGAGAAAGGGGGGGGGGATAGGAGAAATTTTCCTCCTCCCCCTTCTCCTGGTGTGTCATTTCTACACACCTGGAGAGCTCCGGTGAAGGGGGAATGGAGGCTGGGTAAGTTATTTTCTTTTAAAAGGTTTTTAAAAGGGAGTTTGAGAGGGGATGGGGGCTGTCGGGTTTGTTGGGCTCCAGGAGACCAAGAACATAAGACAGCTATGTGAATGGGCACTGGAAGTTGTACAACACTATCCCTGGGCCCAATCCACACAGCGCCCACATCTTTCAGACGACCCAGGTCTTTCCAGCTGTCAAATTACTTCGGGACAAAGGAGGGTTTTCCTGCTTTGTCTCAAAGGAATTAATTTTTACCTGAGGTGTTGTATGGATGCCCCAGGGGAAAATGCAGAAGGGTGTGCATTTTAGGAGCTGTCTGGATGTGCCCTAGTCCATCGTCTCCATGCAATCCTTGAGATTTTAGAGCAGTGTTTCTCAACCTGGGGGTCGGGACCCCTGGGGGGGGGGGTCGCGAAGGTGTGTCAGAGGGGTCGCCAAAGGCCATCAGAAAACACAGTATTTTCTGTTGGTCATGGGGGTTCTGTGTGGGAACTTTGACCCAATTCTATCATTGGTGGGGTTCAGAATGCTACTTGATTGTATTTATTTATTTGGTGCATTTGTTAACCGCCATTCTCAGCCCTTTAGGGCGATTGTAGGTGAACTATAAATCCCAAATATCAGTCTATTTTCCCCAAACCCCATCAGTTTTCACATTTGGGTATATTGAGTATCCGTGCCAAGTTTGGTCTAGATTCATCATTGTTTGAGCCCACGGTGCTCTCTGCATGTAGGTGAACTACAACTCCCAAACTCAAGGTCAATGGCCACCGAACCCTTTCAGTATTTTCTGTTTGTCATGGGAGTTCTGTGTCCCAAGTTTGGTTCATTTCCATTGTTGGTGAGGTTCAGAATGCTCTTTGTTTGCAGGTTAATTGTAAATCCCAGCAACTACAACTCCCAAATGACAAAATCAATCGCCCCGCCAACCCCACCAGTATTCAAATTTGGGCATACCGGGTATTTGTGCCAAATTTGCTCCAGTGAATGAAAGTACATCCTGCAGATCATTATTTACATGGCAATTCATAATATTAGGGTTATGGTTGGGGGTCACCACAATATGAGGAACTGTATTAAGGGGTCACGGCATTAGAAAGGTTGAGAAACACTGTTTTAGAGAAAAGGTCATTAGAGAGTAAAGAGAAATTTTGGTAACATAGAATTATAGACCTACTCCACAGGACCAAAAGTAATGGTTAATATGCAGCCTCATTTTCTCTGAGTTTTCTTCATTCTTAGTAGTGGAAAGACCACATGAAGAACACAAGAGGCTACTTTGCGTCTGTCAACACTGACTTTAGAACTTTAGTGGTGTGAATGGATAATTTACTAGGACAAATTAAAAGGGGCTGTTTTTGCCCTCTTCTGCTCTGCAGTATCAGCTCGACCTTTCACCAATGCTTCACAAGTTCAGAACATTGTCACATTGTCATGCAGATTCTTCTGTCCAGCTCAGTGTTTACTTTATCAAGTTACTTTAAGTGCCTCTTAGTTTTTCACAGCACTGAAAAGAGCCTTTCTAATAAAAAACCTTTGCAAAGCCTTCTTCTAATCAATCAGAAGTGTTTGGAAGGGAAGCTTATTTGCCAGCAGTTAACACAGAGACATGAGCTATTGTGGGAATCTTGCTGATTCTCTGTTTTCACAAGGCAGCTATGGTTTAACATTACTGTTGAACTGATGACCTGTGGCTATAATGCAAAAAATCAATGGTGGAGAAAGAAAACAGACAAGCAGCCTGAAACCTTCTGTTCCTTGAAAATTTTGCTGTTTTTATTTGTGACTGTGTAAGATGAGTGACACCTATGGGTTTTGTTAGAGAGCTGTAGGACTTAACAATTAAATCTTGATTCAAGTATGCCTTTAGATTCCAGCCCATGTTTCATTGTTCGGATCTGGCAGAGTTCCTTTTGAACAGCTACTCAACAAATCATGATTGATGGGGTGTGTGTGGGTGTGTGGATTATGGGAGTTGTAGTCCCCAAAGTAATATTTCCAATGTCAGCATGTAGCATGCTTAAGCTGAACTGATGGCAAAATACCAAAACATAACCACAGAACTGTAATTCCAAGGAGGTGGCATCATTGACTGGTTTACAAATGATTAGTTCAACATAGAAGAAAGACTGGTAGAAGTGTAGTTTTATAATCCAAAGTCCTTGCAGATGCAAGATTAAACCCTTATCTTCTCAGGGAATCAAAAACTTAAAACACAGACATTCTGTTTCCTGCTTCCAGTCCACCTTGACTAGGAACTTTTTTTTTGTCGTGTCAGGAGCGACTTGAGAAACTGCAAGTCACTTCTGGTGTGAGAGAATTGGCAGTCTGCAAGGACATTGCCCAGGGGATGCCTGGATGATTTGATGTTTTTATCATCCTCGTGGGAGGCTTCTTTCATGTCCTCGCATGAGGAGCTAGAGCTGATAGAGGGAGCTCACCCACCTCTCCCCGGATTCGAACCTGCGACTTGTCAGTCTTCAGTCCTGCCGGCACAGGGGTTTAATGTGGGTTAGGTTCACTTCATCTGACATTATGATTTGTAATATTATACAGTATAGATACTTCAAAATCCAAAAGTTTTTGCTGCTATGGGCTCATTACTGCTTTTGAGGCAAGGGGGCTCGTCACACATCTAGCACACACTGATTTTATCCTCAAGGAGGAATGAGAAAAGAGAAGTTCCTGTAAAAAGCAACCCCCCCCCCCCCCAAAAAAAAAGAAAAAAAGAAAATCAGGGCTCCTTGAGGAGAAACTCTGTGGGCACTGGAATCTGATTAGCCCCCTTTCCCCCATATCGCATTTTTCTATGTGTAATTTAGTAATAACTATACAGTTATTACTAAATCTCTCTCCTTATCCTTCCACCCCATAATCTGAAATGCAAAAAAAACCCAAAAAACTCTAGTCTAAAGCAAAGGAAAGCTTTAACTTGTTAAGGGATCTTGGAAATGGGATCCAAGTCTAAATGCGAAAATTAGTTATGTTTCATATTCTTCTTTTACACTTATCCTTAAGATTATTTAACACACAATATTTTAAATAATTTTGTGCATTAAACAAAGTTTATATTCTTTGAACTATCAGAAAGTTAAAATGTCACTATCTTAGGGCCATTCCAAACAGCCCTATATCCCAGAATATCAAGACAGAAAATCCCACAATATCTGCTTTGAACTGGGTTATCCGAGTCCACACTCAGATAATGTGGGATTTTCTGCCTTGATATTCTGGGATATAGGATTGTGGAAGAGCCCTTAGTCACTTATGTGGACAATTTTGGAGATTTTTGGAATTCCAAATAAGGGATGCTATCAACAGAAAGATATGTGTTACTATTGCAAGCTACAAGTTATGCCTGATAACACTAATGGTGTGTAGAGTGTTGAAAAAGATGCAAGAAACTGAGAATCATGAGGGTCATTTTAGTTCACACTCCACTATGGTTCCCAGATGCACTATTACTTTCTCCATATTTATGGAACTATTATTCTGTCTTATATGGAGAGTGAGTGGGCAGGCAAGTGAGTGGGGGGTGAGTGTGGGCGGCAATATGCATGTCAGGAGACAGGGTGCCTCTGCATGCCCCTTCTGCCACGTTTGCCATAGCTTTGCCACCATTTCCCTAGGTCATCATCAGCAAAATACAAGGAATTGTGCATTGCCAATGAAGGCAATTGATCACAGTGTGCCCATATAACTCATTAGAACCTCAGAAATGCATTAGGACCATGATAGCAATCTGCTGGCTTGGAGAAAACAATCAAAAGCCTATCAATTTCACCAGGACTTTGAATGACACTGGTAAATTCTCTTATTCATAGTGCTCTCTATTACTGATGAATAGAACTGGATGGTTTAGATTCAGACATGTTACTCGTTTCACCTGAAATTGGGATTTTTTTTTAATTTTATCAGGATAAACTACCTTCTGATCCCATTGGATGGAAAGGTAGAAGGGCTTAAAATGGGGAAATAAATTCTCACATTATGTATTTCTGTATTTTTAAGCACAATTGGTAAGGCCACAGGCATGATTGGTCCCACTAAGGCAAGTGTTTCTTACTTTTGAAATAAATGAGTGTGAATAAACGTGATATAGTGTTTCTATGAAGGTGTTCTTCACCCCAGATTCATTTTCTGAACCTCCCACTTGAATTTAAAAATAGCATTTGACATGTATATATGTTTTAACAGAACCTGCAGTGTGACTGACTGCCTTGTTACTAGCTATATTTTCTATATGGCTGATCTCCAATTTACTTATTACAATCCTTTCTTTTTATTCTGTGACTCCAACTTATAGTGACACTATCGCAGCATTTCCTTCAAATGATTAATTTGCAAGAGGTTGCCTTTGTCTTCCTGTAAGGCTAAGTGAGTGGCCAAGATCACCTGGTGGGTTTTTATGGGGATTTGCACCTTGGTATCCTGAACTTCTATTCCTATATTCAAACTATTACACCATGCTGGATCCAGGATTCAATGTAAGCTTTGTTAATGAATTTCAGAACAGTGGAGTTGCTTTTGAAATTATTATGATAAGTGATCAAGTCATGCAATGCTTCCTTGTGTATATAGCAGAGGTCCTCAAACTAAGGCCCGGGGGCCAGATACGGCCCTCCAAGGTAATTTACCCGGCCCTCGCTCAGGGTCAACCTGTCTGAAATGATTTCAAAGCAAACAACAACAACAACAATCCTATCTCATCAGCCAAAAGCAGGCCCACACTTCCCATTGAAATACTAAGTTTATATTTGTTAAAATATAACAAATATAACAAATATAGTTTATATTTGTTAAAATTGTTCTTCATTTTAATTATTGTATTGTTTTAAAGTGTTTTTTGCACTACAAGTAAGATATTTCAGTGTGCATAGGAATTCATTCATGTTTTTTCAAATTATAATCTGGCCCTCCAACAGTTTGCGGAACTGTTACCTGGCCCTCTGTTTAAAAAGTTTGTGGACCCCTGGTATATAGTCTGTTCCAAACAAAAACCTTCAGCTGCTTATCCTTGATCAGGATTGTATTACTGGGGTTACATTAATTGCAAAATAATTCTGTCCTAGGTTGACTCTTCTTACACAGTAATAGTTCTGTAATGAAGTAACAACTCGGATGTGATTAAAGCGACACTTAATAGTGATGCACAAAAGGTATCCTGTTTTTCATTACTTTCCCTGTTTATTGTACAACAATGCACTTTAAAAATGGGGAAACACTCTGGTTGCTATTTTTGAGTGCCTGTACTTCCCTTTTGTGGCTTTTGTGATGTCACAAACTTCCCAACTGTTCAAACTCGATGCCCTGTTGATACATCGTGGGAGTTCACAACATAAGCTAGTCCCACCCTTTGGCACTTTAGTGGAGAGACTGAAATATAGAGGAGACACAGACCAGTGACTGAAGGCTTGTAGTTTTATTCTTTAGTGTATTGCAGTCCAAGTCCTCAGTGGTTCCTGGAGAACAACGAGTTAACTACATAGCAGCGCAGCAAGGCCATTCTTAAGATTTCACAGCTTCAGAGAGATTTTATAGATGAGCCAGTGTATGGAAGCGGTTGTTCGTTGCCTGGGAATGCTGTGTGAAGAACGGCAGGAACCTGCCGTTCTTCACCGGTGCTCATTAATAGAATCCTGTTTCACACTGATACAGTGCTTCTGTTCCCATCTAGGCTTTCATTTTATCTTATGAGATTTAGATTATGATAAATAGCCCCCTCTGGCTGCATTGGTTGCACTAACATTATTAAGACAAAGCACTCTAAACCTTTGTTTGGCCAGGATTTGCTGAGGGAAGTAACTATAAGTCACTTTGTGTCAAATTTAATTTGGGCTGTAATGAGCAATCAATAATTATCAGATTTCCTGTAAATATTGCCTGGATCTTCAAACAAGAAAGGAACAATGTGGTGTGTGCTTGTTTTTAAAAAGATCCCTTTTTTTCAGAAGTGGTCTTTTTTGCAACAATATTTAATTCCGGTATTTATAATGAGGAACATTTCTGGGAGCTGTTAAAAAAACCTGGAACAAAGTCTAGACAGAATATTCCTACTGCACCAAAATGCAGAGAAGGTTGACAAGGTCCACAGACATATAAACCCTTTTGCCTACTTCCAACAGACCTCACTACCTCTGAGGATGCTTGCCATAGATGCAGGTGAAACGTCAGGAGAGAACGCCTCTAGACCATGTCCATACAGCCCGAAAATTTATTTTATTTATTTATTTTATTTATTATTTGCACTTGTTAACCGCCACTCTCAGCCCGAGGGCGAAAAAACCTACAACAACCCAGTGATTCCAGCCATGAAAGCCTTCGACAATACAAGGTTAACAACTTTACTCTTTGGAAAGAAGGACTAGTACTGGCAAAATAATGGCCTGCTACCAAGTCTGTATGGATGCATCTTGTTCCTCTGCTTGGAAGAAATTCTTTCTTTAAAGATTCTCCTAGAAGAAAAAGCCTCGGTGAAAATAATTTTCTAACTATTGTTAGCCACTAAAATCCACAAGCATGTGGACAATTTCAACAGAAAGGAAGAAATCATGAAAATGAACAAAATCTGGCTACCAGTATTAAAAACTCTAAAATTATAACAGTAAATAAAGAACAAAACTCAAACATAAGGGAACTCGAGAGAAGAAACAATCAGGAGCAGCTAATCACCTCTCAATAAAGAATTCCCCCAGGCAGTAACAGAGCACTCCTAAAAACTGTCAGGCCATCAAATGCTAATCAAGGTGGCCAATTGAAACATTCACATGTCTACCTCCAACAGACAAGAGTTCTTTCTCCCACCCTGGACTTTCCACAGATATATAAACCCAATTTTCCTAGTTTCCAACAGACCTCTCAACTTCTGAGGATGCCTGCTACAGATGCAGGCAAAATGTCAGGAGAGAATGCTTCTAGAACATGGCCATATAGGCCCCCCCCCAAAAAAAAACCTACAACCACCCAATTTTCTAAGTAGTCTCTTGTTCACCTATTAACAATTCAGAACACCTTGCCACTGGTAGTGCTATACTTTTATTTGTTTGAGTATGCAGAGAGGTGTGGTTGGAAGATACTATCCAGATAATGGGCTTTATTTGTGAGCAAAAAAAGTCAGGATAAACCCATAGAATGCAGTTCAATGCACTTAAACTGTATTATATGGATCTACCAGACACCCTGCAAATCTTTTGGAAAGACAGATAGATAAATGTCAGTGTTCTGGAAGAAGCAAAGACCACCAGCACTGAAGCAATGGTCCTCTGCTATCAACTTTGCTGGACTGGCCACACTGTCCAAATGCCTGATCATTGTCTAAAGTTTCTCTATTCTCAACTCAAGAATAGAAAACAAAATGCTGGTGGGCAAAAAAGTGATTTAAAGATGGGCTTAAAGCTAAACTTAAAAACTGTGACATAGATATAGAGATCTGGGAAGCTTTGTCCCTAGAGTGCTATAGCCGGAGGTCAGCTTTTACTAACAGTTCTGTGGATTTTGAAGAGGCATAAATACAGGGTGAAAGGGAGAAACATGCCTAGAGGAAGGCTTGTCAAGCAAGCCATCGTCAAGACTGCCTTTCATCTGGAAATCAATGTCCTCACTGCAAAAGAACATGCAGATCCAGAATAGGTCTCTACAGCCACTTACAGACCCACTGCCAAGGCTCTACACTTGGAAGGCAATCACCTGGCTATGATGATGACACCAGACATCCTCAAACTAGCCCTCCAGGTGTTTTGGTCTGCACCTCCCAGAAGCCCTACCCAGCTTGTTCAAATGTCAGAAATTCTGAGAGTTGAAGGCTCAAACAGCAGGAGGGTCTGGTCTGTTGTCTGGTCTGGTCTATTTTCCCCAAGCTCCATCTGTGTTCCTAATTGGGCATATATGGAGTATTCATGCCAAGTTTGATCCAGATCCATCATTGTTTAAGTCCACAGTGCTCTCTGGATGTAGGTGTACTACAACTCCCAAACTCAAGGTCAATGCCCACCAAACCCTTCTAGTGTTTTCTGTTGGTCATGGGAGTCCTGTGTGTCACCTTTGGTTCAATTCCATCATTGGTGGAGTTCAGAATGCTCTTTGATTTTAGGTGGATTATAAATCCCAAGAGCTACAACTCCCAAATGACAAAATCAAAAAATTTTGAGTGAAGGACATACATTGGGTTGTTAGGTGTATGCTGTCCAAATTTGGTGTCAATCCGCCCACTGTATTTTGAGTTCTGTTAATCCCACAAACGAACATTACATTTATATATATATAGATTTTCTGGTTTTGTTATGTTTTTGTGTAATATTGTGTTTGTTGTACTGATGGGCATGGCCTCATGTAAGCCGCCCCGAGTCCCCCTGGGGGAGATGGAGTGGGGTATAAATGAAGAAATTATTATTATTATTATTATTATTATTATTATTATTATTATCTATTAGTATTCACCAAAACACTGAAAAGATAATGCTTGAAACCTAACAATTCACTATATTATTTATAAAATTACACATGCTGGATCTTTGTTATTAAACCAACATGTTGAAATCCAATATTAAAGAGAGGGGAAAAAAGAAAGGAAAAAGCTGATATTTCAGTGGTAGAAAAGTGACTTTTTCATGGCCGCTAAGTGTACTGGCTGCAGGATTCTGAGGATTGTACTCCAGAAATAACCCTTCCTAACTCTGTGACCTGTAGGCCACATAGAATTGTCTTGTTAGATCAGCTCAAGGTTCACTGAAGTCCTACATTCTGTTTTCATCATAATGGAAGCTTATTAGCAAGGCATGATATCAATGGATATCATCCTGCCTGTGGTTTTCTCTAAGCCTCTGGTAACCTGGAGTAACACTACATCTGATCTGGGAATTTACACCATTGTGAGAGCATTACAGAGTGATGGAAATAGTGTAGGAATGCAATTTTATTTTAACTTTATTTCTGTCACATAAGAATGTGTGGATTATGTGTGCTGCTTGTGTCATTTGTGAATTTTAGCAGTGCCAGGGTTGCATCTATGACAGTACCTTGTGTATGAGTTGAGCACTAACAGCCAAGAAGTGAATTGTTTTGGCAATGGTTAAAACATGTCAAACCAACTGGCCCTTGGTTAAAGAATAAAAGAAACCAAACATAAAACATCTCATTATGTGCTGGTACGGCTGTACCAGGAGCTCCAACTTTATTTCCTTTCTGTTACCTGTTTTGCAGTCATAGGACAGGCCTCCTGTCCATCATAATTAAGCTTTGGTTCTGCCCCTTGTTCTGGGCTCTGGGAGGAAAAGGAGCCATTTTTTAGGCACTCACACAAGGTAGCTAAGCTATTGGACGTAGACCAGCTCATCCCGTAGAAAAGCTTCCTTTCTCAAGAGCATCCAGGGAAATTAACCATCCAGGAAAAAGTTAACATCCAGGGATACAGAAGCAGAAATTCCAGGAGAAAGGTCCCAAAAGCTCTGGCTGAGAGCTCACAGTCTCTCAGCCTCACAGCATCAGAGGGAACAGCCCTGAAGTTTCTAAGAATTCTCGAAGGAAGAACAGCATTACAGATCCACTGAACTCCAGCTGAAATATCTTCAAGCCTCGGCTGGTAGGTCTACTCGATACCCAGACGCATTTGGAATTGGTAGTAGTTCCCACACCGATGAGGCATAGATAGAAAGCAACCTGGGAGAGGTTAAAAGGGGTTTTTCCTACAGAGAAAGTTTAATTAATTAAAGTCAGGTGCCAGTCCATTGAGGACTAGACTAAGAAAGCCTTGAAGTGTTGTTTGAACTATTGAAGATTTGTTGTTTGTTCCATAATAAAGACTTTGTTGCATCATTAAAGACTCTAAAGACCATCACTTCAGAAAAATCCCTGAGAACCTCTCTTTGAGGCGCCCCTGGCTTCCCACTGGGCTTAAAGTATACGTCCTATAGAAAGGTACAGCTATTACAGGCCCAGTGCGCGACAGAACACATTATTTACAATTTTCAAAAGCTGATGTATGAAGAAAAAACAATATATTGAGACTGATGAAAAACTGTTTGCCCATTAAAAGGCTCCCCTAAGTTTACACAGCCAATGTTTATTTTTTTCTAACTGCTTTGATGTGAGTTTATGATATGGGAAAAGGCTAGTAAAGAAAAGTAAAATGTACTCCTTCTGGGTTTGCCTGCTGATTATATTTTCATATTTGTTTTTGTTAAATCAAATATAAATCAAAAGCTCTGCATAGAGTAGTGATGATGTTCTCAGAAGGTAAAGGTGATTACCACATAAATGGATTTTAATGCTTCTCTTGATTAGCTTTTATACTCTTTTATTTAGCTCATCATAAGCACGTTAGTTCTATTTCATTGTAAAAGCCATTCTCAATCATACAGAGTAAATGTTGTTGCTTTTATGATGACAATAACTTGGTGTGATGAACATGAAACCCGAAGCAAAACAAAATTGCTACAATAATGTCTACTTGGAAAAAAGTGAGTTCACTGATTTAATATTGATTAGTTTAGCAGTAGTGTTTAAGAGGGAAATGAAAGCCATGAGCCTACATTGATAGCATCAGTTGTGAAAATCAAGATATAGATAAACCAAAAGAGGCATCATATTGGATCTTTTGAAGTCATACACCCCATTTATACTGGTTTTACAGCAAAATAAAGGTTGCTGAAACATTATGATGTAAAGATGCAATGCCTTCTGTAGAGATCACAATTACAGTGTACCTTAAAAATGCATTATGAGGCAAAGGTAACTCATACTGCCTACTGTCAATCCAATATACTGTATGTATTCATTTATAAGCTGAAATTATGGATTTTGATATGACTTATGGACAGGGGCGGCTCAACCCATTACGCAAAGTAAGCATTTGCAGTATCGTTGATTTTGCCCGGGGGTGCTCTTGAGGCACTCTTGGGGGGAAATAGACCTTGACATATGCAAGTTGTAGTTACTGGGATGTATAGTTCACCTACAATCAAAGAGCATTCTGAACTCCACCAATGATGGAATTGAACCAAATATGGCATACAGAACTCCCACGACGAACAGAAAATATATTTCAGTGATTGGTTGGGGGGGGGGGGGGGCACCAAAATACTGTGTGCTTACCGTTGAAAATTACCTCTGCTTATGGATAACTTAGGGGTCATTCCACAGAGAGCGGGCATCACCAATGCTGCTTCTAGGCACCAATGGGACGTGTCCACCACAGCTATTTTCCCACCCAGGCATTGAAAAAAAAGCTAGAAACAGTATTACAGCACAGAGAGGAGAGAGTGTTGGAGCCTCTTTTAGGTTCCCCCCAGGATGGACTAAGCTTTTGCCTTTAGCCACTCTGAAGATGATTTCTTTTTTTATAAGGGTTAAGGTACAGTATTCACATTGACCCATGGGAAAAATCAACCAAGGATTTCTGTTGATTTTTTAAAATAAAATTTCTAGATTTATCCATGAGTATATCTATATATAGGGTACCGCCTACGCGGAGAGGCTAATGTAACTAATTTACGATGCCATAAAAATCTCTAGCAAGCATGCAAAGAATGAGGAAGTACTTAATCAGTGTCACAAATGGATGGTGAAGCAACAGCCAGAATACCCTCATGAAAAGTTGGAATGTTAAATTGCCTCTGTGTCTGTCTATATATGTTGTGTGTCTATGGCATTGAATGTTTGCCATGTATATGTACATTGTTATCCGCCAAGAGTCCCCTGCGGGGTGAGAAGGGCGGAATATAAATACTGTAAGTAAGTAAGTAAAGTAAGTAAAGTAAGTAAGTAAGTAAGTAAGTAAGAAAATAAATAAATAAATAAATAAATAAATAAATAAATAGGGGATTACAGGATGCTATGCTGCTAACAGCAGTGCTGCTAGGAGGGTCTTTCACAACAAGACAAGCTTCTGCTGAGGAACCAAATGAAATGAGCCAAAGAGCTAGTGGGCAGAGGCAGGAGAGGATGATGACACTGCATAAATCTCTCTCAGGGTGCATCTACACTGTAGAACAAATGCAGTTCGATACAATTTTAGCTGCCAAGACTCAATCCTACGGAACCATGGAAATTGTAGTTCGGTGAGGCACCAGCATTATTTGGGAGAGAAGGCTAAAGACCTTGCAACATTATAACTTCCATGATTCCATAGCAATGAGCCATGACAGTTAAAGTGATGTCAGACTGCATTAATTCTATTGAATAGATGCATCTTCAGAAACCACAGTAGCACCATAAGTAACACATGTTAATTCACCACAGAAAACATAGTATACCTCTTTTGAATGTCTTTCACTATGAAAATCCTTTGATGAGACATATTAAAAATGAAATAGGAGATAATGCCAGAAGATGACATTCATAACAGAAGGCACTCAACCAGCTACTGGGGACAACAGAGGACAACTATGAGCAGCAGAAAAGGACATCTACCCATTGACGTGCTCAGAGTCTAAGAAAAGCCTGAAGTTCAGAGCACATAGGCACATGAAATCTGGGGACCATGAATCAGGAGAAGCCAGACATGGTAAAAACAAGAAATGGAATATATAAATGTTGCAATAGTTTGGGTGAGCATGCTAAAATGGACAAAAAAGGAATAGTCACCCTAGACACATCACATAGAGGTCAAAATTATGGGCAATAGCAGGGGGATTTGCCATGCATCATGGCAAATCTGGTGGGGAGCATGGGGAACATATCACCCCTTACCTATTCCACAGGGGGAAGTATAGTCACCTGGGTTCTCCCCATTCTTCATAGTAAGAACACGGGAAATCTGCTGTGTTCTCCTTGCTCCCTCTTGCGACACTTTCACTCAGTTCAGGGATGGAGCCCTGCTAGAAATAGATTTATCTTGTCTGATGGGATCCAGTGGCCTTTGTCCCTGAACTCAGATGAAAGTGTTGTAGGATGGGAAATTTTACCCGTGTGATGTGGTCTCCTGAGATAAGATGACCAAGCTGAGACTGTCATACTTTGCCATATAACAGAAAGGCAAGACTCACTAGAAAAGACAATGATGCATGGTCAGGTAGAAAGCAGTATGAAAAGAGAAAGACCGCATTGCAGGTGGATAGACACAATCAAGAAAGTTACAACTTTGAGTCTGCAAGACTTGAACAGTTCTATTGATGATAGGGTGACTGGGAGGTCTCTCATTCATAAGGTCAGTTAAGAGCCAGCATGAAATTGTTGTTGTTCATTCATTCAGTTGCTTCCGACTCTTTGTGACCATGGACCGGCCCGCGCCAGAGCTCCCTGTCGGCTGTCACCACCCCCAGCTCCTTCAGGATCAAGCCAGTCACTTCAAGGATACCATCCATCCATCTTGCCCTTGGTCGGCCCCTCTTCCTTTTTCCTTCCATTTCCCCCAGCATCATCGTCTTCTCTAAGATTTCCTGTCTTCTCATTATGTGGTCAAAATACTTTATCTTTGCCTCTAATATCCTTCCCTCCAATAAGCAGTCGGGCTTTATTTCCTGAGGTATGGACTGGTTGGATCTTCTCGTGGTCCAAGGCACTCTCAGAAATTTCCTCCAACACCACAGTTCAAAAGCATCTAAGTTCAAAAGCATGAAATGCGGTGATATAAATCAACACAAATCATCCTATTGGATGAGCTCTTAGGGAGATAATTGGAATTCCATTCAAAGTGAAATCTGAAGCATTTTTGGAAGTTCTTCACTGGTCTAAGTGAAAAAGGTTCTCAAGCAATGCCAACAAAATTTTGACAACGGAATACATTGGGGTGGTGATACAAAGTGTTGTTCATTTTTAGCTGCGTTGGGGTAATGTGTCTATTTTCAAATCTAGGGTTTTCTAGTGGTCATTGGACTAGAATATGATTGTTGTGCTCCCTAACAAGTGCTTCAGATGTTTCTCCTTGCTTTGGTCTGCCTATCTAATGACCATCTCATTAAAGACCAAAACTTCAAACAAACTGGTATCCAATATTTAGTTTATGTACCTTTTTTCAGAGCCGGTACTATGGCTATTTTTCCCAATAGATTTCCCTATGAAATGTGAATTCTAAATGATTTATTGTAAATTTCTGGATCAACAAATGCAACATCAAAAAAAAAAATCTCATGAGTATGTGATAATGCCTTTAGGCTCATTTGTCTCTTGTTACCTTATTTCAAACATCTGGTACAATCAGGATGTTATATGGAAGCACAGATAATGAATACTGATCGCTTCAACTCTTTCCTAATACTCTGCTTGATGATTAATTCTTTACAATTTTCCCCCGGTTGCACCTTTTCCCACAACTCATTTAATGGAAATGAGGGTGCATCCAATTGGTTTGCTGAGCTGTCTTTAACCATTATAGCACTTCTACTACTAATGCTTTACATTAAAGAGTCCAGTTGACTTCTCAAGGTATTAAATAGTTATCATTCACACACACAAACCACTCCAAAGCCCTGGCTGACCTCCAGAAAGTTTGAAGGTAAAACCTTCTCCAGTATTTCTTTTCATGTGAGGAAAAAGTTACCAAAACTTTGCTGAATTTGCATTATGCACATTTGCGAAAAAGGAATGATCAGCACCTAAACAGAGCCATGCATTTTCAATATCTGTATAAAATATGTATATCCAAAGAATTCTGAATGAACTGACCATGATAAAATAGATCCATTAATACAAAGAGGAAAAAAGTAACTTATATCCTGCAGTGAGCTAACTGAAAGTCTCATCAAACTCTACGCTTATAGTAATAGTTGAAAGTAACAGTTCAAATTTGAATAAATAAATAGTTTTGATGTGATATTTCTTTGAAGTACCATGGTTCTCTCCTGAGTTCATGAACAGAGAAGATGCTAAAAGGCTTTCAATAATCTTTCAAGTATTGATTACTGAAGCACCTAATGAACCAGTTGTATTTTCATACCACTCTCTTATAACATTAGTTTGGTAAGGCATCATCCTGCTTTGGCAGAGAGGGCTAAATGAATATAAATAAAAATGTAATGTTTGTTTGTGGGATTAACATAACTCAAAAACCACTGGATGAATTGACATGAAATTTGGACACTATACCCCAAACAGACCAATGAGTGACCATCACTCATTAAAACTCTCCCAAAACAGCAAAAAGGATTAACCTCCCCCCCCCCCAAAAAAAAAAAAGCTAAATGACAAAAAACTAAATGACGATACAGGGAAAAAAGGGAAGGAAGAGGGAGGGAAGAAAGGGGAGAAAGAAAGAAAGAAAGAAAGGAAAGAAGAGAGAGGGAGGGAGGGAAAGAAAGAAGGA